>NC_057841.1:56561363-56864772 GCF_910594005.1 Cervus elaphus
GACTTCCCTGGTGGTCCAGGGGTTAAGACTCCAAGCTCCCAATACATGGGGCCCGGGTTTGACTCCTGGTCAGGGAACTAGATCCCACATGCTGCAGCTAAGACCCGACATGGCCAAATAAATATATTTCTTAAAAAAGAAAAGAAGCCATCTCCATTACTCTGAGATGGCTTCAGTGAGCAGAGAAGTATCACAGTAATCAAGGTGGGGGGGGTCTGAAATAACAAGAGTGTAGTTTCAAGAACCAAGCCAAGTGCATAAATAAAGCACAGTGCACAATTACAGTTTATATATCAATATCATCTACAGAAAATAACTTTGTGAAAAAAATGTTGAATCAGCCATCCACTATGACAAATAACCATGAGTTGAAATATCTGTGGAGCCCTGTGGCGCTAGTAATCCCAATAATTTTCACTGAATGGAAGATCTAAGAGGGTTAATTAGTGTTGGCCCCAAGCCAAGTATAGGCAGAAAACCAGGCTGCATTTTCCCTTCATGAGCTAATAAGTTTTCATTCAGAGTCACTTCTTACATAGTTGGTCCCTGGAGGACTTAGCTATGCAACTTCCTAATTGAATGGACTGATCTGTTTTACTACTAGTCCTACAAAATTCACATGGATCTTTCCCAATCTGCCTTTCTGCCAATTTTTGCCTACCGTGTGTGTTTACGTTGGTGGCATTGTGAAAATAGAGGGGTTGGCGAGGGGAGTGTGCTATTTCTGGTCTAGTTCTGTTTTTCATCAAAGCCAGAAACAGGAGTCCCTGATTTGAACCTGGTATTACAACTTTTACTAATGATTTGGCCAAAATTAACGAAATATGTACCAAGCTCCTTTTCCCTCAGAAGTATTTGCGTGGCAATACCTGGTCATATAGCCTGATACACACTTCTACCTTTAGAGTAGGAATTTACTGGGGAAGAAAAGAGACAATATAATATAAGGCAAATATAATACAGGCAATATAATATAATATTATGTAATATATATTATGGATATAACAAAAGGGTCACTGCAATAGAAAAGAAAGTAAACTTGTGAAGGCAATATAATATAATATTACATAATATAATTATGGATATAATAAAAGGGTCACTGCCATAAGAAAAAAGTCAAGTTGTGAAGTAGGTTAACGCAGGCTCCTTTGTAGGCTCCTCTTGTTTCTTCTCTACTTTTCCCAGGGACGCGAGTCCCCTGTGTGACTCTAGCTGCCCTCTCTGCCTCTGCTGCTCTTGTCTTTACCTTGCTCACATTTCCACGAGGTCACCAAAAAGTACCTGCTCCTGTTTGCATACCTGGGGCTCTCCTTTCTTCTCAATCATTTAATATTCTAATTGTTGCTCATGTGCTGATTGACCAAAATTTAACAAAATGTTTACCTTGGGCAAACATACGCTCCATCTTCCTGATGCTCGGGATCACGTACGTGTGACCTTGCCTACCGGCTGAAATGCCTTTGTAATTAACTCCCCAGTCAATACTCAGGATGGTTTTCGCAGTCATTGACTGCCATGCTTGAAGTGGGGAACACTTTGTGTAAGTTCCTGGATGAGGTCAAATAAGTCAGCGCTATCCCTTGTTTCAACTCTCGCACAGTAAACAAATGTCCTTTTCATGGTTTATTTAGAGCCACATTTTTTGCATTTTTGTGCTTTTAGGTGGTACTTTTTCTGTTTAAAATAACTCCCAAGCATATTGTTGAAGGGCTGTCTGTCTGGTGTTCCTAAGCTCAAGAAAGCTGTGATGTGTCTTATGAAGAATGTATGTGTGTTAAACATCATTCAGGCCTGAGTTATGGCACTGTTAGCTGTGAGTTCAGTGTTATTGAATCAACAATCTATATTAAATAAGGTCTCTTTAAACAGTTGCTTTTGTTAAGGCGCTTAGTCATGTCCGACTCTTTTGTGACCCCATGGACTGTAGCTTGCCAGGCTCCTCTGTCCATGGGATTTTCCAGGCAAGAATCTTGGAGTGGGTTGCAATTTCCTACTCCAGGGGATCTGCCTGACTCGGGGATTGAACCCACGTCTTCTGCTTGGCAAATGGGTTCTTTATCACTGAGCCACCTGGGAAGCCTCTCTTTAAACAGAAATACACATAAAACAAGATGATGTATTGATCACTTGGTGAAAATATTATAACCAGAAGCTCACAGGAATCTCACTCTGTATTTTCCCTAGAAGTAAGAATAGTTCTTCAGTGTTTGCTAATTCGGTGTTGGTAGTGACTTTATAGAATAAAGCTACCATGAATAATAGGAATCGACTGTGTTTACTTCCTTCCATAAAAGGATTTGCAGTAGTTGAGGGTTAGTGATAAAAATGCAGTCAAGTAGATAAAAGAAGAATAAAAAAAAAGCAAAAACTGAGTCATATAGTTCAGAATTAAAGAGAAGCAAATTGTTTGAATAAGAGAACCTTGATGATTATTGTATTTAAGCAAAAAATTGAACTCGGATCTTCCAGGCAAAAAGATAATGAGCACCGTAGCTTTTCTTGTCAAATTTAAAAAAGTATACAATTTATTGAGAGAGACATCTTTTTCTATTATGCGTCCTAAGAGTAACTTTATGGCACAAGCACAGAGGAGATAATGTTTCTAATGGTAGTTTTATAAGTGATGCAGAAAAGGACCTTATGTAATTGCTAGTGTATTGACAAGAAAGCCCAAGGCATAAATACTATTTTGTTGTTCTAGGAAGGATTTCTGAAGGGATCTGAATGTTCTGTATATTTCTGGGATGCTGACATGAAATGCAGTACTGTCACATGTATTATGCTGACATTTACATTCTAAAGAACTTCAGATGAAATGATAGTGATGGTGGAGTTACTCAGCTCTCTGGCAAATTATAGGAGGAGATATAGTTCAGAAGGTTACAGTTTTAGTGTCTTTGAAATCGCTGCGGGGGAAGGGGAGGGTGGGATGGATTGGGAGAGTAGCGTTGAGATAGATGCACTGCCGTGCAGAACAGATCGCTAGGGGGACGCGGCTGTGCATCGCAGGAAGCTCAGCTCCGGGCTCTGCGAGGACCTGGGGGCTCAGAGGGGAGCTGGAGCTGGGGTGCGGGCTTCACCAGGGAGGGGTGGATGTTTACCTAGAGCTGAGTCACTTTGTTGTGCAGCAGAAACTAACAGGCACAGCACTGTAAAGCAACTAATACTCCAATTAAAAAAATAAAATATAATAAAATTTTATTATTTTTTTTTAATAAAAATAAAATAAATCTAGAGAGAGGACATCTGTACTTGCCTGTGGATTAGAAAGTCAGCATGCGGTGACCAGGGAAAGAGGAAGGCCATGGCTTCCAACTGACGCCAGACAACTCCACTTAAGAACATGATGTTAATTAGAAATATCATGCTGCTTGTGAGGCTAAATATACCCTCCAAGCTTTGACTCTTTTAAATAGCCATGCTCATTTTTATTTATTAATCAATCCTACCACTGGCACTAAGAATTTTCTGGTAAGATATGGGGGAAGATATAAAGTATAGGCTCAAATAGTGAGGAAAGAAATGTTAAAAAAAATTCAGCAGAAGCCTATAAACTCATTTTTAACCCTCCCGCATATATTTCATTAATTGACTTTTAAAAAATTATTTATTTATTCATTTATTTGTTTGTGTAGGGTCTTAGATGGAGAACGTAGGCTCTCTCGTTGAGCTGCTCAGACTTAGTTGCCCTATGGGATCCCATCATATGGGATTTTAGTTCCCCGATCAGTGATTGAACCCTTGTCCCCTTCATTGGAAGGCAGATTCTTAACCGCTGGACCACCTGGGAAGTCCCATGAATCGATTTTTGATGCCCAGATTATTGAGCTTAATTTGTCCTGATTTAAATATTAACCCAATTCTCGTCAGAATTTATGAAAATAAGTGTTTACAGCTGCTTCATAAACCTATATTATCAGCAGTTTTATATAGAGATTTTTATATTGAGTGTTGGGTCTGCATATTATTAAAATATTAAATGGGAAAAACTCATAGAACTAACTCAGAAATAAATGTACAAGTTTTGCCCTGGGCTCTATGTAAGGAGATGTTTAAGTAGTAACAGGCTACCAACCTACAGAGAAAAATAAATAAATAAGGGCTTCAGAAAACTGAGGGAAAAACATTTTTTAACCATTATGATTTATGAAAGATATAAACCATTCAGTTTTTCTATTTTTAAAATTAAGAAGAGTAAACAAAAAAACTTGATTCAATTAGATGTAACAAATACAATTGAATGGAGATGCAATTTGATTTGTTGAAAACTATTTGAGTTTTATGCAGATTAATTCCTGGTAATGCTTTACCAGAATGTGATAGATTCTGGAAAATATCTACTAAATCAAATACGTGTAAATATTTTAAAAAGCAAGCAAATTTCATGGTGTGGGGAGGGGTGGAAAAAGAAGGGAGATGGAGGGGTGTCTGTCTCGATGGAGTAAAAGTGATGTAAAACCCTCAGTGACTCATGGCCTTTTAGACACAGTGTTGGTGGTGTAGCTCTAGCCTTTTCTACAGATCCTGTAGTTTTGTTCTTTCCAAGAGAATGCTCACTTTTTAAGGAATAAAGGAGAAAATAAATAGAATATCTCGATAATGGCACCAACATTGCTCTACAAAGATGGAGACCAATGCTGACAAGTGGAGATGGAGACGTGACCCAGCCAACAGCACCTCTGGGGCAAAGTATTTTTTTTTTATTTAACGTGGACCTCTTTTAAAGTCTTTAATAAATTTTTTACAATTTTTTTTTTAAATGTTTTGGTTATCTGGCTGCAAGTCCTGTAGGATCTTAGCTCCCCCAGTAGGGATCAAACCCACACCCCTTGCCTTGGAAGGCAAAGTCTTAACCACTGGACCACCAGGGAAATCCCTGGGGGCATAATAGTAAATGTTCATTCCAGAGTTGACTTTTTAAAAGCCTGGGTTGGGAATTGCAGTACTGGCTGCTCGGAAGAGTCAATGTGTGATGGGAGAAAGTACAAACGAGAAAAGTCAGACGTAGGGGACCCTGGGGAAGTCGGGCCTGCCTTAACCTCAGCGGCCCTACTCTGGTTGTACTTGGCCTGCAGAGAGGCTTACCTGTCTCTCCAGCACTCCCATCCCAGTATCTGCTAGAAATCCCGACAGCTGTTTAGGAGTCTGTGGCTGTCCTCTCAATGGAATGATCATTTCTGATCCACTGTTTTTAAAGCTACTAATTTTCAAAGACCAAATATCAGCTTTCACTTGTCATATCTAACAGATAAACCCTTTAATCCTGCTCACCACATCCTGCAGTGTAAAGTGGGCAGATCCTTGGTGATGCACGGAATGTGTAGACCAGAACAGGTTTTGGAGAAATCTTTTAAAAACCATTCACATGAGAAAACGAAATATTCCTGTCTCTGATGAGCTGTGAAAATAGTACGGGTTTGAGAAGTGAAGTGGCATCCTGCTTCTCCCTGGCAAATATTCACTCCTACATTTTAAACACTAGATTAGCTAGCGGTAGACTCGATTAGAAACTTAAGTTAGCTAGTTAAACCATTTGTCATTTAGCAAAGTAGCCCCTCTACACAGAGGCCATCAGTCATGTTTTGTATTAAGATCCCTAACTCCAAAGGGCCATCAGCAAACTCCTAGATTATCTCATTTTGTTCCTCGTCCAAAACCAGCAGAATCTGGGTCAGCCATATTACAAAAATAGCTTCCCTTCTAAAGTAGAATTTCAGAGTTTATCTAAGAAGTGGATTCCCGATTTTATTCTAAATGCAATTACATTTGCATAAATGTTATAAACAACTGTCCTGGAACAGAAGGGCTGCATAAAGTGAAGTATATCCCTGCATTTTCACTTAGAAAGAAGCACAGTACTCAGCCCGGTGTCCTGTTTCATGGCTCAATGACTGATGTTATTAACAGCATATAAAAGTGCTCATTTATTGTTCTTCCTTTTTGCATCAATTTTCATGCCCAAATACAAATGCCCTGACTTTAGGCATTTATATTCTTGAAGACAGTACAGTGATGCCTTGTATTTAAAAACTATAGGCAGTGGGTATGGACAGACCTGAATTCAAACACCAGCCCTGCCAATCATTAAATGTGTGGTTCTGGGCAAGTTCACTAATGTGTCTTTGTTTCAGCATTTTCATTTGGAAAGCCCCCAAAGCTTATTGTGAGGATTAAATTAAATTTGCATTAGTGTGACTAAACAGGAGTTTGCTAATATTAATTCCAATTATATAGTCTGACAACTCAACAAGTGATTGTTAATTTTCTACTTATATCTAACTGCCAGAGTAGAATAGAATAAAATACTGGCGCAAATTTCAGTTAGTTTTGTTTTCCAAGTGTATCATTTGTATTAGTTTTGTCTCCCTATATTGCCTTCATTCCTATTAGAAATTATTTATTTTATAGTTTTGTTTTAAAAATATGTAATACATTCATATGGTTCAAAATTCCAAAGACGCAAAAAGTTAACAGTGAAAAGTATCTTTCCCTTCCTTGTCTCCTGGCTACTTTTTCTCCCCAGAAGCAAATCTTCCAAATCCATTTTATGCATATGTAATTAAACAATTGGATTCACATATTCTATTCTGTCTCTTTTTTATGCATGAAATTAGCATACTATTAGCTTTGCCAAAGCAATGCATGACATCCAGTTAAATGTGTAATATTTGGGACACACTTACACTAAAAGATTAACTGTTGTATCTGAAATTCAAATTTAATAGAGTCCTGAATTTTATTTGCTAGCTCTGGCATCCCTAAGTCACCGTTCACATTGCTCAGCATCTTGTTTGTCTGCTTTTGGTTTTCAATTTTTTTCATGTTTGAAAAAATCTAACTGGGATAGTTTTAAAACTCCCCATACTCAAGTCACAGAATGCAGACCAATTTCATTGAAATCTCTAATGGCTGTACTTGGGCAACAGAGTTTTCTTTACGCAATTGTCTTTAATCGAGGAATAATTTATGCACAAAAAATACACTCATTTTAACTGTACCAGTTCAGTGATCTTTGATAAATGCATACTCCTGTTTTTACTTAATAATATATTTTGGCAATCACCCAAACATGATTTCTTAAGTGTGTAGGTGCTTTAGAGCAAGCATTGTATTTTATACTACTTTCTTACTAGCACTGGAACACTTCATATGTTGTGTTTCAGATGAATGCAAGTTGATTCACCACAAAGTCCTTTAATGCAGTCATTATTTAGGTTTAAAGCACAAAATGAGCAATGTTATTAATAAGTGTTTGCAACACTAATTACAAAAACATGCAGAAATTGCAAAGAATAGTTGCCAGCACTGCTTTATACCAAGGGACCACCTCCACCTACTTACTGTCTCCTCATTGGCCAAGTGGTGAGACCAGAGCTTTACCCACACTGTATACCCCCCTCCCCTCTTACACAAGCAGGATCTGAGACCCAGGTTAAATAAAATAGAAGCCAGGGAGCTAGTAAGTAGAGGACCTGGGTTTTGTTTTTTAAGTAATTCATTTGTTTTTAATTGGAGGATGCTAGCTTTATAATATTGTGCTGGTTTCTGCTGTACATCAACAAGAGTCAGCCAGACACACACATATGTCCCCTCCCTCTTTCCTTCCCACCTCCCATTTCTGACCTCAAAGTCTCCCTCAGGTCACCTCCCAATCTGGCTTAATTTTGAGACTCCGGTTCTCTTAACAGTATTCAAAACCTCCTCTTTTTAATTTGGAAAAAGATCCAGAACAGCAGTTTCTGTTTCTCGGTGGATGACGACCTCAGCTAAAATGCCTTCTTGAGAGAACCAGCCAAGATAAACCAAACAGGAAAAATTCCTCTGGGCTCAAGCTTCTTTCATGGCTGCTAAATCCTTTAAGGTCATTCTGGATTTTGTGTTTTGTTTTTTTTTTTTTTGGTTCACCTGCTTTGTATCACCTGAGCGTGAATGGCTTATAAAATTAAAAGTTGAGCAAACATAATGACCAGTTGTGATTTGGGGGGAAAGGAAGCAGTGTCTCTTGCTAATGAACCGTATCTTTCTGCTCAAATTGGATGCATGTCATGTGCATGTCTTGATGTGTGACTAAATGAAGGAATTGAATTAAGACACTCGAGGGTGGATAACTTGTCCTGCACATAACAAGCATGTTCACTCTCTTCCTTTCTGGACATGCTTAATGAAATGCACGGTGTAGAGGCAGACCAAAAATGATTTCTAGTTTCTGCAGCAGAGAACACAATGTGAATATCTGTTTCACGGTCATTTCCAGATAATGATGTCTTCCAGTTAAGACACAGGTTCAGGGAGGAGAGAAGAAACTGACTTTTATTTCTGGCTTAACTGCTTTCATCTGTCTCCCTATTTATGGCACTTTTGAGAGTCTTGTGTGTAGCCGATGTTCAGTGAATGTTTATTGAATTGTCTTGACATTCTCCTTTACAACTGAGGGTATACAGTGTTCTGGGTATTTTGGCAACGTGGAGACATCCGTGGGGCTGAATCTGAAAGCATAGTTATCGTGGAATCAGAGACCGTGGAGCTGCAGTGGAATCTTAAATTCTTTTAATTTTGACAACTTCAGTTCACGTAGAAGCATCTTTAGAAGGGCAACTAAACTTGAAATCTTAACATTCAGCGAAAAGTAGATGAGAAAGAACTCTTTAAGACCCAGTGAATTTCAGGGAGAGCTTGATGCTTGGCAGTCTATGGCAATGCGGATTTACTTAAAAAAGAAAAAAGACATCCATGAAACCACAGTTTCAGTTATTCCAGCAGTTTGGAATTGGGTCTCAGCCCAGATTCCAAAGGATAATGCTGTGACAGCATCAAAGAAATTGTAAGTAGCTTTCTCTAAAGGCTACGAAAGAAGAAAAAAGTGGAAACCAATCAGCTTCTTCATTTTTGTTAATTCTTTTAGTGTTTTGTTACTTTTGTGGACTGGCCTGAAGTCTCCTCACTCTTTTTCAGAAGTACCACGATGCGTGCTTTGCTCTCCGTGGGTTGCCTGTCTCTTCATGTGTATTACTGTTAGTGTACCCTCTTTTCATTGAGAGATCAGTCTTTAGAAGCTCAGAATGATGTATTTCTCTTGCTGGGAGTTTATAAAATCTCTTTGGTCCAGACCAGGCCTGTCATTATCTCACACTATTTTCCACCTCATTTCATCCTCTGTCTTCAGGCCACTTGCATTTGAGTTTTTGGTGCCCTTTTGCCTATGGCTCCTTTTGTTTCTAGAATCAGGTAATTCAAGTATGTCTTTGTAAATTCTAGCAGTGAACAATTTGGTGTCTCCTCTTGATGTCTCACAATTTTACTGCATCTTCTTTCAACACACAGCTTTAGATTCAGTATATTAGTAAAAGTGCAAATTATTACAGATTTAAATAAATGCCACCAGTAAAGAGCAGAGCAGTTTTCCCAAGTTAATGATTTACAGTAGCTTTTAGAATCTTAAAGAACTCAACAAATGTGGGCTGAGCCCATTTACAATACAGATATTTAGAATGTGTTATGACATCCTTATGGCCAACGAGGAGCAAAATGCCAAGGGGAGGGGCTTGATAGGTTTGACTTTGTATCCTCCAGACCATCGTTTTCAGTGTCCCTCCATCTGCCCATGGACATTACTCTACTGTTTCTTCTCTACTTCCGTTAATACAAGTATGTCCTCATCTAATCTTGTCCCCCTTTTCATTATCCAGTCAACAAAATATCTTCCATTTCTTTTTATCAGGTGCACTGCTAATGAAAATTCGCTTTGGTGACTGTGGGAGTAATGAGTTAACTTAAGGCAGGGAAGGATGGAGGAAAGGAGAAGAAACAGGCAACAGAGGGTGAGATGGTTGGACGGCATCACTGACTCAATGGACATGAGTCTAAGCAAACACCGGGAGACAGTGAAGGACAGGGAAGCCTGGCGTGCTGCAGTCCATGGGGTCGCAAAGAGTTGGACATGACTTAGTGACTAAACAACAACAACAACAATAGTGAGGAAACTAGTTAATATATTATTAATACTTCTTAGGGCGAATTCTTGCCCTAAGGCAGTTAAAATTATTTCTCTTACTAGACTCTTTATGAATGCCTATTTCATCATGACTTCATGAGAATTTAAGGCACTGTGACTTGGGCAGATGCTGGGGTCCAGGAAAGTCTCAGTTAACCTCAAAATAACTGTCCATTGAGGCCACTTTTACTGAACAACTATGGGGAAAAAAAGATATGGGAGCATACAAGATACAATGTGCATTGTATCACACAGGGAAGATCAACCATAACCTTTATTTTAAAAATATGTGGATGTTGAAACATAAAATGGATAAATTAAGTAAAAAGTTTCCTAATCCCCTGTAAGATGCCTGTAATACAAGTTCTGCGAGTTTAGGATAGCTAAAATTTGTCCACAAGCCGACCTGCCTCCAGAGTCTAATCCCTCACTGAGAAATTAAATTTATTCTCTTTCCAAGAATCAAGTCCAGAGTAAAAACAGTGGCTCAGTAGAAAACTTCATTCTTCAGTTTACATATAATGTGAATTATTTGTATGCTATGGTGAGAATGCTTTCTTGAATTTCCCTGAAACACTAGCCCTTTTCATACATTTAAAACATGATATTGCTCTTATTTGAAGTACAGGTTACTTTTAGCATATACCCTCCATAGTGGATATCCAATACAATGTGTTGCTCCATTAAGAGCTTGCATTCTAGGGGAAATAATGAGTGACAATAAACAGGAAGACAGATACCAGTGGGGCAGAAGGGCTAGCCAACAAATTGAAGTAGGGTGATGCCCAGGGCTTCACTGGTGGCTCAGACAGTAAAGAATCTGCCTGCAATGCAGGAAACCTGGGTTCATTCCCTAGGTCGGGAAGATCCCCTGGAGAAGGGAATGGCCACCCACTCCAGTACTCTTGCCTGGAGAATCCCATGGACAGAGGAGCCTGGCGGACTATGGTCCTTGGAGTTGCAAAGAGTTGGACACGACTGAGCGACTAACATTTTCACCTTTCATGGAGAGTGAATGGGAGCCTTCTTTACATTTGGGTGCCCTCCAAGATCTCTCTGATGAAGAAACATTTAAACTGAGAACTGAATGATAATAAGGAGATAGCTTGTGAAAAGCTGCAGAACAGGGAACTTTCCTGGCAGTCCAGTGGTTAAGACTCCACGCTTCTATTGCAAGAAGTGGGGGTTTGATCCCCAGTCAGAGAACTAAGATCACACATGCCTCACAGTGCAATCAAAAAAAAAAAAAAAAAAAAGAAGGCAGCAGTGGAGACCATCAGTGCCAAAGTCCTGAGATGGGATGAAAGTTGGCTCCTTCAGGAAAAGAGAGTTGGTAGAGGAGGGTCAGAGGAAGGTCATACGGCACTTTGTAAGGTAAAAGAAGAACTTTGGGTTTTATGTTCAGTTTGATGGAATGCCATTGGAAAATGTTAAGCAGAAGAGTGGCGTGGTCTGACGTACACCTTTAAAAGATAGCTCTGCCTGTTCTATGGAGGATGGATGGGGGAAAGGCAAAATTGGAGACCTGAAGACAAGTTAGGAAGCTCTTATTAATTTCAGTGAGCATACAGTTCGTGCAGATTAATATCCTTCTGCGAGTGAAAGGGGAGGCTATTAATAGAATAGAAGGGGGAGACTGGGCCTGGCTGAGCCTCTAGGATATGTGGTTGCTTGTGGCTTTTATAGTTGTTCTGGGAGGATGAGAGGAGCAGAACCTGTTAGGTCACTTCATTTAATCCCCACTAACAAACACCCAAAGTACCCAGCACATAGTAGGTGTCCAGTACGTGTTTGTTGAGTGAGTGAATGAGTAAATAAGGGAATGTGGGAGAAATTAGTGTCCTATCCTTATAAATGTTGCTGTGTTACAAGTACATCGCACAGTCTAATTTTGATTCTATTAATAAAACTCACACTCCTTTTTTCAATTTTTTTACACAGTCCTTCATTGTTGCTGCTCTTTCCCTGTTTCTAAACCATCTCACACATACTTCCATTTTCTTCCTTCATCTCTTCCTCTCTCCTGGGGTGAGTGTCCTATATACAAACTTTCTGTAAATGTGCTTGCTGCACTAGTTTTTATCAAAGGCAGGAATCAGGGAGGCCACAGAGTCTAAGCATCCCCAGGCAACTTTTTGATCTTCTCTTTGAAGCTTCCTGTGCCATTTTTAATGCCCAACCTTGGAAGGCCTCCACCTGGGCAATCTGTCTGGGTTCATTTAACAAGGCTGATGGTAAGCAGTGCCCTAACATTCCACTTGCTCCTTTGACAGGGACCCCCCTCCTTGGTCCTCTTCTGTCCCTCCAGGAAATTAGTACCACCTTTCTCCCAGGTAAAGAAAACTAGGAGTCATGTCCATAAGACTGCATCCCACTTTTTACAGGTAGAGATGCTTTTGCATGTTGTATGTGTGCATGCATGCTAAGTCATTTCAGTTGTGTCTGACTCTGTGCGACGCTATGGATTATAGCCGGCCAGGCTCCTCTGTCCATGGGATTCTCCAGGCCAGAATACTGGAGTGGGCTTCCTTGCCCTCCTCCAGGGGCTCTTCCTGACCTAGGGATTGAATATGTGTCTCTTATGTCTCCTGCATTGGTTGTATAAATTTTGCCAAATTCTCAGCATAAATGACTATCTCAGTCTCCTACTTTGCATTGCGGGCACAGAAAAAATTCAACTTTGGTTATTTTATCAAATTTGTATTTTTTAAAAAGATTTGACTGCTCTGGGTCTTCATTGTGGCATGCAGACTTCAGTAGTTGTGACACACGGACTTGAGAGCACACACATCCTCTGTGGTTATGGCATGTGGGCTCTTAGTTCCCCAACCAGGGATCGAACCTGCATCCCCTGCATTAGAAGGCGGATTCTTAACCACTGGACCACCAGGGAAGTCCCAGATTTGTAGTTTAGATTGTAAATATTTCTGGCTTATTTCATAGACATTCAAAGCAGACATATCTTCCAACTAGATCAAGTTGAATATTAATAGAAGACTGGCTTTTGGGGAGTGTATACACGGGCCTAGTGATCTTCTTTCTATGCTTGGTGAAACTGCATACATATGTTCCTTTGTATGTGTGTGCATTTGTGTATGCATGAATGTCTGTGTGCATATATTCCAGCTTGCATTCTCATACTCATTCCCCATATTTTATCCTACACATTTATGTTGCTTAAGAGAATGTAATTCTATCTACCATGAGAGAGTGTATCATTTGCTGACTTTTGTAATCATTCAGCAATGACACATTTCCTGTACTTGGATTTATAAAACTATTTCTGTTTAAATTCTAGGGAAATTCAACTCTTTCAGATGATGCTGAAAGATTTCAAGGTACATGCTATCATTTGCTTCATTAGGGGAAATGCGACGAACTTAGTGTTAGTCTCTTGTTTGTCATTATGTAAACATGAGCTAGATTAGCTGCTGAGTAACATTATCAGAGAAGAGCAGAGCGAACTTTTTTCTAAAATATAAACCCCCAGACAGACACTTCCCTGTGACTAGGGGCTTCCCTGGTGGCTCAGACAGTAAGGAATCTGCCTGTAGTACAGAAGACCCCGGTTGGATCCCTGGGTCAGGAAGATCCCCTGGAGAAGAGAATGGCAACCCACTCCGTTATTCTTACCTGGAGAATCCCATGGACAGAGGAGCCTGGAGGGCTACAGTTCACGGGGTCACATAGAGTCAGACATGACTAACACTTTGGCAAATAGTCACACACGATGGTGTGTATATTCACTTTAGCATATTCAACAGAAATGTTTAGAAAGAGCAAATGTCAGACTTCCGTCTTTTGTTATTCTGGGTAACTAAAAGTTATACTCCTGGAATTTAATATGCAAGCTTTTCACTTTCATAATTTTGCCTCTTATTGTAATAATAAAATATACCAAAATGGGCTTGAATTTCAGCAGGAAAACCTTTAGTTTAACTATATGGCCAAAGTTACTGGAACCGTAAGAAGCAGGGGAGTGAAAGAAATGTATTTGAATTTTCCTTTTTAAAAACTTGATGGAAATGATATAGGGAGAACATTCTTTGATGTTGCAAAAATTGATTTCCAAGAATTTCTTCAAGGCACAGACCATCTATAAACTAGACAGTATCGGATGCAGCAAATGTATTCTGCGTGTCAGGTAGTTTATTATGATTTTTAGCCCTAAAATGCTAGCATTTATCTTTCAGTGTTTTGACTTACCATGGTGAATTATGATACTTGTCCTTTTGTCCAAAAATGTGTGTATGCTAAGTCACTTCAGTCATGTCTGACTCTTTGCGACCCTATGGACTGTGGGCCTCCAGGCTCCTCTGTCCATGGGATTCTTCCCCACCCAGGGATCGAACCTGCGGCTCCTTTGTCTTCTGCATTGCAGGCGGATTCCTTACCCACTGAGCCACCTAGGGAGCCCATACACTACTGTGTATTAATATAAAATAGATAGCAGATGAAGACCTACTGTATAGCCCAGGAAACCCTACTTAGTGACCTGCAGTGACCTAAATGAAAAGAAAATCTAAAAAAGAGGGGACATCTGTATTGTGTAGCTGATTCACTTTGCTGTATTGTAGAAACTAACAAAACCTTGTAAAGCAGCTCTACTTCAATATGATTTTTTTTAATATCTGATTTAAAACAATCAAAGACACCAAGCAGCAGGAAAAGGTGGGATAGGTATCCATGTCCTTGTGCTAATGATGACTTTTCTTTTCATATCAGTAGCAGCTGGAGATGAAAGTTGTCTAAGACAAATTATAAATGGTTGATATTGGAAAGTGCTAGGTGAGGTTAAGACGTGGTTGGTTGGTCAATTAGGTTACTGCCAGGAAGTAAACAATAGACTCATTAAGGTTGTAATTAGTCACTGTTGACATATTGTATATTTTATCAGAGCTCCAGCAGGGATCATGTGGCTGAATTAATCTAGTGCTTTGTTAAGGAGCAGTAAGACCTGGCTTTTAAAAATATAGCCATGCCTTCTCCTTGGGATTTCTATACCACCTTTGTTCTAGGAAATTTGGTGACTTCATGTTAGACTATAAAGTGATCCATGTCAGTTGATGATTCATTGTGTGTTTTTGTTACCTTGTGCCATTGATCAAAACACTTTTTTATTGTTCTCTGTTTCTTGGCAAGTCTAGAATAAAGGGGAATTCCTCCTGACTGAATGCATTGAGTCAGGTATTTTTACCTATTTATAGCTTCAGATAAAGGTCCTAGGAATAAAGAGTTAAATAATTTGCCTGCAGCGACATCGTTTTAGTTGTTGTTGTTGTTGTTGTTGGTTAGTTGCTAAGTGGTGTCTGACTCTTTGTGACCCCATGGACTGTAGCCCACCAGGTTCCTCTGTCCATGGGATTTTCCAGGTAAGAAGACTGGAGTGGATTGCCATTCCTTCTCTAGGGGATCTTCCTGACCCAGGGATCAAACCCACATCTCTTACATTGGCAGGCAGATTCTTTACCTCTGAGCCACTAGCATATGGCTGTCACTGAACTTGCAAACAAGGGCTGTGGACTCCTACCTGTACTATTACACCACTTACAGTCAACACTGGATCCTTCAGCTCCAACCACATCAGCCAAGGGTCCCCAGAAAGCTGCTTCTGCTCCCATGCTTAGTCTATCTATCGTGTCCGACTCTTTGCAACACCATGGAGTTACCCGTCAGGCTCCTCTGTCCATGGGGATTCTCCGGGCCAAGAATACTGGAATGGATTGCCATGTCCTCCTCCAGGGGATCTTCCAAACCCAGGGATCGAATCCAGGTCTCCTGCACTGCAGGCGGATTATTTACTATCTGAGTCACCAGGGAAGGCCAAAGCTAAGTTTCCTGCAGCCAGTGCCCCAGGGCACACGTGCTGCCTCCAAGACCAGAGAATGTCCTCATCCCAGTCCTTCTCTCTCCTTTCCCCATCAACTCCAGCTCTCAGCCCACCTCCTCTAGGAAGCCCTCCCAGTTACGTCTGCTGCCACTTGCATGTCCCTCTTCACGAGTTTTTCCTCTCTCCTCTCAACACCTGTCAGAGTTAGAGCCTGAGATTTTCCAATGTAGACCTCATTTCATTCAAGTTATCAGAGAAAGGGACTGAATATTTGTCGATTTTTCTCCCCAACCACGTAAGGGTTAAGAACCACATGAAATAGCCTTTTTAAAATTTTCTGTTCGGCCTCAAATCATATCTATTGCAGAAATAAAATTCCAATTTAGACATTCTAGTTAGCATAAGCATCTACATAATGTGGAAAGCGCCCTTGTGAGACCAATGAGCACTTTCTGTGGACCACAGGCTTCCCAGGTGGCTCAGCGGGTAAAGAATCTTCCTGCAGTGTAGCAGATGCAGGAGATACAGGTTCGATCCCTGGGTCAGGAAGATCCCCTGTGGGAGGTCATGACAACCCACTCCAGTATTCTTGCCTGCAGAATCCCACAGACAGAGGAGCCTGGTGGGCTACAGTCCATGGGGTCACAGAGAGTCAGACATGACTGAAGCATCTGAGCATGCATGTGGACCACTTCATTCTTTGTAGATATAATCTATTTTTCCACATTTATCAAGCTAATAAAATCTATCTTGTTAAATATTGGCTAAAATAATGACCAGGCAACATTTTTTCCCATAAAGAAGCATTGGACTCTTTAATCTTTCTTATTCTCGGAATTGTATGGCTCTGGGAGTTATCTAGAATTGTGTTTAAGGGAGAAAATTGTAATAACATGGCCCTCATTTTATTTCCGTAGATATCTGCCTGTGAGCTCCTAGATGCTATCTGACTTGGCTTCCTCACATGTCAGAGAGGAAGCCTTTGTGGGCAGATATTTTGATTAGTGTGTCCTTTCTCAGATAATGACGCAAAGCAGTAGCAATTTGGCATGACTTTCTCAAAGCACAACCAGCTGGAAAACGAACCCAATTTGTAAGACTATTAGGCCAAAGTCTGGAAACTGCGTGTGTGTGTTAGTCGCTCAGTCATGTCCAACTCTCTGCAACCCCATAGACCGAAGCCCACCAGGCCCCTCCATCCATGGGACTCTCCAGGCAAGAACGCTGGAGTGGGGTGCCATTCCCCTCTCCAAAAGGAACTCTAGAGAGAAAGAAAGTGAAGTCGCTCAGTTGTGTCCAACTCTTTGCGACCCCATGGACTGTAGTGTACCAGGCTCCTCCATCCATGGAATTTTCCAGGCAAGAGTACTGGAGTGGGCTGCCATTTCCTTCTCCACAGGAAACTTAGTAAAACATCTTATTCAACAAACATCTCTTAATTGGAAATTGTGTCTTTTTTTAATATGAAGACGTGGTTTAAGAGTAGAAACTTTAATTTACCTATATATACTTAATGTACTTTTGTGTATCACATAACTCTACAGAGAAAAGAGAGATATTGACCTCGGACATAGAGGATGACATGTCCTTGTCATGATAAGGGAAAGATTCAGTTCTGTGACAGGTGCTGGCTGGCCCATTGAAGCAGAGACCTATAGTAGGAAAGGACCATCTTGCTACCCAGTCACTGTCGTAGGAAAACAGATGTCTTTATGAAGGCGGTCCACTCTTCTGTTCACTGTAGGACGAGGCTGAGATTACTTCCAGATTAGGAGTCATTCACTGGCTGTGGGGAGTCCCTGGGCTAGGAGATAAAGCAGTGGGTCTCAAAGGAGGCTGCATATTGGAACCATTTGGAGAGCATCAAAAAATACTAACACTTGTCTCACCATCAGGATTCAGATTCACGTGGTTTGGGCTGTGGCCCAGGCAAAAGGGAATTTTAAAAGCAGCCAAGTTTGAGAACCACTAAGTTGGAAAAACCTATTTTCCGATCTTGCTGATAGATCTCAGGAAAAGCATTGGACTCTTTGTGTATACTTCCTAATCTGATTTATTGCATCACAAGATTTTCCAGCCTGGAAGAGATGTAATATGTCAAAGATTCTTTCCATGTAAGGCTTTGCAGAATTTCAGGGATTTACTTTTCTTTTTCTTGCTTCCTGGCTGAAGTCCTGTCTAAAAGCATCTAGGAGAGCCTTAAGAAAAAAAAAAAAAGTATGACTTCCTTAAAGAAGTAAGTCGTGTAGTCCATTTATGGAGATAAATAGAAAAGGTTTTTAGGTCAAATATTAAATCTTGCAAAAAGGTCTTGAAGCTTAATTTATTTGAGCTAAATATGCAATATCTCAGTGATGTAGTGTTTAGCATGAGTAAAGTAATGATTTGGGGCTGAAAATTTTCAGGGAAGCAAAATTTAGAATAGTTAAGGGAACAAAAGTACACACAGCTCAGAAACCATATTAAGGGCATTGTGACAATGGGTTTCAGCCAGAGAAGGAATTTACTAGCTCCATGCTAAGCTTTGCTGATGATGATCACCAAGAGGAAATTGCTGTCAACTGTAACAGGATCAGATTAGATAAACTGACTGCTTTCCTGACCACTGTGTTTTTCTATACTAAAGTGGGTTGCTGAAAAGGATCACAGGGTCTCAGGAATATAATTCCTGGAGTATATTCTACAGGCCCTTTTCCGTAGGCTTTAGGAGGGTGTTACTGTCTGAATACACAGGACATTTGCTAGGAAGTGGCTTCATTGTAAACAAATATCAATTATTACCTAAATGGTGGTACTGGAACTAGGCCCAACCAACAGTTTTTTTGTTTTTTTTATTTATTTATTTTTTTTATTAGTTGGAGGCTAATTACTTCACAACATTTCAGTGGGTTTTGTCATACATTGATATGAATCAGCCATAGAGTTACACGTATTCCCCATCCCGATCCCCCCTCCCACCTCCCTCTCCACCCGATTCCTCTGGGTCTTCCCAGTGCACCAGGCCCGAGCACTTGTCTCATGCATCCAGCCTGGGCTGGTGATCTGTTTCACCATAGATAATATACATGCTGTTCTTTTGAAACATCCCACCCTCACCTTCTCCCACAGAGTTCAAAAGTCTGTTCTGTACTTCTGTGTCTCTTTTTCTGTTTTGCATATAGGGTTATCCACCATGGAATATTACTCAACCATTAAAAAGAATTCATTTGAATCAGTTCTAATGAGATGGATGAAACTGGAGCCCATTATACAGAGTGAAGTAAGCCAGAAAGATAAAGAACATTACAGCATACTAACACATATATATGGAATTTAGAAAGATGGTAACGCCAACCAACAGTTTTTAATATAAAACATGGTAGTCTTACACTGTTGGGTTTTTTAAACAATAGCTTTATTGAGATATAATCCACACACCCAAAAGTCTCCCTTTTTAGAGTTTTTTATATATTTTTTAATAAATTTTTATATATTCAAGAAGAGGTCTCACCACTCATATCTTAATCCAGAATTTTCATCATTTGTCCCCCACATCCTTATACCCATCAACAATAATTTCCCCATTCTTCTTCTCTGCATCCCCTGGCACACGCTACTTTGTGTTCTGTCTCTATGAGTTTGCCTATTATGTACACTTCATACAAATAAAACCGTCAAATAGGTAGCATTTTGTTCCTGGCTCCTTTCACTTAGAATGATGTTTTCAAGGTCCATCCATGTGGTCACATGCCTTGGTACTTCCTTCCTTTTTGTGGCTGAGTAATAACCCACTGTGTGGGTAGGCCACATTTTGTGTATACATTCATCCTTAGGTGGACATTTGGGTTGTTTTCAACTTTTTTGTGTGGACATACGTTTTCATTTCTTTTGAATATAGACCTAGGAGTGGAGTTGATGGGTCTGAGGATCACTGTATGTTCAACTGTTTGAGAAAGTGCCAGACTGCTTTCCAGGGTGGCTGCACCATTTCATATGCCCACCAGTGACATGGGAGCACCCCGTTTCTCCACATCTCCACCAGCACTTGATGCCGTCCCTGTTTTTATGATAGCCATCCTAGTGGGTGGGAAGTGGCATTTGATTGTGGTTTTGAGTTGTACTTTTCTCGTAACTAATGCTAGTGTTATTCACTCAGTTGCTTCTGACTCATTGTGACCCCATGGACTGTAGCCCACTAGGGTCCTCTGTCCATGAAATTCTCTAGGCAAGCAGACTGGAGTGAGTTGCCATTCCCTTCTCCAGGGAAACAAATGCTATCTTAGCATCTTTTCATGTGCTTATTGGCCATGTGTACATAATATTTGGAGAAATATCTCTATTCAAATCCTTTGTCCATTTTTAAATTGGGCTGTCTTTTTATTATAGTTTGGATTAAAATTCCTTATCAGAAATATGATTTGCTACTATTTTTGCCCAGCCTGGGAGTTGTATTTTAATTTGTCCCATGGTGTCTCTTGAAGAAAAAAGTTTGCAATTGTGCTAAGATTCATTTATCTATTTTTTGTTACTGGTACTTTTGGTGTTACATCCAAGAAACCACTGTCCAGTTTAAGGTTGTGAATAAGTACTCCTATGTTTTCTTTTAAGCATTTCACAATTTTAGGTCTTACATATAGGTCTGTGATCCATTTTCTGTTAATTTTTGGGTATGGTATAAGGCAGCACTCCAAATTCATTATTTTGAATGTGATTGACTAGTTGCCATGGCACCATTTGTTGAAATAAAACTATTCTTTCCCCATTGAATTGTCTTGGCCTTCTTACCACAAATGACAATAAATGTAAAAGTTTATTTCTAGACTCTCAATTCTATTCCATTGATCTATATGGCTACTTTGAGGCCAGCACCACATTATATTATTTACTATAATTTTGTAGTAAGTTTTGAAATTGGGAAGTATGAATCTTCCAACATTTTCCCCTTTGGTCTAGATTATTTTGGCTGTTCTACGAATTTTGCATTTATGTATAAATTTTAGGGTCAGTTTGTATTTTCTGCCAAAAGGCAGTTAGATTTTGGTAGAGATTGAGTTGAATCTGTAGTGTTAAAGTGAGTTATGTTAAAAACTAAATGTGTTAAACCTTAATACTTAGTTCTTAGTAAAATGCCTGGTATGTAAGGAGGTTATATAACTCTTGTTAGACATTATCATTTGAATTATCTCAAGTATTCCTTTTTTTATTTGATATTTTTGTTATTTTTGCTGCAGTTGTCCTGTGTGTGGCATTTTTCTATTCATAGTCACAAATCGCTTTCTTTGGTAAAAATTATCATGTTTATATGAAAATTCTGTTAATTGGTAAAATCCATTAGAATTGCCCAAGTGTCATTCTTATCTATCTGGAGAAGCAATCACAAAATCCTACATTGTAGCATTGTAGAGAACTACCTGTGAAGTTTCTCGTTACTATTTCTGAATTTCATGA
Organism: Cervus elaphus; assembly: GCF_910594005.1. NCBI lineage: Eukaryota > Metazoa > Chordata > Mammalia > Artiodactyla > Cervidae > Cervus > Cervus elaphus. The sequence continues at coordinate 56,582,612 of NC_057841.1, forward strand.
AGTCTTAAACTCAAGAATAACATCTACAGAAGCTCTTATTCCAAGCCATAAAAGAATTATTCTCCCATTGGCTTAATATATTGAAAATTGGGCTAGAAGTCAACTTCTTGCTTTAAATCATCAATGTTGAGGTGAAGGCTAATGTGTACACTAGCTCATGTGTGTAAATTTCTGGAGGGAAATGGCCAGAACCATAAGACTTAAAACTAACTTACAGTAGATATAGAAATACTGCAATGGAATAAACAACAAACACTTCAGCTACTGGATACTTCACTGAGAGACCCTCTCAGCTGCTCATGAGGACATCCAAGCAATCCTTAATGTGGGAATTACGTGGCTGTTTTTCAAAATTAGAATTTATGAGTTTGTAGTAAGTTATATAGTGCTTCCCTGGAGGCTTAGAGTGTAAAGAATCTGCCTGCAATGCAGAGACCTAGGTTCGATCCCTGGGTCGGGAAGATCCCCTGGAGGAGGGCATGGCAACCCACTCCAGTGTTCTTGCCTGCAGAATCCCCATGGACACAGGAGCCTGGCAGGCTACAGTCCATGGGGTTACAAAGATTCAGACATAACTGAGCGACTAAGCACAGCATATTATATAGGAGATCCAAGATGAAATAGGTTTACTTTCCATGATACTATCTTAGCTATCAGTGTGTCAATTATTCAATTTCCTAAACCTCACAAAAAGGCATATACCTGAAGTGAGCCTCTCAACATTCAAGCATTTGAACTGTTGTTGTTCAGTGGCTCAGTCATGTCCGACTCTTTGTGACCCCATGGACTGCAGCACGCCAGGCTTCCCTGTCCTTCACTATCTCCCGGAGTTTACTGAGACTCATGTGCGTTGAGTCGGTGATGCCATCCAACCATCTCATCCTCTGTCTCTCCCTTCTCCTCCCACCCTCAATTTTTCTCAGCGTCAGGGTCTTTCCCAGTGAGTCAGCTCTTTGCCTCAGGTGGCCAAAGTATTGGAGTTTCAGCATCAGCATCAGTCCTTCCAATGAATATTCAGGACTGATTTCCTTTGGGATTGACTGATTTGATCTCCTTGCAGTCCAAGGGACTCTCAAGAGTCTTCTCTAGCATGACAGCATTTGAATGTTTTCATTTAAAAAAGTAGAATCACTGTAAGGGATACAGAACGTGAGCTTTATTAATCAGCTTGGATTTTACACAGTTGTGGGAGCTGGTTAGGAAGTCTGTGTAAGCCTACTGCTTTTCTATGTTGTGTTGCACCTGAAGTCATCAGAACCAGGGTCAGGAAAGAAAGATGGACATGAAGTCAGAGCCAGGTCAAACGGGGAAAGCCACAAGGAATCCAGCAGGACGCCTGGAGCGTGCCTGTGTCTCTCGCCACCTCTAAACTCAGAGATGCAGATGGCCTGCTGAAGGGGCCGCGCCTTCTCTGTGAAGCGGCACACACACTCAGTCTAGGATTTCAAGAAGCTAAATAAGGAGATCTTATGAGAGCTAGAGAAACAGTAGCCCAGTTCTTTCCTGTGCCAACAAGGTGAGGTGACAGGTCAGTGACAACATCCGTGAGCTTCAAGGCCTGTGCCCTCAGCATGACCCTGCACACACTTTGGGAGTGCAAACATTTAAGTTTCCAAGAAGGCTGTGAAGTTCTCTTTTTTAAGGGGGATTTCAGTTTATCAGCATTTAAATATATAAGTACAAGCTTTCAGAGGTTTCTCGGCATCTGAAACAGCAGCTTTGTAAAGTACTGTTTTATTCCTGTTGACCATTTAAAGCCAAAAGCCTGAATTGCTTTAACTACCCTGAGATTTGCGTCATGTCTGCTAAATGGTGTTTTTAACCACACATCGGTAAGGGGTTTGCTTTCTACTCAGGGGTACATGCGAGCCCCAGGAATAATGCTAGGCCATTGTTCTCATGTCCTTTTCAGAAATATTCCATTTAGAACATATGTCAGTATGATGCTACAACAGGGGACAAAATAGCTTTGTGTTTGGCAGGCTCCAGCTGATCTGTAATGATCCAATGTTAGGGAAACACACAAAAAGCATTGATCTAAATGAATCGATATTAGCAAACAGAATGATTTAAAAGCTCTTTCAATTCAGGTAGAAATGTCTTAGACCAGGAAGCAGCTGTATCCTGACCCTGATTGTGAGAATTATTGGCAAGCCGCAGGGTTTTAAGAATACTCATTGAGCAAATTTGGGTTTTAGCTGTTTCAAGTCCAGAATTTCAAGGTCTACTAGATCTTGACCAGAGTTCTTTGCTCCTTATGGGCACAAAGAAGCCAGAATAAAATTGAAGTGTACTAATTCATGAACAAGGAAAGTGTGGATATGATTTGAGTTGAAAAGAAAGAGCAGGGTTAGAGTAGGACATTCTAAGAGAAATGTAATGATAGTAGAAAACAAGATTACTGCACAATGGGTTATAATATGAAAGTTAAAATAAACTCAAGGCAATAAGACTGGTACATTCACTGATTTTCTAAAGCCTTTCACAAATAAATGCAATTATACAGAATTAGAAATGTCAGGTGGAAAAATGACTATCAAAACAGAATATTTTAAAAATCATATGAGAGTAGTTTGTACAACTGCATAAAGTACATTTGAATTTTTAGATGAAACGATTAATGTTCTACAAAATTACAACTTTGCAAAATTGATCCTACTGGAGAAGGATTAAATGGACCAATTACCAGATAAGAAATAGAGAGTAATTGAATCCCCCTCCTCTGCAAACAACACACACAAATCACCCCAACAAGATGGTTTCACATGGAAATTCTTTCAAACATTTAAAGATCAAATAACTTCCATAATGCTTAAACTACTCTAATGCACAGAAAAAGAAGGAAAATTTTCATATCCTCTCAATGAAATGATTACAATGTAAAGCTCTAAAGCAAAGATTATTACAAAAACAGGATAAATCTTATTAAAACTGATAAAAAATTAAAGTGTAAGTGATAACTTACACCTTAATAATAACCCAATAAAATAACCCAACAGCACATTACAAGATACTACACCCTGAACAAGTGAAAATTATTTCAGAAAGGTAAAAGTGTTGCTCTGTAGGGATATATATCAATAAAATTAAGCTAAGGAGAAAAACCAGAAGATCATCTCAATAGACGAAGAAAGAATAATTGACAAATTCAATATCCACTCCTGTTAAAAACAGCCAGCCTATTCCTTGAAGGAAAAATACAAGAGAATTTCTAACTAAAATCAGAAACAAGGATGTCCATTATCTCTGCTGTTCTTTACCTTTATAGCAGAGGCATCAGCCAATGAAAGTAGATAAGAGAAAGCAAATATAAGCATAAAAATTTGAAAGGAAGGTATACCTACTAATCAATGATATGATTGTACATCTGGAAAATTCAAAATAATGAATTGAATAAAGCACTAAAATAATAAGGAATTTTGGCAAAGCATTGGGTAATAAAACCAATATGAAGAAGGCAATAATCTTCGTAAAAACAAGAAAACAATAATAGGCAGAAGTTAACAGATGAATCCCAAGTTACAAAAGCAAATGAAAAAATAAAATAGTTCATTGTGAACTTAACAAAAATATCCAAAATTTGTATTAGAAAAACCATAAAGTCATCCTGAAAGTCACAATAGATGACTTGACCACATGGAAGACATGCGTTTGGGGATAAGAAAATTTAATATTGTAAAGATGTTAAGAAAAGAAGAACAATGATAAAGGGATAACTTTTTCAGATATTAACCATTTTGTGAATAATTATATTTAAACTGGTGCTGCAGGAAGAGACTGTCAGACTATGGGAAGAGAAATTTTACTACGTGACAAAAGTAGTATCTTAAGTCAGTGATGAAAAGATTAATTTGTACATAAGTTGTATTTGGACAACAATAAAAATATGTTTGAATCAATTTTTCATATCATTTTTTTGGTAAATTCCAGGTGACTTAGATATTTAAATATAAAATTAAAACCATGTAAGTAGTCAAAGAACACATGAGTGAATTCCTTTATTACTTGGGATGGGAAAACCTTACTGTGATTCAGAATTTGATTTCTCCTCCCCCAAACATCAACAACAAAAATACAAATCTTTTGGGTGGCATAAATATCACAAGCAAAGTAAAGAGACATGTGGGGGAAAGTATTGGCAACTTAAAAGCAAAGTTTTAATATCCCAAAGACATGAAGAACTTCTAATAATAGGAGGAATAACCCATTTTAAAAAATGAACAAGACATATGAGCCTTCCATTCACACAAAAAAGGAATACAAATAACCTTTAACCATATGAAAATACACTTGACCTTGATCATTATAAAAGAAACACGGGCTAAAACAGTATTAGGATATGGCTTCTGATTATCAAATACACAGAAAGCCAAATGTTTGACAGTCTTCTCTGTAGGTAACCACAGTGTCAGTGTTTAGTTGAGATGTCGTCAAATTTATATTGAATTATTCATGAAAAAAAATGTTATGATGCCCTGGAATTTGCTTCAGAATAATCTGGTAAAGAGAGAGTTTTGGAAACATGAGACAAAATTAGCCATGTACTGGTAAGTTAGAAGGTGGGCAGTCAGTATGTGGGGGTACACTACTATTCTCCCAAACTCTGTATATGTTTGAAGTTCTCATAAAAAGTAAAAGGGAAGTTCATGCAGTTTCAAAAGATACCGCAAAATTAAGCTAAAGGGAAAAATGTTACCTTACAGGAAAAAGAATTTTAGAGAAATAAAGGTATTCATTGATTTAGAAATGTGCTTAGTTTGTGAGAATAATGATATATCAATGGAGGAAAAAAACAATTTAAGGCTGACCTGTGTTAGAATTTTTGCCCTTTATTTTCAGTGTGCATGAGCTCAATGAATTCTTGGTTTATCTCTATTATATTATATCCCTTGACCATAGAATGAAACAAAATGAACACACTTTTTAAAAATAGATTTGATTGCTCCAGGAGACACATTGACCCCCTATCAACTTAAGTAAAAGTTGTTCTGTTAAGTCGATGTTGATTTATGTTTGCAATTTGGTTTGAATCTTCCATACAGGCTCACATCCATTAATTCTAAGTAGCCTTTAGGAAACACGGAAGTAAAAATTATCTTTAATAAACCTTGCTAGAGGAACAAAATGTTACAGAATACACTACAGAGAATGTTTGTTTGTTTTTAATTTACACCCCCTCTCCTTAAGCTTTCCTCCTTCCAGAAAATGCCTTCTGTTGTACTGATACAAGGCTGAAGGTCCCTGGAGTACTCCAGCCATCCATAAGTTAACTCTAACGTCCTGGACATGCATGTGGTTATAGGAAGCTGTATTTCAAGGTCAGTTAATGAGAACCACCTTCAGGCTATCATTCAGATAATGAAGAGCTTGCTCTGAGAGTCCCAGACCTCAAATGCTCTTACTGAAGCCCAACACAAACCCATCAAATAAACATAAATGAGGAAATATTCAACAGCTGTCCATTTTATGCTTGCTAGTTTTATTTTATTGAAACCATCTACACTGAATGCAAAGCAATATCAGTGATATTTTATTTGTCTACCATTTTAAGCTTTCCGAAGTACCTTAAGAATATTAAGTTGGTTTTTATGAATTTAGTAAGTTCAGATCACAAGGTCGTAGCTTGTCAGGATGTTCTTAAAGTTGTTATTTATGGAACCAGCTAAGTTCGTATGGATCAGTCTGTCTGTGTAGTAGTCACCCACACACATCTGTAGCATTGGTTAAGCTCCTTGCTAGAGAAGTCAGATCTTATCCGCAGAGCCAGGCAAAACGTCATGCAAAACAGGTCGTGCCAGTGGTTGTTAGATGGACAAATGGATGGTCTCATGGAGCAGCCCCATTCTCTGAGCTCTGAACTCTTCAACAGACAAGTCTATATATTCTCTGCCAGCGCAAATCTCACTTTCAAAAATTATAGTTCCTTTGTACTTTCCCTCTTCCCAGGTTATTTGAAACTGTTCCTCTAAAGATATTGTTTTGAGGAAGTTTTTATACTCTTGTGCAGCTTAAAATAGAAAAATGAGCTCAGGAAGTCAGACCTGGAAACTAACAAGGTCATTATTTCATCTAAATATTCACTTTATAGGTGAGGAAGGAAGGAGAATCCACATTCTGAACTTGGAGAGACACCACTTCCACCAGCTATTCAAAGATAAATATTGTTAATCACGACACTGGTGTGGCTCTGAGAAGCTTAAATAGATTTATATACTAACACATATGTATTGATCCTCTCCCAGGTGGCGCTAGTGGTGAAGAACCCACCTGCCAATGCAGGAGATGTAAAGAGACACAGGTTTGATCCTTGGGTCGGGAAGATCCCCTGGAGAAAGAAATGGCAACCCACTCCAGTATTTTTGTCTGGGAAATTCCATGGACAGAGGAGCCTGGCGGGCTACAGTCCATGGGGCTGTGAAGAGTCAGACAGGACTGAAGTGACTTAGCGTGCACATGCATAGGTATTGAGCTCCTCCTACATGCCAACCACTGTACTGGGCTCTGTGGTTCTAGCAGTGGTCAAGGAAAGTGAATTCCTGAGCTAATGGAATTTATATTGAAGAAGAATGAAACATGAGGGTCAAAAAAGAGAGAGAGAGAGAACATATAGGCAACCTCATTTGAGATAGTCTGACTATGAAAATCATGTTCCTAGAGAAAGCTCCTCTCCCCCATAAAATGAAAATATTTCTACTGTCTACCTTTGTAACTCACTTTCCATTTCAAATCATGAACAGCAGTCTCGGGGTTCCCTCTATTAGACACTGCCACCCCATAAATTCTGTAACTTCCCTGCACATGATTTCTCATCTGTAAATCAAAGGCTGTGCACATGTGCATAGCCACTCAGTCATGTCCAACTCTGCAACCCTGTGGACTGTAGCCCGCCAGGCTCCCTTGTCCGTGGGGATTCTCCAGGCAAGAATATTGGAGTGGGTTGCCATAGGATCCTCCAGGGCATCTTCCTGACCCAGGAATCGAACCTGCGTCTCCTGTGTCTCGTGCATTGCACTGCATTGCACTTTACCACTGAGCCACCAGGGAAACCCAAACTAAAGGCCAGGCCACATAATTACTTAGATTTCCTTCTACCTTTGAGATTTTTCATTAAACAGAGCCTCATGGGTGTGTTGAACTCTTTTCCCTACTCCTCCCAGCCTCTCTCCGTCCCACGAGAGGCTCTGAGGGAGACGCTGCTGTTTCTGGGTCTCAAAGCCCTTGTGGCTCTTGTGGTGTAGTTTGTGACACAGAGATAATGTAGGGAGGAGTCAGACCCATTTCCTGAAGCATGACAATCTTTTGGCTTTTTCTTCCTTTTTAGATTCGTAGAACTACAAATACTGTCAGTCATCGTGCAGGAATAAACAATACTGCTAAACTTGTCAGCTTTTTGATCCTTCCCAGATCTTTTTACTTTTTTAGCCCAGTTCTTGGAAAAAGCAGGCTTATCAAGGCTTTTATTTTTCTTTGCAGTGTTATATTTGCTGTGCCAAGGATAGATTATTGAAATAAAATCATATATTTTAGGACTCAGGGTCCTAAAATTTTAGGACTCAGAAAACCACACAAACTAAATGCAAAACAATTATATGTATATATGTATGAAATGAGGGCTTCCCTGGTGGTTCAGATGGTAAAGAATCTGCCTGCAATGCGGCAGAGCTGGTTTTGATCCCTGGGTTGGAAAGATCCCCTGGAGAAGGGAATGGCTACCCACTCCAGTAAAAAATGAGTCATAAAATTTATTTTTAAAAGAAACTTGGAGGCAAGCTATCTTATACCCAGCTTACTATGTCAGTTTCTTTAATAGTCTATTGAAGACACTGAATAAATTGTTTCCACAGTGCCAAGTTTTGCATTCATTTCAGGTGGAATTTATGCTCAGTGCCACAAAATCTCCACCTTCTTTCACTTAAAGAAAAGATTCTGTGTGGGCTACGGTAGAACTGATCCATGTTAGCTAGGGGCATTGACTCTGAATAAGCATGTGATCGGGAGGCAACCCCAGGCAGTCTATGCACTGTGGAATGGCGTCAGGCCAAAAATACATGGTAGGTCATGTAGTTGGCAAGGAGTGATAGTCCCATTCTGTAAGTGGCGATTAATATGGTCCTGAATCTCCTCTCGTACCTCATTCCTCCCTACGCTGTAAGGTTAAATGCAAGTTCATCTTCCTCCACAAAAGCTTCTCTGACATTTGCAGTCCATGAAAACTATTGTTTTGCTGGAACTAAAAAGCACAATTATTTGACTCATTTATCAACTAATCATGTTCCACCACGTAAAATTATATTGTATTTTCTTGCATCTTTGTTCAGCTTCTAAGTGTGTGGATGCCATGTCAAAAGCTAGATTACAGAATAATTTGTGATTAATTTTTGTAATTTTGTAATTTTATATGGTATAGTTTGTGACACAGAGATAATGTAGGGAGGGAGTCAGACACATTTCCTAAAGCACGACAATCTTCTGGCCTTTTCTTCCCTTTTAGATTCATAGAACTACAATACTGTCAGTCATCGTGCAGGAATAAACAATACTGCTAAACTTGTCAGCTTTTTGATCCTTCCCAGATCTTTGTTTTTACCCCCAGTTCTTGGAAAAAAGAAGGCTTATCAAGGCTTTTATTTTTCTTTGCAGTGTTATATTTGCTGTGCCAAGGATAGATTATTGAAATAAAATCATGTATTTTAGAACTCAGAAGATCACATAATTGTAAAAGAATTTTATAATTTTCATCTTTGGACCTGATACTATATATTGAAGATATTTAACTAGATTTGCTCAAGGTTTAACCTTTTGTGACACTGTCACCTATAATATTGCAAAAAGCATAGTAGACTTTAAGCAAGATTTTAAAATGTGCTGATCTATCTTCTTGACTCTGTTTTCATTTTTCCAGGAAACCACAGTATCCTCCAAGTTTATCTCGTATTTAGGTAACCAGTAGCTTCAATTTCTTCCCTCTGATTATCAAGGTGTCTGGGGAAGAATTTTGCTTTAGTTACTTAACTATCTTAGAATGTTTTAACTTAGTCTGTTTTTTCCCCAAGAGAATTAACAATTTTATCCGATTCTACCAGTGAAATGACAGAGTTTATCACCCTTGGAGGAGCTTCGCATGAGCAAGTTTGGAAGGGGAAGAGAGAATAAGATAGAGTGATGGTGGTGGTGATAAACCTTAAATGGGGAGGGGGAACCATACAACTTTGGCATCAATCTCCTCTAGCAACACATTTGGCTTTAAGACTAGGAGCAGCAGTATCTTCAACCAAAAAGTCCTGAGAAGACATTGAGTGCCATCCAAACACAGCGCTAGTCGCTGCTACACCATCCCTCAGGGCAGACTTTTTCTAAGAAGAATTTCACATCAATAGTGGAGATACCTGTATCGAGGAAAGCTGGTTGTGGATGGTTGCTAGGCACTTCTTCCTGAGCAGTGATTATACTTTCTATGGCTATTACAGAAGGAAAAGAGTACATTTGTAGTCAGCAAGCATCCACCCTGAGAGTCTCACTTGGTGAAGAAAGGATGATGTTATAAGAGGAAAGCTTTAGTGCAGAAATATGTATTGGCAGCTCTCAAAATACCTGTGCTCAAAAACCATTCACTAATTAAAGAAATAGATATCCATCACCCATAATACGTTTATTAGGATTTAGCATCAGTAGGGTTCAAATTTTAGAAAATTCTGGTGTAAAAACATTGTAAATCTTCCAAATGATGTAATAATTCTGGCTGGCTAACTACATGATTTTTTTTTCCATCATTATTTACCCAAAGGCTTGAAACCTTTTAGTTTTACCATGTGCTAAAATGACAATGTAAAATTTTTAAAGTTTTGTTTAAATTGCATCATTTTCTTACATGTAGAAAAATGACTAAAATTATGTAGCAATTTTGTTGGAATAGCCTGTTGTTGACATTTGATTTGGATCATCTCAGAACTCCTGAAGAATACAGTATTTTCTGAACTGTAGAAGTGGAGGAATATTCCTCCCTCTCACCTAATAGAAGAGAATGTTTCTAATTCAGGGACATCTTCAGAAGCCTTTCTCTACATAGAACATGACAAATACATTTCTTTTTTTTTTTTTTTTTGACAAATCCATTTCTATAAGCCAAATCAGTTGTACCAAATGGCAAATAATTTTGCTACCCTGGAGAGCAGAAACTGCACCAAGTGTTCAGTGGATGATGGTGTAATTCAGAAGCATGTGGCAGTAGTTTTAGTGTCAACACTGTATTTAATATTAACCCTTGGCATCTATCACTGGTAGTTATTGTAACAACGGAAGAAATTAAGACTGAGACAGATGTTTAGGGCACTGGGAGAAATGGCAAGGGATGTTCCTTCAGGAGAAACATGAGCAGAATTACCAGAGTTATGCCTCTGAATAGCTCTTCCTCTTTTTCCAAGGCCTAGAAAATATCCAGCAGATTTGCCAAACACAGCAGATTTGCCATTGAAGAACAGAGGGCTCAGTATTTCAAAACAGAAGATTTTAAAACATGGCTATTGAAATGATTTCAAATCAATGTTTTTAAAGGTTGTCATTTTGTTAGTTTTTTTAATTAAAAAGGGAATATTTTGTATTCATATAATACAAAGTTCATCCTGCAGGATTAGATGAACAATATCCCCCTAGGTTTTTGTCTTCCATTACTTATATATAATTTCAGTCTCCCTCTACACACCTGCATCGTCTTGGACATACTTTTCTGTTCCCTATGACTTGTCTTCCTAGCATCATACTCCTGATCTGAAGGGACACTGGTTTGAAAAAAAAAAAAAAATGAAAGCTATAACTCTTTTAAGTTCTACTATTGCCTTGGCAATGGCCATCCATGGTGGGTATCACACACTTTTTGCTCCACATTACCTGACACGAGAGCTTCTGTGGTGGCTCAAATGGTAAAGAATCTGCTTGCAATGCAGGAGACCTGGGTTCAATCCCTGGGTCGGGAAGATCCCCTGGAGAAGGAAATGGCAACCCATCCCAGCATTCTTGCCTGGAGAATTCCATGGACAGGGGAGCCTGGTGCAGGCTATGGGGTCACAAAAATCCAGACACGACTGAGCAGCTAACCCTTTCACCTGACATGATGTAAAAAGATAGGCACTAAGTGAAATCATGGAAGAGTTCTTAGCTCTGAGGCTGCTCTGAACTGGTTAACTCAGAATTTCACAGAATAGAGGCATTTCAGCTTTATAACGTTGAAAGCTAAATTTACATCGTTTTGAAGGAAGCCAAAAGAAAACAATTTTCATCATAAATGCTTATTTTTCCCTTAACACAGGCCCACCATCACGACCATCACTATGACCGATGGGGACTATGATTATCTGATCAAACTCCTGGCCCTTGGAGATTCGGGGGTAGGGAAGACAACATTTCTTTATCGATACACAGACAATAAATTCAATCCCAAGTTCATCACGACAGTAGGGATAGACTTTCGGGAAAAACGTGTGGTAAGTTTTTAACCATACTGTTAACCGGTTGCTGATCCTCCTATATATAAAATAAGAATTAAGAAACTATGTTTATTGCATTGCAAGGTGTCTGTCTTTTATCACATGAAATTCATAACCTGTCACTTTGATCCAATTTGAATATTATATTTTACGGTCTCAACTCTAAATAACATTTTGCTTAGGAAAAAATCCAGTGGCACTTGTCTCCAGAAGCACACAGAGCAACTAAAATAAATTATTTATGGGTTTATATAGTGTGTTTTTCTATGAATTCTTAAGGAATCTTTCCAAACATGAATTCGTTATCTAAAACCATTAAGTCCTGATCTAAGTTTCTCAATAAAAACAAAGTGTTCATTTCCCCGTGCTTAAGAAAGAGGTATAAGAATGATTGGCAAATAGCTGGAACATGAGCTTTGTGAGTTCCTGCTACATTTTTATTTATGTGTAGACTCAGCCATCAATCACTAGCTTCTTATGAACAGAATGTGAGACCAACCCATGCGATTTTTCAAGATAAGAGAGTTAAAGTGAGAATCACAACCACTTCCTTCCCCTGTGCTAGACGCTAATGACAGGAATAAGGATATTGTGACATGTGAGACGTGGAGCAGAGGCGCAGAAGCCGAGCCGGAGTTGCTGCCTCCCAAGGTGCTCTTGAGCGCCAAGATGGCGGCGGCTCCGCTTCTTGTCACGAATGCCCTCAGTACCTCGAACACGATTCACTTTGCTGTATTTGTCGTATTAGAAACGAATACAACGTTGGAAAGCAACTGTACTCCAATAAAATCTTTCTTAAAAAATAAATTCACTCATTCCCCAAGAATTGGGGGGAAGAAAAGAAAAACAAAGAAAATGAGGATGGAGACGTTAAATCATGATTTCTTAGAATGTCCTGTCCCTTATCCGAAAGTTCAGTACTGTAGTCTTAGCAAATTTGCTCCCAATCCCTGCAGTGTTTTTCTGTGCCTTCTCCCCATATGCCTCCACTGATCCAGCGATAAGTCCTTGCAAAGTTTTCCCTTTAAAATATTTTCACTAAACCATAAGGAAGGGCGCTAGACAATATTAAAATTGTTATACTTGGTTTAAATAAGAACTCAAAAGGCCATCACCTATAAAATTTAAACGTTTCTGAAAAGAGCCTTTGAAGAATGGATAAAAAGGGAAGACTTGGAAGAGCCTGTGTAAACTTATTGAGCAATCCTGTGTGCATTTCATGGCTAAGTCTTTTTGAAAGTCCCAATTCAGAGTAGAAGATACTCAAGTACTTGTAAAATATTTTACTGTTTTAAAAATTCCTTAAAATCTGTTATTTCACTCAAGTTTGCAGTAACTCTGTAAAATAGGAGATTGTGGGTCTCAATTTGCCAATAAGAAAGTAAGATTCTATGAAGTTAAATGAAGAGTTGATATTCGAACCTAGAACTTGGGTCCTTAATCGACTGTTTGCTGCTTCCTTGAGGAAATGACAGAAGGTGTCTAATTTAAGTTTGCAGGATGCCTAAATTGTGTTGAAAACCATACTTATACTTGACATTTAAATGTGAGAGTATATGTGATAACTTCTAGGAGGAAAAAAGCAAATATTTATTCTCCACTGTGAACTTTGACTATAATAATTGAGAAAAAATACGCCGAGTGAACCCAGAGAATTTGAATGCTGACAAAACAAAGCATCATAAACTAATGACATTTGTATTCTTTCAGGTTTACAACACGCAGGGACCAAATGGGTCAACAGGAAAAGCATTTAAGGTGCATCTTCAGCTATGGGACACTGCAGGACAAGAGCGGTAATAGTGAATTATTTTGTTTCTAGCTATAAATAGCTTAGAAAAATTTACTTTAATGTGAGTGTGTGTTTGTACAGTGTGTGTGTGTTAAGTTGCTTTAGTCATACCCAACTCTTTGTGACCCTGTGGACTGTAGCCCACCAGGCTCATCTGACCATGGGATTCTCCAGCCAGGAATACTGGAGTGGGTTGCTGTTTCCTCGGGCAGGGGCTCTCCCCAACCCAGGGATAAAAACCCATGTCTCTTATGTCTCCCGCACTGGCAGTGAATTCTACCACTAGTGCCATCTGGGAAGTGGTATTGTATGTGCCATTTTAATACGACTACTGTATGTGAACTTGAAAAATGTAAGGAAATGCAACTCTCCTCCTGGTTTCAAAATAGACATCTATATCAACAGATTAAATTATCTGTAGTGAATTAACCATAACTAGCAATTGTGTATTTGGTGCAGATTGCAAAAATCAAATTTTCAAAAATCTCTGTGAAGATTCTTATGCATTGTCTTTGCACTTTGTGATCATTAAAAAAAAAAAAAAAATCCAGAGTTTAATTGAACCGGGGTGGGAAATTAACATTGTTACAAGTGCTACTTGAAGAGTGAGTTGAAGGAAAGGGTGTTAATATATTTTTCATCTCTTTCTGTCTTTACGCACAGCCACGCATCCTGTACCATTTGACTGACTTGACTATAATTTCGGTCACATCATCACCCTCCAGCTGGAATGTTTTATTCCCTTCCCCCCATTCCTGAGCCTCTCCTTTCAATAGGCCTGGCTCACATTACACGTGCGTGGTGGGGCTTTGCCAGACTCCCCAGCTGAAACAAACTCCCTCTTTCTTGAACTCTTACAATGTCTATTCTTCCATGCCTGCGAGGCTGCATGCATGCTGAGTCGCTTCAGTCATGTCCAACTCTTGGCGACCCCATGGACTGTAGCCCACCAGGCTCCTCTGTCCATGGGATTCTCCAGGCAAGAGTCCTGGAGTGGGCTGCCATCATGCCCTCCTCCAGAGGATTTTCCCTGCCCAGGGGTGGAACCCAGTCTCCTGTGTCTCTTGCATTGGCAGGTGGGTTCTTTACCACTAGTGCCACCCGGGAAACCCATCCATGCTGTAAGTTACTTTAATTAAATAAGTTAATTGATTATATACCACCTTATAATAAGACTTCCCTGGTAGCTCAGTGATAAAAAATTCACCTGCCAATGCAGGAGACATGGGTTCGATCCCTGGGTCAGAGAGATTCCCCTGGAAAAGGAAGTGGCAAACCACTCCAGGATTCATGCCTAGGAAAACCCGTGGGCAAAGGAGCCTGGCAGACAACAGCCCATGGGATCGCAAGAGAGTTGGACGCAACTTAGTGATTAAACAACAACATCTTGTGATAAGGCGTGTCTTTTATTTTTGTCTCTCACGGCTGTTCTTCAATTCACTTGTGGCCTTCTCACCCCAACACAATTGTGAGATTCATAAGAACAGAGACCATGATTGTTTTCTCAGCCTTGTCTCGGGTGCAGCGACCCAGACGAGAGACACCCGGTAGACCGTAGTGTTGATTGTTTAGAGCTGGTGGTGCTATGCCATGATTTGAAGAAAATACATTTCTTTGAGATCCAAGCTTTCAAAGTGCAAAAGACCCCAAGCTAGTGAAGCTTTTCAATATTAGATGAAACAGAAATTGGCAATAGGTTGTCAGAGAAGATAAGTAGAAGGCACATACCTCCAAATTCTGCATCACATGTCTTACAATGTTTTTGCTTGTAAACACTTCAGGCTTTGAAATGAGTCCAAAACATTCTCACGTTCAGTGAGTGTAAACGCCGGGAGAGGTGCCGGGCCCTCTCTGGGAGCTCTTTTGACTGTGAATTCCATTTACACACATCCTTCAACGCGGCTGGTTCCTCTGAAGTCGTTCCTCACAGGAATCTCTGTTCATGTGTCAGTTTTGTTGTCACAAAGATGTATGTTTTATAGACCAATTGAATTCATTTTTGAAGAAGTAATATGAGAAAATGTGGTTCCCATATGTCTTCGCACACGATATGTCAGCCTAGCATGATGGCAGGCTTCTCTCATCTGTCCCCTTAAGACAGCTGCTCTAGGAGAGAAATGGAAATACTAGGGATTGTCTTAGTAACACCAAGGTTATTCATCCCTTGAGAATTTTGCGTTCTGTATATTAAAGTGTAGCTAAGCAACAAGATAAACAATGCCTCACACCTCAAGCCTGTGCCCGAGGACGTCTGGCACTGTAACCCATGTAAGATAATGGTTATTGATAAAAGTCACATTATGGGAAGGAGGTAAAAGATCATACCCCTTATGTAAACCTAAAGGATGCAGAGCACAGACTTAGTTCTCAGTGAGGGAGAAAGAGCTATTACGTGCCCCTGGGATCTGATTATTCATGGGGTCCTAGCTTTCCACATTCTGGGGACAAAATGAGGTTGGTGGGTGGACCTGGAAATAAATAAGATTACTCATGGAGTAAACCCTGGAAAGGCTTCCCTGGTGGTGCTGTGGTGAAGAATTGGCCTGCCAGTGCAGGAGACACAGGAGACATGGGTTTGATCCCTGGGTTGGGAAGATCCCCTGGAGGAGGAAATGGCAGCCCACTCCAGTGTTCTTGTCTGGAAAATCCCATGGACAGAGGAGCTTGGTGGGCTACAGTCCACGGGGTCGCAAAGAGTCGGACACGACTGAGTGACTAAGCATGAGCACAAAAGCCTGGAAACTCCGGGGGCTCACGAGGGTCCTGGGGTGGAGGGGTCCAGGGTATGAGCCTGGCTCAGAGCAGAAGTCTCCTGTCCCTGTTGCTGTGGATGCACAAGTGTTTGCTCCAATGAGATCTACCCAACAAGCATGTTTTAAAGTAACTGTCATGGGCTGTGGTAATGAGAGGGGAGGAGGGCGCAGTAGATTTGTCCTCAGATGAGAAACACACAGACTCACACACTTAAAAAAGACAGGACAGAGAACAGGATCGGGGCTGACTTAGCCACACTCTTGTGGTTTGAATAGGAGACAGTTTTGTGAGAACAGATAGTCCCCAAAGAGAAAGAAACAACCATTCAATGAAAGCAGTATAATCTCTGAGCTTCTAGTGACTGGCAGGGACAAATCCACAAGGGTAAAATTGAGTGAGACTTTTGGTATTTCATAATCACCATGATTATATCCTACCAAAGAATCTTATTTTGGAAATAAATAGTCTTAACTAAAATATCTCTTTTCTGTGTCTCCATATTAAAAGTATTGTTTCTATTGGAGTCATTTACCTCCTTAACAATTTCATGTCCTTTGCTATTTTCTATCTTTCTTTCTCTAAATTTGGCAAACAGCCATCAAAAAAAAAGTTTCAGAGTCATGAAAATGCAATGGATAGTGCATTAAAAACACTGCTTCTTTTCTCTTGGAGGTTCCCATCTAGGATGGAATTTGGACAAATAAACAATTGGAATAAAGCTTCAGGACAGTAACAGGGAAACAAAGACTGGCTGGTGGCTGTCAGGTACAGCAGGAGTCCATACCCAGATGGTGGTGTTAGGAAGTCTGCGTGGGGAAGTGATCCTCTTATATGTATAAATATTATACTCATACACAGTGTATGAGTAAATCTTTTCCTGGCTAAAGAGGCAGGAGGTAAAGGAAGCCTGAAGGCAAGGTCACCCACAGGAATAACAGCGTGGGTGAAAGCCCAGGGGAAAGCGTGAACTTTCCAAGAACTTAAAGAAGCTCAGCATGCCTGTGGGTAGTCAGGAGATAAAGCGGGATAGATGAGCAAGGGTCGGTTCGTGCAGAGCCTTGGTGGATTATTGAAAAGTTCAGTCGTTATCTTTAGAGCCAGGTATCATCATCTGACATTTTTAGCAGAGGGTTTATAGAATCAATAGGAGGAAATCAGGGAGTGAGAGGACCCAAACCACACTGGAGACAGGAAGCCTGTTGAGAATGCTGTCGAAATTATCCTGGTGGAAGATAATGGCCTCGAAACTAGAGTAGGGCAGGGTACGAGGAGAGACATGAGAGGGTCAGGAGATATTTGTTGATTGCTTGTATATAACAGGTGAAGGAGAAGGAGGCCGTGGCACCCAAGGAGGGTGGTGATGCCACTGATAGAAAAATCAGAGGGAGGGTGAGTTTGGTTTCAAACATGTGAGGTTGCTGGTACCTTAGTTTCCTCCAAGTGGAAATATCCAGCAAGTAATTGGGCATACAAGTAGCAAGGCAGGAAAGATCTAGACCTATAAACTTGGGGTTCAACGTATACACCAGGATAATTGAGCCAGCAAAGTAGACAAAATAACCCAGTGAATGCACGTAGAGGATGAAGGGGTCAAGAATAGAACCCAGAGGAAACCCAAGAATCTACAAATAGGCCAAAATAGGTGACCAAAATATTAGGAGGACATTTAGGATAGGAAGAGATCTGCTTCTCTGGTTAAAGTCATGTGTCTTTCTTAAAACCAGTGGCCAACTTCACTTCTTTATCAGTATAACCCAAAGCTTCTCTGGGCCCTGCATGTCATCTCCGCTTTTGCCCATTGCATACATTGAAGTGGATCTCAGAGCATCTTCAACTTCTCTGAGGATGTTGGGGTGGGGAGGGTTGGCGCAAGAGAGAGAAAGTGTTTACATTGCACATGATGGAGTGTATTCTTCAAAATCCTCCCTTAGAAATGAGTGTTCTTACTTTCTGTCCTCAACTAGTAAGTCTCTCTGCCCTTCCTTCCAGTCCCCTAATCATAAAGTTTTCTTCTTCCTTTCTTCACTGTCTTTCTTCCTTCTCCTTAAGAGACATGCATGTTTTATCCCCAAAGAGTACGAATAAAAGCGTTCTCTCGCCAACGTTGTTTTTCCCTACAAAAGAACCCCAGTTCCAGCTGCTGACGAGTTGTGGTTCTCTGCACGCAATCACAGGCACTCATTTTCAGCCTGCCATGTGCTAAGCTTCCTTCTGGCCACAGACAGGAAAATTGAAAAGTAGAAGTTAAAGTCTCAGTCCTGAAGTGCCTTATATTTTAACTGTGGGCCACAAGATGCCTGTGAGCCAAAGAGAGAAGGATTCCAAGAGGCTATGTAAGCAAGCGTGTGATAGAAGGTTACAGACTCTTGCCTGCCTGCCTGCTGTGGATCATAAAGCCTCAACGGGATCTTAAATCTACAGCCAGATGGGCTCCTCTGACCCTTCAGCAGTCTTTCTGCCCACTCGCCCACTCGGGAGGATCATCCAGAGGGGTGCCATGGAGAGTTCATATCTGAAAGGGACCTAGCGTTGTTTGTATTGTCATCAGAGTATCCAGCGGACTAACTTTCAGAACTGTCCACTGTGTTTTCTTGGCAGATTCCGGAGCCTCACTACGGCATTCTTCAGAGACGCCATGGGTTTCCTATTAATGTTTGACCTCACCAGTCAACAGAGCTTCTTAAATGTCAGAAACTGGATGAGTAAGTGGGACTGAATAACTTCTGTTGGCCACGTCAGGACCCAATAGCTCTATCTGCTTCTTGGCCTCACAAGATGAAACCAGAAAAAGTCACAGGTTTAGTGTTGCCCATGTTACCTGCAAAGTGGTGGCTTGTATGTGGCTCACCAAAGTGGCTTGGAATTGGTTTTTCCTTTGACACCTTAGACGAATCACCACCTGTGCGTAAGGACTTTATGATTGCAATGAACGGGCCATTCATTCCACGTGTGCAGTAAGTCTCCAAGGATTTCTTGCAACTGAGCGAGCAGTCACTTCTACTTTGTCTAGCCTGGAGTGGACACAGAGAAGGCACGGCATTTTCTGAGTAGGCACACTGGCACCTACAGTGTGTGCCCTTGCACGTGGGTTAACTAAATAGTTAACTCGGGGGTCAGTTAGGTGAGAAATTGTTTCAGAGCAGAGCAGCCGCATGAAGATACCATATAGTGTGTCTGTCAATAAGCGCACGTTGAAATTTTACTTTTTTTGAACAAGTGGTCAAATGTGAGAAAGACTGGTATAGAAAAACCTCCAGCTTTCATGGCAATTTAAACACAATAAGGCTTCAAATTAACCTAATCAGTTATTAAAGCCAGATTGATGTAAATCAGCACAGAAGAGTGGTATTTTATTTTTCCTTTTTAAAAAATAGATATAGCACTAAAGACCATATTTAAGGTTACAAATGCCAGTTTTGAACGCACTGGGACACACTAGCAATCCCACGGGGCTGGTGCTACTTATTTCTAGAGTTGTCGGGGCTGTCTGTGGCCAGAGGGCTATTTTTCGAAAGATCAGATCATGTTATACCCTGCTCCAGATCATCCTTCTGGGGTTTCCTGCTTCACTTGGAAGAAAACCCAGAGTCCTTTGCTGACCTCTAAGGCCATCATGGAAGCCTGGCGTGCTGCAGGCCATGGGGTCCCAAAAAGTCAGACATGACTTAGCGACTAAACAACAGCAAAGACCATCATCGTCGCTTCCTCTGTAGTTCATTCTCTCTGCCCCGGCTCACTGGCCCCCAGCCGAAGGTCTCTGCCGAAAAGCACAGTCCTGCCTTGGGGCCGTTGGTCTCTGCTTCCTTCTGCCTTGATGTCTGTTTTCCCACTTACACCATGTGTTAATTCTTTCGCCTCCTTCAAGTTCTTGTTCAGACTTCATTTGTCTCTTGGGAGAAGCTTTCCTGATGGCTCCATCTAAAACTGTTCTTCATCACTCTGTGTGTGCTCAGGACACTTTCTGCTTCATTTGATCACTGCCCCCACCTGACATCATATATATTATATTACATCATATCGTATCATATATTTCTTTGTTTTGTCATTGTTTTTCTTTTTTCTTTTTTTCATTTATTTTTATTAGTTGGAAGCTAATTACTTTACAATATTGTAGTGGTTTTTGTCATACATTGACATGAATCAGCCATGGATTTACAAGTATTCCCCATCCCGATCCCCACCCCCACCTCCCTCTCCACCCGATTCCTCTTTGTCATTGTTTTTCAGTCACTAAGTTGTGTGAAACTCTTTGTGATCTCATGGACTGCAGCATGCCAGGCTCCCTGTCCTTCCTTATCTCCAGGGGCTAGTACTCAACTTCAAGTCCGCTGAGTCGGTGGTGCCAGCCAACCATCTCATCCTCTTCCGCCCCCTTCTTCTTTCTTTGCTTCCTTGTGGTTTTGATTCTTTCCACCCCTAGAATGTGAGCTCTGTAAAGGTTCAAACTTGGTCTGCTTGTTCTGTTGCGATACCCCAGAGCACCTGGCTGAGTATCTGGCTGTGTAGATTCTCAAATACACGCATATCTTATTATTTCATATTACATATAATTAATATATACAGATATATATAATGGCTTTAAATGTAAGCTCACTAACACAGTTGTGCTAGTGGAGAAAAATACTAACAAATTCTGACTTGCTTGCTTGCTTTTCCAAATGACTGTTCATCCTAGGATCTGTTTCCATTTTCTTTTATCATTACATTTCTTTATCTAAAGTGTTATTATTAGATAATAGATAATATTTTATTTTTATTAATAGGCAATATTATTAGATAACACAACAAATGTTATTATTAGATTCTGGGGAGATAAGGAGATAATAAGGCTATTCAAGTCTTTCAGAGTGATTTGTTCATCATTTTTCAAGGTAGATGAGATGCTCCCTTGCTTCTAAAATTTTCCAGGATACTGTTGGGATTTAAGATGATTAATTGCCATTTCTGATAAGGCTTTAATTTCTAATATCCAAATAACTGGTGTTACAGAGTCACTTCCTCCTCTGGCCTTGAGGCCTTGTTGACAAGGTTGCACTTAGCATGCTTTGAGGTAGAGAGTAAAATAGTCCCATAACCTTGAAAATATAGGTTGGCAAGGTTTTTCTCTTTTTAATCATTTCTTTCCTTCCTCCCTCCTTTCCTTCTCTTCCTCCTCCTCCCCCCATACCTCCCTTCTTTTGGAAAAAAGAGAAAAACAAATAACCTGTCTTAATATTATTTCTACATGAATTTGGGGTGGTTTAAAAAAGCTCTGCTCTTATGAATCATTACCTTGGATTTCAGGAAAGGAAAACATAGCAGCATCCTGAAGGAAAGAGCAGACAGCCCCTGTGCTTGAAGGGGCTTCCCAGGGGGCACCAGTGGTAAAGAAACCACCTGCTAATGCAGGAGACATAAGAGACACGGGTGTTCGATCCGGGGAGGGGGAAAGATCCCCTGAAGAAGAGAATGGCAACCCGCTCCAGTGTTCTTGCCTAGAGAATCCCATGGCCAGAGGAGCCTGGCAGGCTACAGTCCAGAGGGTTGCAGAGAGTCAGACACTACTGAAGTGACTTAGCACACACGCACATATACTTTAAGACCATGTTCTCTTATCTTCACTTATATTTGAGGAATAAATGGTCTGAAAAGCAGTATATTCAACTCAGGTGAACATTCCCGGATGTTCATTTCCAGGGGGTGCGGTGATAAAGAATCCACCTGCCAATGCAGGAGACACAGGTTCAATCCCCGCATTGAGACAATCCCCTGGAGAAGGGAGTGGCACCCCACTCTAGCATTCTCTCCTGGAGAATCTTATGGACAGAGGAACCTAGCAGGCCACAGTCCGTGGGGTCGCAAAGGGTCGGGCATGGCTGAGCACACATCACCTCACCTGTGTTCGTCTCAGAGGTCATTTCCCCGATGTATAAGATCACTGACAGGTATTCACACAGGTGCTTCATACACACTCTTACTAATCTTCACAGCCTGCCACCTGTGAGGCAGTATCTCCACGTTCTAGGCAAGGAAACCATGGCTGGGAAGAGTTAAGCACCTTGGCTAATATAACTCAGAAACAGCCAAGCTGGAGACGCACAACTCGATTAGGACCCTAAAATATGAGCAGTCTTTTGACATCACTTGTTTACAACTAACTTGCTGGTTCCATCTGTTTTCTTTCCAAGGCCAACTGCAAGCAAATGCTTATTGTGAAAATCCAGATATAGTATTAATTGGCAACAAGGCAGACCTGCCAGACCAGAGGGAAGTCAATGAACGGCAAGCCCGGGACCTGGCTGAAAAATACGGGTAAGTCGGCTACGTGGAAATATCCTCTGACCTCACACACTGCTGCTCAGTTAGAGGACAGGGTCATGAAACTGATATTCGGAGGGATCCCCTTGATTCAGGAATGACAGATGAATGAAAAAGATCTCCCAGAGGAATATATGTGATGCTTTTAATGAAATTATTTAACAATAATAACCACTCACATTTACTGAATGCTTATTGTGTGCTAGCAACTATTCCTAGACTTTAATTTATCTAACCCCTGTAATTATATATAGGAAATTTAGAGTTATCCCATGTGATATATGAGGAATTGAGACACAGAGAAGTTGAGTAACTTATGGAAGGCCACATAGCTAGTGAGTAGTAGAGCTTGAATTCAATCCAGGCTGTCTGAGATCAGAGCCCATCATTTTGAACATTGTGTTCTACAGCCTCTCAATAGCTGCAAAACTCTAAGGAATAATACCTGACCTGGACGTAATACTGCAATTATTATACTGAGAGTGAAAGTGTTAGTCACTCAGTCTTGTCTGACTCTTTGCAACCCCATGCACTGTAGCCCGCCAGGTTCCTCTGTCCATGGAATTCTCCAGGAAAGAATACTTGAGTGGGTGGCCATTCCCTTCTCCAGGGGATCTTTCTGACCCAGGGATTGAACCCAGGTCTCTTGCATTGCAGGCAGATTCTTTACCATTTGAGCCACCAGGGAAGCCCAATTATTATTATTCTTATTATCCTAGCGAGTTAAAAAATGTTTAAACACCCCAAGTAGTCAGAAACTGATTTCCAAGGCAGAAATTGTCATTCTTTTTCAAATTTAAGTTCTTTTGCCAAATATGACAGTTCTTTACCTCCTTGCGAGTTTTACAAATAAATGTACATGTCTTCTTGAAACTTTGGATTCTAAATAAATGTAGATTGTATTCACATGAATATCCTATGTAGTGCCTGCCTAATTTCTAAATCAGACTTCTAGATAATTGATTATAGGGAAGTAAGAGTTTAATAGGCTTCCCTGGTGGCTCAGATGGTAAAGAAACTGCCTGCAATGCGGGAGACCTGGGTTCGATCCCTGGGTCAGGAGATCCCCTGGAGAAGGGAATGGCAACCCACTCCAGTGTTCTTGCCTGGAGCATCCCAGACAGAGGTGCCTGGTGGGCTACAGTTCACGGGGTTGCAAAGAGTCAGACACAGCTGAGCGACTAACACACTAATAGTTTAATGGCAACATTGATCACTAGTTTAGGCATATTTGCCCTCTTCATTTTTAAAAAATCAGTGATGATGCTTGGCTTCAAGTACCTGAGCACCTCTTCTAGCAGTTTCCTTGCCCATGTAACACTGGTTACACCCATACGTAAAAGCAACCCACCAGTTTTCACTCACTGAGGAAAACCAAGGATGTTTTCCAACTCAGCCAGCAAAATCGTGATTATTTCACAATCTCTCAGCCAGCCATGTTTTCACATGTGTGACTCACTGGCACATCTTGTTGTATCTTTTCTGGTTCCTTCCTTGCAAAAATATTTGTCATCTCTTCCATTCTAGCATACCATATTTTGAAACAAGTGCAGCGACCGGCCAGAATGTGGAAAAAGCTGTGGAAACCCTTCTGGACTTAATAATGAAACGAATGGAACAGTGTGTAGAGAAGACCCACATCCCCGACACTGTCAATGGGAGCAGCTCTGGAAAGCTGGATGGGGAGAAGCCAGCAGAGAAGAAATGTGCCTGTTAGACTTTACCCCAGCCTCTGATCATCCAGAACCCCAGGCAAACGTCACTTCCAAAAAGAGTGACAAACCACACAATTTTTGTTGAGTAAACCGTGTATAACGGCATGTTTTTCTTTTCCTGCCAGAAATTTAAAAAAATCTGAATAGTCAACAGTGTTCAAAAGAGTTGACCAGTAATCCCCACGGCCCCTCCAAACAAGATCAAAGATTTCCCAGTGTCATTGTACCATCATGGATACTCAATTTGTTTTTTTCGTAAAGAAGATGAACATAAAAAGGAGTGTGGAAGAAGAGATATCAGTGAGTTTTCCATCAGAACCAAAATTACCTTGTCACACTGGGGACAAGAATAGGTTTCTGAAGAGAGAACACAGAAAGATGACTTTTTTTTTTAAAGGTTGGATTTACTAGTTACAGAGATTCTGATTTGGACTTTTAGGTTTGCATTGAGGGGGACATATTAGCTAAAAGTGCATACACAATAAAGAATTCTAAGTGGTTCATTTAGAGTGACATTACTATGTATATCCTATAAGCTGTGCTAGAATGACAACATTACTGATAAAGTTACGAGAGGATGAATGTCAGACTTCTGAGAATATGTAAGAGGCTGTGTAATAATGCCATTTGTGTATTCTTAATAAATGGCAGATAGACAAGAATAGGACTGTGAATGACAGAGGACAAGAAAAAGGCCCAGAGAGAGAGATGAAGGTATGGGAAAATGGCATTTGGACAACTGAAATTAAATGTGTCTCTTACAGATGTCTGGGAGAGTTACTTAGCCAAATTTCAATCCAGCCAGTTGGAAGCTGACATTATTGGTTGGCATTAAGAGAGTGTCCAGAGGTTTCCATTCCCAGCACAGTTTTAGAAATTGGTCTAGTGTTCAGCTTCTGGTGTGATGTTCAGCTTCACATTTCACATTTCTTAGCAAATCATGATAAACAGTCACAAAGAGAAATTAAAGATTGCTGTTTATTAAATATCTCTTTATGAACTCAAGAAAAACTATTCAGCCTTAATTTTTTAGATAAAATATGCTGGTGATATGAAATTAAAAGTGACTATTAATTCTAGGTTTCTAATTTACAAAGTACTAGAAACTCTATATCACATTGCTCCCCTCCAGCCTACACCCACCCCTGGCTTTGATTCAACCGTAAAAACACAGATGTGTCGCTTTGTAGATCAACAACTTCAGAATTATGATGGATCAATTTTATGGTCACTGAATTTTCATGTCGTTCATCACAAAAAAGTTGATGATACCTCATGCCATATTACAGTGTATTTAGCATCTGTTTTTATTTTGCCTAAGGCAAAATACCTATGGGTGAACTATATTTGGGGGTTGGCAGAGATGGAACTATATCCTGTCTCACCAAAATTTGGTTAATGGCTTTATTTTTCCCATAATGCTGTCTTTTCTTTCTAAAAATGATCACAAAAGCATTTTCCATTGGCCTATTCTTATTACTGTGTCTAATATTACATTGGTTTTTTTATTTTAGCTTCTGATAAACATAAGCCATTCCTTTTAAACTTTTATTTAAGTGTTTCAGTCAAGTTTATCAATAACAAAGTCATCATACTTTAAGTTTTCTCTGTTTATTATGAGTATATGATTTTTCTAAAGGCTAGTTCCTCTTTGTAGAAAATTTTGCCAATTAAACTGCACTTTTCTAGACTCTGTATATTTTTTGTTAAGTTACAAATGTAGGAAACTCTAAATCGCAGTCCCCCACCTTTAACCTCCTCTGTCAAACTCCATCTGGTACGAATCAGTTTTTGGAACACACATCCAAGGGAGCATCCAGCTGTAAGGCCCACAAATGTGCCATGAATCAGGTAATTTGGAAGCTTTTAAGTCAGTCCCTTAACAGACTAACAGTCTCAATGTTGGCTGCCCAGGTCCTGTGATTCCTGTGTGATGCCAACTTCTAAAATTGGTCATGGGTGGGGTATTCCCTCCCACGATGCTTTTCTCTTTGATGCTCTTCATGACCTCAGTGCCTGTGCCAAAAGGATATTAGATATTAGCTAACATCAAAGATGTTTCCTCTGGAAGGCATATGAGCAAAACCAATGTAACCATCGAAGTGGCAAATTTTGGTGAATTATTGTGGTCATTATATCGATTTCTCCTTTGGATTCAAATTGTGATGTCCCCTGCATTTCCATAATAGGAAATATTTAGACTTTCTAAAATCCAAAATGCATTCTATTTTGGATATTTATTTTTTCTATTTATTTTCCAGTTATATGATTGATTTGCTTATGCCAAGATTCTGTCACTGTCAGTTATTTAACAAGCTTTTAGTTCAGGAACTATTTTAAGATTATTATTCGATAGCCATAGCATGAAGCAGAGGGTGATGATGCCTTTAATTATAGAACTATTCCTATAAAAATAACAATTATTGGGTAATAATATCAAGAGGAACAAAATTAAAAACAGTCAAGAAAATTATTTTAAAATAGTATTCTACTTATACATACTTGATCTAAAATATTTTATTCTCTGTTGAGTTTGACTTAAGACCCCAAAGTCTATGTAACCATTACTAGTAACCATTACTCTTTCATTATTTCAGAATTATTTATTCCATATAATTCATGTTACAATTTTAAATTGATTTGGAGTCATGAAGTATAAGACTGCTTTTGAAGAATTGCATTGTTAACACATAGCAACATGTGTTACGTATTATCTCCCAAATGCTTTAGTAAGCCATATTTTATTTTGGAGAATTATTTAAAATGTACGTGAAGTTCTTTCTGATATAGAAACCATTTCTGAAGTGTTTACACTGGTTTGATGTTTACATTGTCCTAATACAGTGCCTCGGATACCTCCATGACCAAATTTGTCTATAGCCACATAGCTCAATTCCTATAATACCATGGTATAGGAAGGGCTCACAGAGACACTAGTGCAGCTAAAGTTATTTTGTTGTCTTCAGCAAAGGGTATAAGGATATTATTCAAATCTGAAGATTATTACCACCATCTCTTGGTCACATTTTGGGAAATGGACATTTCTGGAGACTCTAACTGTGATTAGGTACAAGATTACCTTTTAATCTAAAAAAAAAAATCCTTTGGAAAATGTATCAGAAGTAGTTAAGAGAACATGTCTGTCTTATTGTGATGAGGATAAGAAGATTGGCAGAAAAAATGCTGAATACTGGAAATTTAACTTGTGGGTCAAACTCTGGCCAGTGACCACTCTAGCCAAGTTGCTATCATTTCCATATTATCAGCTGTCATGCTACAAATAATTCAAAACCAGCAATTTACTAAAGTAAATATTTTCCCTGTTGTTTTTAACCAGATAGGGCATTCTGGGTATCAGTGAGTGCTTTTGTTATGCTTCTAGTACAAGTTATTCTCTGCCAACCCATTCAGATAAGAAGGATTGGGCAAGAGTTTTTCCAGCCCTTTCTTGTCTCCTTTATGAAAGAGAGAAGCTTTGACCATAACGAAGGACTGACTACATTAAAAGACAGTTTAATAACAGCTGATGCATTCTTTAAAGTGTAAATTTTGTCCACTGGGAATCAACAAATTTGATGAAGCTCATACACATTCTCACCAATGGAGTGGGTACATTGGTTAGAAGGAAAAGCAATATGTGTAAAAAGATACAGTATATAACCAGGTGTAGAATATAACCTGGAACTACAAATATGAGGGAGAATCCTCACCCATAAAGAATTTTGGAGGTTAAAACTCAAATTGTAAAGAGATCATATTGAAGTTTCTGGTTTCCTAACGAACTTAATAATTTTTTAAAAGGAAGATCTGTGAGCTGTGTTAGCCAAAGCAATAGAAAAGTTGTCCTTCACCTTCTACTCCCAAGCTTTAAAGCATTAAAAGACGTCTAATGTTTTTGAGTATTTTGGGGAAAGCGCTATAATTTTTAAAGATACCAAGATGCTGTCTATATTTAAAACTATTGTTTAGGAATTCACCAAAAGCTATATTTTCTTCTTGATCTTTGACCAAAATGGTATAAGCTTATTTCTGGGAAGAGTGCTGAGCTCCTAAACATGGAAAGTAGAGAATATGCCCTGAGTTGAGTGTTGTCTCAATGTTGTATAAATCTATAAAGATAGTTGCCTCATAAAGTAGAACTGTTAGATGAATAGGGAATTTTATAAACTTATTGCCTTGGAGTTCTTGGGTAGAGACCCAGCCATGACGACACTGTTGAGTAAGAACTATAAAGAAAGATTAGAGATTCAAGTTGTCTAAATAGAGTTTGTAACTATGGGAGAACATGGAGAAGACCATACTTAAAAGGTTGATTTTTATGTAGGAAAAACAAAACAAAACAGAGAAAGTGTTATATATTTGGGGCTTCCCTTGTAGCTCAGTCGGTAAAGAGTCTGCCTGCAAGGCAGGAGACCTGGGTTTGAATTCTGGGCTGGGAAGATCCCCTGGAGAAGGAAATGGCAACCCACTCCAGTATTCTTGCCTGGAGAATCCCATGGACAGAGGAGCCTAGCTGGCTACAGTCTATGGGGTTGCAAGAGTCAAACACGACTTAGTGACTAAACCACCACCACGACAAATATTTACCTATTATTTTTATCTTCCAAGTAGAATTTTAGGCCCTTAGAACTAAACTAATAAAAATATTTAAATACCAAATATTTCACGATTGGCATCAAAATTTGAGATGCTTAGAACCATTTTATTTATCCTATCTGAATCTAATTTCCTCATATATTGCACTTTAATTTTTTAAGAAGTAGCATCACAAAGGCCTTTCTGTACAGTTCTTTTTACCAACAGTCTACATTTAAGATATTTTCTAATCCATATTTAGAGAGAATAACAGGCAAACAAACAAAAAGACGAGTACCAAAATAACACGGTTATTTAAAAGCATGTCATCTTTCAAAGAAAAAAAAATACAAAGAAATCATCTCTGAATTGGGTTATTTAAATTTGTTCCCCAGTTCCTTTTCTTTCCAACAGGTCTTGGAAGTCATGGCTATTATCCCTCAGTAGACTTAATTGTTGGCAAATTCTGTTGGAGCTGCATGTCTGTTCTTATCCTAACGGATCCCTTATTTAACCAATGGCTATTGTTGACAAATCAAAATATTATTTGTCCCTAGCAAAGCAATAACATACGCTTATCCTTACTCTTCTCTTCTCCAGGTTATTTTTTCAAACACTGTTTGAGAGGAAGACTAGTATTGTAGAAAGGAAAGTGGCCAGATAGAACAACTTGGGAGCTGTGGGTATGTCATTAAATATGGCTTCTCCTCATATGAGGCTTATAAAGCCTGTGTAACTCACAGGGTTCATTTCAGGCTCCAAAGAGAACATATGTAGAAACTGGTTTATAAATTATGTTCCATTTCACAAACTGACACTATTATCCCAAGCTAAGAATAATAAAATATCACAGTCATACTTTCACAACCATATGTTCACAAGTGTTATAGCAGGCACAAAACACTAATTTTAGTAGCGATGTCGGAAACTTGAAATGGGTAGTCAGCTCTGGTCATTGTCTTTAATTGAAAATGTTTAATATATCTCAAGTTATTGAAAAAATAAATATGAGTTCCATTTCATTCTGTAGGTCATCTCGTATTTCTTTCAAGGATTCCAATTACATTCTAGATAGTATATTAAAATTTGGTCAAAATCCTCCTTGTATAAATAGGGCTTTGTGTCCACAGCCTTGTAAAAGATACTGACTGTATCTGAAATTATTTGAGGAAAGTAAGTTATCCTGCTTAATGTGTTAAAAGTAGACAACATTTTGGCCTAACACTGAAGTACTTCATTGTATCCCAACAGTCTACATTTAAGTGATATTATCCTCATTTTTAGGCTAAGCACGTTCGATTGTTTTGTCTGTCATCTACTCAGATCTCTGTTTTGTCTAGTGCTATGAATGTAAATTAAAACCTTGAACATGGAGTTTTGATTCTCTGTGCCCCTGAATAGACTGTGGTGCCTGACAGACTCTGTCAGGTCATTATTTTGTTGTACCAAAGTTCTATTAGCTTCAGAAATCAGAGCATCCAATGATTTTGTGGTGTGTGGGTTTAAATATTACAGTCGAGAACTGTATTCAGTGATTGTTTCTGCACACTTTTCAAATAAAAATGCATTTTTATCATTATTTTGTGTACTCAAAGCAATCTTATTTCTGTACTATAGTCAAATGTATGGAGGATGGGGAACATTAAGTGAACACCAGTTTGGAAACTGTATGACGTTAAAAGCGATGTCCATTACGAACTAGGAAAGAAATGATTTAGATTTCGCCAAGTGATTTTTATCCATCTCTCTAAACTTTCTAATATGTGAAAGTGAAAGTGTCAGTCACTCAGTCGTGTCCGACTCTGCGACCCCATGAACTGTAGCTGTCCAGGCTTCTCTGTCCATGGGATTCTCCAGGCAAGAACACTGGAGTGGGTTGCCATTCCCTTCTCCAGGGGAATCTTCCTGACCCAGGGATCGAACCCAGGTCGCCCACATTGCAGGCAGATTCTTTAGCATCTGAGCCACCAGGGAAGTCCCACATATTATTTGTTTAAAGACTGGGATTTTCAAGGGAACTTTCCTAGTAATTTTGAAGGATACACTTATAAAATTGGCAGTTAATATGTTGAAGTTATGTCAAGGTTCGTCAATACTTCAACGTATTATAACCTATTTCTTTTCCATAAGAAAATGCTGAAGATGGTCATATCTCCTTTAGTCACAGCCTGGGAACAGGACTGATGTTCAAAGCCAGTTCAAGACCACAACCATACAGCTTACTTTTACATGTTCATTCGCAAAGTTGTTCCCAGAGTTGTTCTTCCTCCATATGTTACATAGATAAGCTTTGCCAAGATAATGATGAGTTTTTAACTTGAGGATAAACAACTCTCCCACAGTAAGCAAATAAATCCTTGGCACCATTCTCTCAACTTTACTCCCTGGTAGCGGAAGTGCCTGGAGAAGGAAATGGCAACCCACTGTAGTATGCCTGCCTGGAGAATCCCATGGACAGAGGAGCCTGGAAGGCTACGGTTCATGGGGTCACAGAGAGTTGAATACAACTGAGTGACTCACCACAGCAGTAATGCCGTGTCACACAGGCAGAATCTTTTTATCCTGGGTTCATCTTAAATAATTCAAGGTAGGTCATTAGAGATTTGCTTTTCCTAATGGTTTTATAGGGTGTAAAAATAGTCATAGTGTGCCCCATACTGAAGAAAAAGTAAGACCATTGAGACATTCAACTGTAATGGTAGGACTTCTCTTTTTAAAACTGTATGTAAGGTATTTGTATGATCACAGCTCACGATACCAAGGAAAATTTTGTTTCTAATATGGATTGTTTGCTGTGGAGAAAGAATAGCTATAATAAGAGTGTGAGCATTACTTTTCTGTTAGAAACTCATCTAGGGGGCTTGCATTATGATTTAGGAAGCCAACACACTAATTATAATTTGACTAAGGCTTTATTGTAAGTACTAGAAAGATTTTGTGATACATGTCAGATTTTTGAAATCACCATCGTTTGGCCCATTTTTGGAGGTTTCTGAGAGAAAGAATTTTTTTTTTAACCAAAAGTTTCAAAAAAAAAGCAGCAGACTTCAATCTCTTTAATTAATTTCCTAGAGACATTTACATCATGAGCTCATTCACCCTCGTGAAAAAGTGAACCCGAAGGAGCAATTTGGCATCATGTTAGTTAAGACACTGGATTATGAACCCATATTACCCAGCTTCACGGGCCCCCTTCTTGTCCCTTGACTTCGGAGAGCAGTTCTGCCTGAGTTCTCTAGGCCAACAGGGTAGGTCAAAACAAGACCTCAACTTAGCCTTTTAAGGGCAGTTTTCTCATCACTGACCCTTCCACAGAACCTGGGCTTGCTTCATAGTCAGGGAAACGTGGGCAAAGGAGGGAATTGAGATACAGATTCCTGAAAATCATTAGCTTACCACTGCTAGGAAGTCAAAACCGAACTTGAAGGCTAACTTGCTAAACAAATAAAAGGGAAGACTTATACAACATAAATGTGAAGGAATATGTTGCATGAAAAATGATTTAGACAATACTGGGGCTTATTCTTCACCTGCCCATCCAGCTGACGTCCTGGCTATTCCAGAATACACCTGGCCTGTGAGACTCATGCACCTGTGCCCCACTCTGTCTGGACCCCTCTTCCACCCAAAAATATCTCCTTCCAGTCACTTCCCTAGCTTTCCTCCTATCTTTGCTTAAATATTACCTTCAAAGAGAGAGGTCTTGTTTAAAATCGGCATCCTATGTAACTGACAGATCTATTCACAGTAATAGCTTCGAAGATCAGTCAATTAAAAATTGGAACTACAGCGCTTCACCCCTGGTTACTCCCTATGCCTATCTTCTGCCTCACTTTTCTTCACAGTCCATGGGACTTCCCTGAGTATATTATCTGTTCCTCGTCATTAGAAGAAATTTCCATGAAGACTGAGATTTCCCCCTTTTCTTTCTTCCCTACCACATGCACCCTCTCCCCTCTCCCCCCTGCTTTTGCCTTGGCATCCAGAAGGGGCCTGGCAAGTAGGGAGCCTCAATAAATATTTAGTGGAATAAAAAATGAATGAATCTTAAAGACGTGGTGCTCTATTGAAATAGAGCCACAGATGTAGATCACAAACATGGTCACAAGGGGATAAGGAAGGGAGGGATAAAAAGGGAGACTGGGATTTAAATAGACCCTGCTATATATAAAATAAAACTAGCAAAAACCTGCTGTATAGCACAGGGAACTCTTCTCAATATTCTGTAATGGCCTATACAGGGAGATAATCTAAAAAGAGTAGATATATATATATGTAACTGATTCACTTCACTGTATACCTGAAATTAACACAACACTATAAACCAACTATATTCCAATAAAAAATTTAAAAAAGAATACATTGGCTAGAACAAAATTTGAGACACTAAACATTACTACTACTTCCCAATGTTTCTCTGTACTCCTTCACACTCTCTCCCTCTATGCCTATCCTCAAATACTGATTTACACCCTGTCCCCATAAACTCATATGGTACTGAATGTCCTCTTTTTTCTGGATTTTTTTTCAAGTGTCATAATTTTATATTTATCCATAGTTGCAATATTTGTGGTTTATTTTTATTGTTGAGTTATATTCCAATATGAAGGAAGGCAGAAAGGAAGGAAAGGAATTATAATGATTTTATTTGTTTAAAGAGTTTTTACTTACTGAAAGATTGGGTCCCTACGTTGATATTGACAAAGATCCTATAATTATTTTCAGATCAGAGGATTTCAAGTCAAGTAAGAATTTTCAAAGTGAAACAATATGAAAGAATCTGATAAGTGTCTGTATGTTCTTAATTTTATAATGCTACCATTTTCTCAAATTTAGAATAAAAATTTAATAGATCAGTTTTGCTATTAATTTGGATTCAGAGAAAATTAGGAGAAAAATTCAAGGTGCTATTTAGATACCTGCTCACTGACGAAAACTATTATTATGGATTATATTGTCATGAACAGTCAGATAACAACTGCTTGATTTATTTATGTATAAGAATTTTAATGTAAAAAGAAACAAACCCCACAAAATGATATCAACTTTCTTTATTTTAAGGCATATCATAAGCAATTATTCAAATGGTATATACTATACTAATTTTTTAAACACTTCTTAATGATAATTTATAACAATACATGTAATCAAAGTGAAATGAAACTTCTTTTCATTTCCCATCTTCATGTATTTATTTCAAGCCCACCTCAGACCTTCTTATCCAATATATTGATTAGTATAATTATAAGTACAAATATTTTGACGACCAATTAGCTAACGGTTTGGTTTCTTGTTTTTGTATTTTCTGTGCGGCACTACTTTTAGACTATTACATTTCATTATCCATTGTAATGATTTCTTTTGTCACTCAGAAATGTTTGTTTAAAGAAACAATTCAAATGGTAAAGCTGAAATGATGAGGATATAGGAAATAATCCACACATGACAAATAAATAATCTACTTGTGTTAGTAAAAAAATACTTTTGTACTTGAAGAGCAGATCTTTTTAGGCTTCTGAAGCTGCTTATTCTTATTCTCAAGAGATCCAAATACCATTCCAAAGTGGAGATGAAGATCATGTGAGCAGGTCCAACCTTTATTTTATTGAATAAAGTTCCATGTTCAAAAATGAGTATGGTGGAACTCAAATAAAACCCAACAATGTCTTTCCATTTTTGAGTTTAGAATACATTATTTTCATGTAAATCATCAAGGTTGTTAGGTCAGTTAAATGGATCCATTTTAAAAGCTCACATTTATTACAACTCAGATTTATGGCAAGCCAGCATAATGGTTGGGGTATAAGAGGAACCTAAGTGATCTCCAAGTGAAGAGTGAAATTTCCTACCACTCTGGAGATGCTTAATGCAGAATTCACGGTCCCAATATCCCTACACATGTGCCAAGAAATGTGTGACCAAAAATCCTGAATGTGGCATAAAGGCGTGAATAATAAAATTAAAATAGGCAGTTTTAGCAGGGAAGTTTTTCAGAACTAAGTACTCGCAAGGTAGACGACCAGGTAAAAGACCAATTCTTCTCAGCAAAATATTTACTTGATAAGTGTTGTTTCTGTGAGGCGAGCAGAAGTAACGCAGCTTAGATTAGGAGTAGCCAATTAGGAAATTAGGAACGGGGCGGAAACCCCCAGGAAAGTCCCGCGCGCGCGAAAGTATTGACCAATGAAATTGCTTTGCAAACGTGTAACCAATCCACTTCTCACCCTATAAATTTGTGTAACAGCTTGGGCTCGGGGCTCTCTGACTCACACCACTGAGTTGGTTGCGGGCGGAGAGTCCTGGCTCGAGTCAGTAATAAACTTCCCTTCCTGCGAGTTGCATTGTCTTGGAGGCCTTCTCTCTTCCCACTCTGGGATTCGGACATCGGGCATAACAATTTCTCAGTGTCACCCACAGGGTGGTGAAGAAAACCAACAAAAGAGCTGTGTCTGTTTAAATGGCAAGAAGAGAGACATTTCTGTGGTGGGGAGTATCAGAACAGCAAGGGATCAGGCAGACGCATCAGAAGCCAAAGAAAAGGTACAAATGTTCACTGCATTGTCAGCTGTTAGAAAAATTACTTGCTCCTTCACAGTATCCTCCTCTGATCCTGGGGACAATAAAATGACCTATTTCAGAGGCTTGTTGGGAGAATTAAAGCAATTAACATAGGTGAAGTACTTAGAATTGTTCCTGGCATAGGGTGACTGGGCTTCCGTGGTGGCTCAGGTGGTAAAGAAGCTGCTTGCAATGCAGGAGGCCCAGGTTTGATCCCGAATTGGAAAGATCCCCTGGAGGAGATCTTGGCAACTCACTCCAGTATTCTTGCCTGGAGAATCCCATGGACAGAGGAGCCTGACAGGCTACAGTCCACGGGGTTGCAAAGAGTCGGACACGACTGAAGCGAATAACACAGAGGGTGACTGTGTCCTAAATGTTATTAGGTAACTACACCTTAAAAACTAGAAAGCAGTCAAAACAAAAAGTTATGAAACTTAGACATAGAGTTAGGCAGCACTGCAAGGATTACAGTACTTTGCTGAACTTACAAAGACATTAGATGTTTCACATTCCACTTTGAAAGGCATGAAGCATCTTTCCTGAGAAAATGCTCAGTTATACACCAAAGAGAGGGATCAAAAAGCCTACAGGTGATTCCCCTTTGAGGATGAAGAAGCTCTCTCATTATGACTTTAGCTGAAGTGTGTTCTGCTTTCCTGAGTGCCAGTGTGTTTGCATTAAGTTAGACTTTTGTTTCACTCATATAACCACAAATTCCACCTGTAATGAATGTATGTATTGAAACACACTTTCACAAAAGCAATAGACACATCATTCCAAGCTTATGAATTCAGATTCTTCCTCACTGCAGACAACAACCACAGTTCCTTTGACTCCATAGTATTAATAAATACCTTTTTATGGAGGTATGAACTCAGAGCTCTATGTTCTATTCATCCCTCTAAACATTTTAGTTAGATAATATTAACAAAAATAAAAGAAAATTAGTCACAAAGGCAGAATCACAAAGTGCATTTCTTTGTGCTGATCTGTGAGTTGCCTCTAGTAACCAAAGTTCAATCCCAAGTGAAGAACAGTAACCTCTTAAACTGCGGTGAGCAGTCAGGATTCTCAGCTTTGGAGGGTCGCATAGGTAGGGGAATTCGTTAAAAAAAACTTACTTCTTCTTCTGCCCTTAATCCAGTAGAAAATAACTCTCACTAAACATGGGTTAGGAGATGAATTTACCTCATGATAAGATATTACTTATTATCCAAAAGTCAACTTTAAAGTATATCATTTATTCACACACACACGCACACCTACACACACTTGCAGCTTTGATTCCAGAGCACCACAATAATATCACAATAAAGTGAGTCACATGAAATTTCTGCTTTCCCAGTGCATGTAAAAGTTATATTTACATTATACCATAGCCTGTTAAGTGTGCAACAGCATTATGTGTAAAAAAATATATACATACCTTAACTTAAAAACACTTTATTGTCAAAAAATGCTATCATCTGACAATGCAGAGTTGCCACGAACCTTCAATTTGTAAGAAAAAAAAACACGGAGTGTCTGTGAAGCACAATAAAAGGAAGTATGTCTGTGCATTCTTCCTTATATTTATACACAGTCAGCCCTCTGTACCTGCAGGACCCACACCAATGACTGATGGAATCCACAGATGTGGAAACTATGGTACAGAGGGCAAACTGTACTTCAACATTTTATATACAGGACTTGACCATCCACAGCCACATGGGTTTTGGTACCTATTAGGGCTTCTGGAACCAACCCCCATGGATACCAAGGGATGATGACTGTATACGAAACCACTATCAAACGGTCAAAGTAGACAACCTTAACCAGT
The DNA here is from genome assembly GCF_910594005.1 of Cervus elaphus. Classification (NCBI taxonomy): domain Eukaryota; kingdom Metazoa; phylum Chordata; class Mammalia; order Artiodactyla; family Cervidae; genus Cervus; species Cervus elaphus. The sequence goes on from NC_057841.1 coordinate 56,619,605, forward strand.
CCCTTCAACAAATATTTGCAAACAATAAAAATAAAAAAGATTCAGTTTTTTTTTTTTTCAGTGTAAGCAAAATTCATCTTCCATCATGGGAAAGCATCCAGTTTCTTCACCCATTTAGTAAGTTTTGAATAAAGAGTTCCTTTCCTTGAATACATATTTGTTTGATTTTATGAAACATAGTCCTGCAAAGCTATTGATGCATACTTTGAATACAATACAACAAATTCCATTAAACACTGGCATTGAAGCCTTTTAATATGTGTTTAGACTGTTTCAAGGAACAAATAAGACCCAAGTAGTAATCGTTCTCATTCAGATCTCCAGCCAGCCAGTTCACTTCCGTAGTCTAACCAACATCAAATATGGGGTTGTCCCTTCAGTCTTCAGTTCACTGTAGAAAAGACCACACAATGATCAAAACCGGGCACATAAAACTTTATTGATACAGTTGGGGTACCACCACCATCACCATCACCACTACTGCTGTACTACCAAGTCTTTACTAGTTGCTTCAACCTAAGAAATGATGGTTAATTGACTGATTCTAGTTCCCCGTGAGACACAGCAGAAAGCATGTTATGGAAGCCTTGTTGTGGTTTAGTTGCTAATTTGTGTCTGACTCTTTGTGACTCCACAGACTGCAGCCCGCCAGGCTCCTCTGTCCACGGGATTTCCCAGGCAAGAATACTGGAGTGGGTTGCCATGCCTTCCTCCAGGGGATCTCCCCGACCCAGGGACCAACCCACATCTCTGGCACAGCAGGTGGATTTTTTTACCACTGATCCACTAGGGAAGCCCTATGGAAGCCTTACCTTATATACATGCATCTGGCTGTAAGAGGACAGGGCGAGGAAGAGTGAGAGTGGATTTGCCCTTCTACTCAGTGAAGACATGCGCCAGGGTAACTTGAGATGGAACACAAAAATCAACTGTTCCTCAGAATGTTTTATCATAGCCTAAACTTCTCTCCTCAGTGTGTGAATCTAGTTTAATATGTATATGAATATATATACATATTTATATGCACACACATTGATATCTGCATGCACTTGTATACATATATATATATATATATTCATGCATATTTTATTGTTGCTGTTTTGCTTTTATTGTTGCTTATTTTCAAACAACCTGATCTTTAATATCCAGAAGACCATTTCTCTGGTGTTCAATTTGAGAAACATCTACATGTTTTAATGTTTGGAAAAAAAAATCCTCGTTTTTTGTACTTATTGAAAAATAGCACAGAACTCTTTTTTCATAAGTAACTTAAGAGATTTGCCAGGATAAAATTTAAATGTATGTGATTCTTTTTTTCCTTGTAAGAATGGCCACTTTTATATTCCACTTCCTCCCTAAAGTTATGATTCCATTTTATTTTGGTGACTCTAGATTTACCAAACTATACTACCACTAGAGAGTTGGACTGTGAAGAAAGCTGAGCACCGAAAAGTTGATGCTTTTGAACTGTGGTGTTGGAGAAGACTCTTGAGAGTCCCTTGGACTGCAAGGAGATCCAACCAGTCCATCCTAAAGGAAATCAGTCCTGGGTGTTCATTGGAAGGACTGATGCTGAAGCTGAAACTCCAGTACTTTGGCCACCTCATGCGAAGAGTTGACTCATTAGAAGAGACCCTGATGCTGGGAGGGATTGGAGGCAGGAGGAGGAGGGGAAAACAGAGGATGAGATGGCTAGATGGCATCACCGACTCGATGGGCATGAGTCTGAGTAAACTCCCAGAGTTTGTGATGGACAGGGAGGCCTGGCGTGCTGCAATTCATGGGGTCGCAAAGAGTCGGACACGACTGAGCAACTGAACTGAACTGAACTGAACTACCACTCACATTCTCAAGCAACCAATTGGTCAGATTTCATTTTGCAAACATGAGAGCTACCATTATAGATATATCATTACTATCGGAACTTCTATAAAAAATCATAAACCAAAGGACATATTCAGTCCAGTTTCCCTGCTTCGATTAGGAGATTTTCCCATTTGGCCTTTCCCAAGTCATAAGGAGGGGAAAAGTCTTTAAAACTACCTTTATTAATTAAATGCAGCTGAAGAATGGGCCATAGAAGTCATTGTCTCAAGCTCATCCTCCTTGTAGAGTCTCAGCACTCAGCACTCAATACAGTCAATATAGAGACCACTTGTTGCTCCCTCCTTTGCTCCACTCTTGATTCCATTCCCTCCAGGGTTAGAACAGCTGAGACTGGCCATGATGCTTCACGACTCCAAGAGAATGTACCCAGAAAGGGAGCTAAAGATGACCATCCTCCCTTCCCTTGGAAAGTCTGACTTGCTGTTTTCTTTAAGATTTTTTTATATGGACCATTTAAAAAGTCTTTATTGAATTTGTTCCAATATTGCTTCTGTCCTTTATGCTTTGTTTTTTGGCCATGAAGTATACAGTATCTTAGCTCCTCAAGCAGGGATCAAACCTGCACCCCCTCTATTGGAAGGTGAAGTGTTAACCACCAGACCACCAGGGAAGTCACCACATTTGCCTTTCTATTCTAAACTCTTCATCTCTTCCCCTCATGAAGTGACTCTTTTTTTTTCTTTGCTTCTAAAAGGTAGGCATTTCACCTAATATTACACTTCTGAGGCTTAATTTTTCTTTATTAGATGTTGCAGGGCTACTGGCCAAAAAAAGTTAATAACTTAGCATCTGGGGGCCCAGAGATTTCAGAAAGCTTGGTGCTTGATGGCTCCATCTCTAGTCTCTGATTACATACATCATCAGCAAAGTGAAGCATGGCTGCAGGGTGTTTTGAAAAGGGCGATGGATCTGCCTGAATTCCTAGACTGATGCTAATCATAGGGGACATGATTTCTTCATGCCAGGCACTGTGCAGAAGAGAGTTTCAGAAAATGGGTTTCTGCCCTAGAGAGACCAGACGGGGAAATTTAAAAGCTGCCAGAACAGGAAGTTTTTAATCACTTTCAAAATGATTCATGTAATTACAGACTATGTTTTCTTTTAAGTGATAATTTCATGGAATATTATGGAAATGAGATTTGAACTCAGAAGTCTTTTTTTTCACCAACCTGTCACTTCAGATTCTGTCAACTTTATAAAGTGATTTGATGGTTTCAACTATCATTTCTATTGCTTTAGGGGTCATTATCACTGCCTCATTCACTCATTATTGGGTAGTTATTAAAGACACTTGCCCTTAACAATGCAGGAAATAAAGTGGAAAATAAAGAACTATTCTTGCCCTCTTGACATTTACAATCTCTTTGATTTGAGATACAGACATGGAAATTTAACTAAATACACACTTTTTATGATTAAAATGCCTATCAATGGCACAGAAAATACGAGCAATGGAGAAACAAGAATGGTAGAGGAGATAATCTGTACTGTTTGGAGTAAGTGTTGAAGTGAAGACTAGGTTTGTTTTATACTGAAGAGGAGGGAAAAGATACCTAAATTTATTCATTCATTTACTCATAAAGTAAGTATTCACACATCAGATTTCAGGGATTCAGTCAGTAGTGAGCAAGATCAATACAGTTCCCATTCTCAAAGAACTGGAAGACAGACAGGAAACACAGGATTACACAAGTATTCATGGATTGGATTCTTACTCAAGTGGGATAAATGTCAAACATGTTCAACAGGGGTCACGAAGTCAGAAGGTGGCGGGGGGAGAAAGGCCTTACCTTGTAGAGACAGCCTTAGATACCTTCGTCCTATGAGTTTCAGGCCAGAGCGCCACCTTGGCTTTTAGTTCTTTGTTCTAAAAATTGAAAAAAAAATGTGCAGAGATCACACAGGCATCACCTTTAGTGGTCCCACGCTCTGTACTCCTGGTTGACCCACCACCTACATCCCTCCTTAGCAGTCAGTTTGCTGTTCCAGTCATTCTGTTAGAACACAGAACGGAAGCTAGTTGAGAGTCCCTAAATATCACTTCCAAAAACACACACCTTGAAAAGGGATTCAAATTTAGTATTTTGGCTCAGCTTCTGAAACTCAACAGCTGAACTGTTTCATTTTACAGGTTCTTTTATATGGACAGATGCAAAGAACTTCATGAAAGAACTTTATTAAAGAACCTTTTGAAAGATATCCACAATATTGATTACACATTTGTCTTTCTGGTGCAATCTCTTGATTAGAAACTCCAGGAACACAGGCACCATCTGTTCTTTTGGTTCGTGGAATCCTTAGTCTTAATTTTCTCATCGAAGCCTCTATTTTTTCCTCTCTATCCTAGTGGTAAATGATACACAGCCTGCCTATCATATATAAGGTAGAAGGAACACATCATATGATCATAATATTTCAAATCTCGATGCACCCTTGGATTTCCTTGGGTTTATTACCTGGACCTATAAGACAAGGTGAAATGGGCTAGGTGGAAAAAGGGAGAGAAAAACAATGGAGGCACAGTTCTGGAAGTATAAGCCTGAGGTCAACAGTTTTAACATCCCCTGGGAAACTATTAGGACCGCACATCCTCAATTCCCAACCAAGCCACTGAATCAGAAACCCAGGGTGGCCAAGTGATAGGTGTTAGGATATCTGCTCACACAGGAGAGCCTATTGGACTGAAGGAGTGGTTTTCAGTGTTGGCTGTATATTGGGATTAACTAGGAGACTTACAACCTACTGATGCCTGGGTCCTACATCCAAAGTTTGTTTCATTCGATTGCAGTCAGTGTTCTGGAGGTCTCCAAACTCCACAGGTGATGCTAATGTGCAGTTAAGATGAAGACCCCCTGAGCTAAGGAAAGCCAAGACAAGATACCAACTTTGTACCTTCTCATCCCTCAGCATCTACATGGAATAATAATGAAAAGATGGAGCAAAATTCTTCCTACATGAATTATTTTGCTGTGCTATTTCAAGAGTTAAGTGCCTAAATCTCACTCAGGAAAGGTATTTCAGATTTGACAAACTGATGATAAAGGTGTTCTTTGTATAATGGAGATAAATTAAATATACATTCCAAACAAGTGCACGCATTTATCAGGGCCAAGTACAAGACTGAGAAAAACTCCTTTCTGTACAATACTTTATTTTTTTTTTGGACAATACTTTATAAGCCATGAAGCACAACTTGAAACTCAATATCATGATGACAACAGCACTGGAACAAATATATTGCTGTGGCTGGACAAGTATGTAGAAAGTGTTGGGAGTTTTTCCCAAATAAACTCCTACTTTCTCAAGTTGTTAGGCTCCAAAAAATACAGAAGTGTAAGTGTTATTATCTTAGACTGTCTTTATTTTCACATATTTCAATTTCTGTGGTGATTTATTTCATCAAATAGAATTAGGTCTTTAATTTTTATTCATGGACTTTCATATGCTTTAATTAGACCAACTAAAGGTATGAGTTTTATTATATCATTAGTTTACAAAATTATAAATTAATGGCCAGAGTAAGTCCACCATTATTGAGTCTACCCAAGGATAGTTCACTGACACAATTTTCCAAAAGAACTGAATTTTTGCATACTTAAGCTGCTAGCAAAACAGCCTTGGAAGTAAATTAAATTTTAGGGATGGTGGTGATTACATAAAGTAGGATACTCTTCAAAGTCTAGAAAATGGAGTAATTTCTGGAGATGCATCTCCGTATGAGCAGGTCATTAGTGAAGACGTTAGAAATGCATGAAATGTAAGATAAATTTCAGGGCTGTAAATTAAGATGATGGAGATATGCAAAGTAGAAAGAAAAGTAAGTAATTTTGGCAGAGTTAAGCAGAAATTTCCTGGTGAGACTTAAAAGAGGTTTAAAATCCTTAAAGATTGAAAAGAAAAGAGAGAGCAGATTTAGATAAGTGAATTTTTATTCTCCCTGTGGAGGGAGGAAAAAAATCCCTGCTAGGTTAGAAAAAAAGTATTTGTTTTCATGATTCAAAACTCTAGAAAATAGAAAAAAAATTAATGTAATAGCTGTGACAATGACTCAAATACATATAAATGACCCTGAAAATTTAACATTATAACTATTCATTTCTAAATGTATATGCTAAGTATATAGAAATAAATATCATTTTTAAATTTATATACCTATGTGTATATTGAAACACATACATATTTGCATATACACACACACTTATTTGATCACCCAGATAAGTGGATAGTGGGGGAAGAAACGCATGTGCTTCAAGCCAGGAAGACTTGAATGCAGCTGAGTAATTTTGAACAAGTGTCTTAATTTCTCCGAATCTCAGTTTACTCCCTTAGGGAATGTAGTAATTAATAACTTTCACCCAAAGTAGCTTTGAGGATTAAAACAAAATGAAATATGCAGCATGCCTTCAAAGAGACACGTGTGTTGATTGTGGATGAGAAAAAGATGCTATCTATATGGCTTAGAAATTTGACGTCTTTAAAAGGGTTGTTCAGCTCTGGTGATCAATTTTTCATAAACAGAATCAGCTCACACTGTTATTTCAAAATAGGTCATGGTCTTAAGTTTGTAATGCAAGACAGTACACCCGGAACATGTCCCTCCAATTTAAGATCTTCATAACAAAGTACTGACCAGGGCTAGACTAGAAACAGGCTCACTCCAGCTCAAGCATTCACTCAGTTCAGGTACCTAGTTCAAGACCACAGGCTCAGAGACGCCCTTCCTGACTCCCGTCACTTTGTAACTGTCACATTGTTTTGCTCTTCTTGGAGCAGTTACCCTTCCCTAATTAAGCTGTGCATTTATTTATTCATGTATTTATTGTACACATCTTCAATTAAAATAAAGCTAGATGAGGTCAGGACAGTCTGTCCTGTTTATGCCATATACTTACCTCTTGGAACATTTCCTGGTACATCATAAACACACAGAACTATTTGCTGAATAAATACATTAATGTGGCTTGGATGAGTTTTATTAAAGCTGAAATGGGCATTATAACATTCCCTGCAGGGCAGGAAACTATTTATCTGCTGAAGATAATATATTTCAAAATCATAAAGACATTCATCAATACCGCTATAATTTGAAGACTTTTTACGTAAAAAAGTGTTACAAAATAGTAGTGTGACTTGGCTTCATACAGAGAATCTTAGGCAGTACTGAGAGATGCTGTCCCGTCACTGTGGGGTTTTTTTTTTTAGTGAAGAGGCTATAGGAATTGCAGCCTTGTATAGACGGACTGCACGCAACCAAGAAGTTTCATGAAGGGAATGCAGTCTGTTGCGTCCTCCTGTTACACTGAATGGCTAGTCAGTAATTATTTGTTAAATTTGAGGATACAGAAGCAATACAATGGGAGCAATACATTTTTCTGGTTTAACTATTACACCAAAAGGCCAATTGGCCTTAGTAGTGTATGGGTTGCCAGGTTACTTAGGGCAATAAAATTAGCTTTGGGGATGATGCAAATAGAGACACAACTAAAGAACATAAGATTGGCTTAGAAGCAGTAGCACCATTGATGCCCTGACTCTGTGAAGAGGGCCGGCACTTAATTAGGGATGACCAGAGCCTAAGACCATAATGAAAGATCAAAGAAAGACAACAGCCTCTCCAATTGAAATGTACTACAGATTATGATGGGCTGCCCTGGTAGCTCAAATGATAAACAGTCTACCTGCAATGCGGGAGACCCGGGTTCAATCTCTGAGTTGGGAAGATATCCTGGAGAAGGAAATGGCCACCCACTCCAGTATTCTTGCTTGGAAAATCCCATGGATGGAGGAGCCTGGTGGGCTACAGTCCCTGGGGTCGCAGAGTCAGACACGATTGAGTCGTCATTGAGTGAGAGTGACAGATTATGATAATTAAAGCAGAAGGAGCCACACAGGCAGAGACACCACTGGAACTGATTTCCAGCATAAAAATTTAGCCTAGGATACATAGGCACTTCAAATTCATGATGGAAGGCCAGACTGCTCAGTAGGGAAACAACCAAAAAGTTAGATCCCTACCTCACACCTGACCACTTTGAATTACAGATAAACTTGGATCTGAAGGAGAATCCCAGCTCAAAATGGGAATCTGAGCACTTGTGTTTTTCATCTCAGCTTTCTTAGATTTCATTAAAACAACAGCAAAAGATTTTTAAATATTGAAATCCCTTAATAATAAAGAGGGTAAAAAAGAGGGCTGTTAGCAGGTCAGAAATGTCAGAGCTGAAAGACTGAATGTGAACTGAAGGTGAAGCTATGGCAGCTGAAGGAGATGCCTGATCCCGCAGACACGGAAAACTGGAGCACGTATCAACAATCTTAAAAACGGATCTGGTCTTTGAGTTACCAATTCTGTTTCTAAAACTTTATCTTGAGGAAGGAAGCAATTATACAAATAATCAGTAATACTTGTACAAGTACATTGAGTTCATTGCTGTTTATGAAAGCTATATTGGAAAGCAATCCAACAGTAAGCATTAAGCTAATTAGATTATTTCATAACAGTACAGTGGAAACTTGGTGGCTAATTATATGGATGTTAATTTAATTTAACTGGTAAGCAAAGACCTTCTTGTTACACCTTAGAACGACCTAAAGGCCTTTCATGATCTAACCCCTTAGACTAGAAGCACCCACAATGGCCTCCTGTCTGGCTACCTGACATGCCCCACCACCCAGTGTCCACAAAGTTCACACTGAAATTCATTTTGCTAGAGAGATTCTTCCCACCCACCAATCTAAATGGTCCACATACACTCCTCCACCCAGGTGTCATTGCCCAGAGCATCCTATCCTTTTCCTGCAGAACCTTTCCATATACTGTTAGTTACATGTTAATGTATTTCTATCTGTCTCCCTCACTAGATAGCACATTCCAGAGAGCAAGGCTCGTGTCTATTTTGTTTAACACTGTTTTCCCAAACTTAGTGTCAACACCATAGTACCCACTCAGTAAGAATTTACAGACTTAATTACATAACTGACGACATGGAAAAAGTTGATGAAACAAATAAAAGTTTACAATAAAATGGTGCCATATATAGTCTGTGCCTTTAATATATGCACACGAGTATGTAACAGGCACAAAATTCCCACAGAAGCAGAGATACACATAACCGTGCTGAATAACTGCCCGTGGACAGTATATTTGAGTGATTTTCTTATTATATTTGCTTAACCGTCTTTCCTACTTTGTACAGGATGAATGAACATGTGTTAGTTATGTAAAAAGAGAAAAATAGTTATTAAAATACTTCAAGAGAAAACATTTTATAAATAACATTTTCCAAAAGGCTACGATGTAAGAAAAGCTGTGAGGAAATGCCTTTAGAGACATTTCTTCTGAGGAAGAGGCTCTAATGTGACCTGAGTCACATCACCTGATGTAAACTGAGAAGCGGTTATGGGTGCTTGAGTGGACACAGACCTGAGCCAACTATTCTACAATCACTACATTTTTCAGCTCGACAGAGCTGTGAGCCTGGCCCTCATCAGTCCCCGATAACCTAAATTAGGTGAGAATTTAAGGAAAACCCAATATTCCAAGAGCTGACCCTGTAGAATAAAGACAACAGTGGTCCTCTAGGAAGGCAGAAATGGGAAAACAGGGGGATGATTACAAAACTGAAGATGCAAAATATTTACAGCCTCTCTATGTTATGATGACTTTTTTCTTCTGTTTGAGGAAAGCGGAAAGAATGTGAGGGTGGAAGGAATGGTGAGGCGGGTGCTGGGAGTCGGATCATGGCGCTCCTCTCCGGTCTGTCCCGGGAGCAGCACAGCTCCAAAGGACGAGGAGATTTCCACGGAAGGCAAGGGTCCACAATACCGAGGGGCGGAGTAGAAATGGTGAGCAGGCCTAGGCGGCCCGTGAAGGAGTCACTCAACAGAGACAGGAGGGGTGACCCTGAGCACCAAGCAAAGCGGGGATGGAGGCAGGAGGCTTTGCTGTGCCTCCTACGAGCGGCGGGGCGCTGGGGGAACACCGCCAGCCTGGGACTGCAGCTGAACGCCTAAAGAGGGCTTCCCCATCAAGAGGGGACGAGTGAGCAGAAAATCACGGTGTATCACGTCAATTATAGTTTCATGATAAGTTTTAAAACACTGAAACATAAGAAAATTTCAATTAGGTTCTTGAAGTCAGTGAGCCCTGAGGCAAAGCCTGCATGCCCTGATGGATGTAGATGAAGAAAGAGGAGGAGAGAGGACATCTCAGGATGGGGGGAAAGAGGGAGACAGCAAACCTGGCTCTCTAGCTGAGCTGATTTCACACAAGAGGGGCTTTGCCCAAGCTACTAATTCAAGTCTACATGGAGAGATAGTACCATTGACCTCCCCAAGAGAGAAAGCATTTCTGAATATTTGAATGAACCTCTAACAATAACTTAATATTGATGTGTGTTCAGTCACTCACTTATGTCCGACTCTGCAACCTCATGGACTGTAGCCCGCCAGGCTCCTCTATCCATGGAATTTTCCAAGCAAGAATACTGGAGTGGGTTGCCATTTCCTTCTCCAGAGGATCTTCCCAACCTAGGGATTGAAGCCGGGTCTCCTGCATTGCAGGCAGATTCCTTACCATCTGAGCCACCAGGAAAGCCCATAGAATTGATAATAAATAATTATTAAGAGTACCTCCCCAGCAAAGCTATAATTCTTATGCATAGGAGATGTACACACATTCACAAAAAGACACTCATAGACAGACACACAGAACTGCATTCAACACAGACATACACACAGTCACACACAATCACACAGACACACACATTCACATACAGACATACTTGGGCATAGTGTCACGCCGGCACACCGTCACACAAAGCATTCACACACAGGCGTGTCACACACACACAGAGGACACATTCATACACAGACTCACAGATACACTGAACATACACACACTCACATTCACACTGAAATATACAATAGATGCCCTCCTTACCTGGGCTTCCAGTATGTTAACTTTTTCTTGCAGATCTTCAATTCTCTTATCTTGTTCTTTTAAATTATTTTTTAAGGCCTCTATCTAAGAATTGAGAAACAGAAATGAAAAAAATCTTGCCAGACAACGGAGAATAGTTCCTTAAGTCAGAAATTGTGCAGGTTTCTGTGGTCAAGTAATGTTTATCAAATAAACAAAATTAAATCCCTAGCATTAGCAGACTCAGCAGGCTACAGAAAATAGCAGGACAAATTGGCACCTGGGGACAAGAGAGCACACAGCTGGTGCGATTAAACATTTTCATCTTTAGAAAACCTGTTTAAGCCAAGCTCAGCAGGATGCATCCTGTAGGAAGCAACACCGTGCTCGTCTGTGACTCAGCCCCATAACGCTTTCCTCCTGCAGAAGCAGAGGCCAGTGGACGTGGTGGAAAGCCCCAGCCTGGCATAGGGTGACTCCCTGCAGCAGAGATCTGGTCAACCAGCAGCATGTTAAGGTAAGCCCACTTTGCTTAGCAGAGGAACAACATCTGCTAAGGGGCAACATGGGGGTGATGGGGAGGTGGGGTGATGAAGTCCAGGGTGAGGCCACAAGAGAGGAAGCACGTGGATTCCAAGGCCACCTTTGCCATTTAACTACTGTGGACCTCAGCCTTCTCATCTATGAAATGGGATGCCCTTTCCATCCTCCCTGGCTCTCAAGTTGCCAGGACTCAACACTCTGGCCTTTTGGTGAGATCTAGCCAACCAAGTACAAATGCTGCATTTGTGTTAGGAAGGCATTTGAGTTATTTGGAAGGACTCCATTTAGAAACAAATATTATGTAGCAAACAAAAATGAAGGTCTGGTTTTAAGTCTAAAGCAAATTCCCAAGTCAGATCAATATAAATATTGACGTAAATTGAGCGTGCAATTCACCATCCACCTGGCTGCCATCACAATGACCTTTCACCTGCTAAGGTGTTCCCAGTGAAGAAGGGCCAGACCGCATCCTGGTGCTAACACACCCCCTGTGTAAATTAACCACTTTTCATGAGGTAATGAAAACAGATCATTTCTTCCCTAAGAAGGCTCTTAAATTAAAAAAATCTTCTAAAGAACAGTGTACATTACCTGGCTCAGAACACTGTAAAAAAAAAAAAAATCACTGAAACCTCTAAAGGATAAATATAATTTCCCAAATATGTTCATTGAGAACATCACAGATGTGGGCAAAGAGACAAAAGAGGACACTGAAAACAGAGCCATGTCGCTTGGGAATAACAAGGAAATGTCAGTGGGAAGAAGAATCTCAGTGCTTGTAGAGTCCAGACAAGGCACGTGTATTTGGTCTTCTCGCTGTAAACATACCATCTGCCAGAGAAATACACTTGATTAACCTGACCTCCTGGATGACACTGCGCAGGTTCTGATGCTGGGAGTGAATCACAAACTGCAGATGTGAGATCTGCTCCTGGAGGAGGGAAATCTCCTTTTGAAGATCCTGGCAACTGGAAATGCAAAGGAAAAAAGAAAGAGTCGCTAATGCATTGTACAGCTATTTTTGCAGCTGTGCTACCCACCTCTCCTCACACACTACTTTACCCCTGGGCCACGTGTGGGTAGGATGTCTCACGCCAAACAAGACACCTGAAGACAAACAACCACGAAGCAGCCTCCGATTAGCTCAGACATGGACTTCAATGAGAAGATCAGTTCATGTCAAAAGCGCCTCTGTGGCCCCCTGTGACTTCCCTCCTTCCAGCAGGTAGTTGAGTCAAGTTGGACTGAGCCAGATGAAGCCCTTACATAACTAATCTGTCTCACCTATGGGAGCACCCAGAGACCCAGCAGCCATAACACACACATGGGATAGTAGGATTAGAACACAGGGCCAGGAATTTTCATATATATATATCAGAAACCAGTTATAATAATCCTTACCTATTTATAGCACTACAAGATTGTATGGCACACTTTCAGAGGTCAAGTGAATGTGCTTTTGGAAAATGAGTTTTTACAAAGTACTATTTTGTTTTAGCTTATTAAGGTTTTACAATTAGGAGCCAAGATCCAATGCAATCGCAATTCTGACTTTTTATACTCCACGAATATTACAAAGGTCATGGAAATTCATGTGACACTACAGAACTTGTTCTTATTTTTAAAAAAGAGTTTTCATTGTTTTACATCATGTACTAAAACACTGCTTCTCAAACTTAATATGTATTGGAAGATCTTATTAAATTGTCAGGAATCTTATTAAATGCATACTCTGATCCAATAGGCTGGGCTCTAGGTGTTCCAAAGATTTTGACAGTCCATGAGCCAGGCTTTGACTGCTCTGGGTAGGACAATACTAAACACTATGGATCTCTCAATAATGTTTAATATATAATAAAGTTGCTTAAAACCAAGTAGTTTTCATGCAACGTGCAATATTTAAGACAATCTTAATTTTCCCCTTGTTCAGTCTTGTTTAAGAGAGCTTTAAGAGGAATTTGTTTTACTGTAGAAAAAATTGCTATAGAAAAAAACTATAGTAATGTTTGCACAAGTACAAATGATGTATAAAGGTAGCCATCATTACTTATCCTATGTAATGAAATAATTTCTACTATAAAGTGCTGTACAATTACATATCATGTATGTCATAAAATATACATAAAATATAGTTCATTATTGTCCACAACATTAAAAATGGAAACAATCTAAATGTTCATCTACAGAAGACTGATAAAACTAATTATGCTATAACTACACCACTTTTATTTTACATTTACATATATACAGCAGAGATAGACCAACAATTTATATCAAAGATGATGTTATAGAATATTATTTTTTTAAAAAAGATGGTATTTTCAACAAATGATATTGTGATAACTGGATACTCACAGGAAAAAAAGAAAAAGGAGATTAATCCTAACCTCACCTCATCAGAAAGTGAAGAAGAACTAAAGAGACTCTTGATGAAAGTTAAAGAGGAGAGTGAAAAAGTTGGCTTAAAGCTCAACATTCAGAAAACTAAGATCATGGCATCTGGTCCCGTCACTTAATGGCAAATAGATGGGGAAACGGTGGAAACAGTGGCTGACTTTATTTTTCTGGGCTCCAAGATCACTGCAGATGGTGATTGCAGCCATGAAATTAAAAGATGCCTACTCCTTGGAAGGAAAGTTATGACCAACCTAGAGAGCATAGTAAAAAGCAGAGACATTACTTTGTCAACAAAGGTCTGTCTAGTTAAGGCTATGGTTTTTCCAGTGGTCATGTATGGATGTGAGAGTTGGACTATAAAGAAACCCTGAGCACAGAAGAATTGATGCTTTTGAACTATAGTGTTGGAGAAGACTCTTGAGAGTCCCTTGGACTGCAAGGAGATCCAACCAGTCCATCCTAAAGGAGATCAGTCCTGGATGTTCATTGGAAGGACTGATGCTGAAGCTGAAACTCCAATACTTTTGTCCACCTGATGCGAAGAGTTGACTCATTGGAAAAGACCCTGATGCTGGGAGGGATTGGGGGCAGGAGGAGAAGGGGAGACAGAGGATGAGATGGCTGGATGGCATCACTGACTTGGGCATGAGTTTGAGTAGATTCTGGGAGTTGGTGATGGACAGGGAGGCCTGGCGTGCTGCGATTCATGGGGTTGCAAAGAGTCACACATGACTGAGTGACTGGACTGAACACCTCATCAAAAAAAATAATTCTATGTAAGATAAAACTGGGGACCCAAAAAAATTTCAGAAGATAATATAGAAGAGTATTTTAATGAATTTGGAATAGAGAAAGATTGTTAAAATCCTGGATTGGCAAAAAAGTTCATTTCGGTTTTTCCATATGAACTTTTTGGCCAACCCAACAGGACTCAGAACAGTATTAACTGCAAAGGAAAAGACTAATAAGTTTGAGTAGACAAAAACTTAAAACTACTGCTCATCAAATGAAAGTTGATCAGATAGCCTCAGAATCTCAGTAACATAAATGACTAATAAAGGCACTGTATCCAAAGTATATAACGAGCATCTATAAATCAAGGGCACGGGAACTCAGCAGAAAAATTAGAAAGTGACTTGAAGCACTTCACAAAAAAGATGAGTTGTGGATATATGGATCAAAGAGGCACAGAAGGCAAACAGAAATCTGGCCGATAGCTGATTCTCTTCTCTCTTCTCCAGAGAGAAGAGAAAGAAAGAGAAAAGAAAAGAGGGAAAGAGCAATCAGACTCAGGACTTTCCTGGGGGATAATGAGAAAGAACTTGGATAATTTGCACAGCCAGGCTGGCTTTAAAAATTCATAAAATATGAAAATACTGTATATTAGTAAAGGTAAGTATTCAAAATGGTCTGATTTTGTCTTATGATGACCCAGAACTTAAGGACCAAATGCGAAAAGTGTTTAGAAGGATGGGGATAGGTAGATATGCTCCCCAAAATATAAAACTCAGGAAATTTCCCTGTGTATTTCACAAGAATATTATTATCAAGCTCATCATAGATAAATAAAAATCAAAAATAGGTCTTAAGATGGAAGAAAAGTGTTTCTGGAAGCACTCTTGAAAGTGTAGGGCTTTCAGAATTATCTGCGTTATACACTAGAACAGTGATTAAAGGACGTTGCAAAAAAAAAAATCCCTTAAGCTTGTTCAATAAACATAAAACCCAGTCATCCATTTAAGGTCTTTAAATGTGAGAATATACTAAATAAGCCACCATTTGAGCTCCCTTTAATCACTGTTATTTGTCTTTCAGTTGAAGCACTCAGTCTTAATATTAAGATGTACTAAAGCAAAATATCAAGAAGAAATCTAACATAGACCAGGCCTAGGAAAGGAGGACAAATGTCTGTATCCAGGATTTATGCTGCCTCCCAATGACTCAATATAAATACAAACTCAGTGTTGAAATTAAAATAAAACTGAAAAACTTCCCACTTCCAGGAAGATTCAGAAGATGTAGTTTTTCCCCACTCTTCCCAGTAAGTACAACCCCAAACCTGAACATTATATATAAACAAAAGCAAGACGAAAGATGAGGCTTCCCAGGTGGCTCAGTGGTAAAGAATCTGCCTGCAATGCAGGGGCCACAGGAGACACACGTTCGATCCCTGGGTCAGGAAGATCCCCTAGAGGAGGGAATGACAACCCACTGCAGTATTCTTGCTGGGAGAATCCCATGGACAGAGCCTGGTGGGCTACAGTCCATGGAGTTGCAAACAGCCAGACACAACTGAGCACATATGTATGTAAGAAAGAGGGAGAGAAAAGGGAAGACTGGTTCGGGACCCTGGGATCCAGGGAACAACATTAAGGATGAGTTCTTGGGGTTTTCTTTTTGAATATCCCAGGCTTGGAGCTGAGAAAGTCCACAGCCTGGGAATGGCAACGGCAGCAGACTAAAAAGCCCCAATTAAAAGAGAGGAAAATCTTGGCTCTATCCTGATGAAAAAGGGAACTGAGGATGCTCTCTCAGTTTACCACGGAGAGAGGGTGAACAGAGTACCATTTCTGGTCTTCTTCATGATAGATTCTTACTGTGCAAGAAAGGAAGTTAACCCTCTCTTTAACTTGCAGAAACATGAAAACAAACAGTTTTGTCTTTTGTAACATGGGATGACCACATAATAAGTACGAGGTGAGAAGCAAATCTGCAATCTCTCTGTTGGCCAATGTCTGCCAAAGATTTGGTCAAAGGAAATTGAGGTCATGGAGGACTGTCTCTCTGTCCAGTCGTCAGGATACTTTAAAATCTATTTAGGGCTTAACTTCCACCATCCGAGGTAGCATTATTGAACCTTGTCATATGTCTTCTGCTGCTCCCTGTGAGTATGGCTTTGATCGAATTATTCTCTGACATCATGCTCTCCTTTTTAGAAGCATTTTGTGAGGTACAGCTTCTGTGTTTACTCTAAGGATTCAGTTGAACACATTGTTCATGGTGCTTTCTATGAGCAAATCCTAGAAACTGTTCTCTCTTCTCTTATAGACATATTTTTTAAAAAAGAGACTTCTCCCAAAGAACTGGTTGGTTTTAGGGTCATGGACATGGTGAATCACAAAACTAATCACAGTTTCCTCATTGGGTTGGCTGCTAGAAAATTTAAACTAAATTCAATGGACCACTGTGAGGAGGTGTATAGTGCTTCCTGGTACACATTTTGTGGACTAACCTCATTATATCCTGCTCTTGTATCTCCCTGATTTCCTCATCTAGTTTCCTCATCCTTTACTTCCAGTTAAAGGATTGTTATGTTATATAGTTTTTGTACACAATCTTACATTTCTTAGAATTCAGGGGACATAAATATATAATTACAAAGAGTATGAAGAGCATGATAGTGGCCACATTTACATAGTCTCAGAATATAGCACTTTTAAATTCTCATAAAGCACGTTAAAGTCCATCTAGTCAAAGCTATGGTTTTTCCAGTGGTCCATGTAAGGATGTGAGAGTTGGACTATAAGGAAAGCTGAGCACCAAAGAATTGATGTTTTTGAACTGTGATCTTGGAGAATACTCTTGAGAGTCCCGTGGACTGCAAGGAGATCCAACCAGTCCATCCTAAAGGAGATCAGTCCTGGGTGTTCATTGGAAGGACTGATGCTGAAGCTGAAACTCCAATACTTTGGCCACCTGATGCGAAGAGTTGACTGATTGGAAGAGACCCTGATGCTGGGAGGGATTGGGGGCAGGAGGAGAAGGGAGACAGAGGATGAGATGGTTGGATGGTATCACCAACTCAATGGACATGAGTTTGAGCAAGCCCTGGGGGTTGGTGATGGACAGGGAGGCCTGGCCTGCTGCAGTCCATGGGGTTTGCAAAGAGTTGGACACGACTGAGTGACTGAGCTGAAAGCACACCTATTACCCAGGGTTAACACACTATGATATTTAGAGGAATGAAACTTCCAGAGGCCATATAAAGAGCTAGTGGCAACTGAAATTACGTTGCATATATCAAGATGCTGCTGCTTCTGGGCACCTGCCACATATTCAAACACTGGGGACATTAATAATCCAACATGGAATTCCCACTAGAGAGAGAAGATAGTGAGATCAGTGGCATCCTGGAGCTTCTTTGAAACTGAAAGAATCACACTAGAATCTACAGGGACTCAGGTTTCCTGCTGTTTAGGATCTGATGTTTCTTCAGACCTTTATGGAGGCCATCACGAAACGAGAGTCCTCAATAGAAGAGAGGATCACAGCCAGAAGAACAGGGGAGGCCAGGTCCTTACCTTTCCCAGGCCAGACCACAGTGAAAGAATAAGCTAAAGCATGGGTATAGCTCTGTTCACATTTCAACCAAACTCAGAAATTTCCATTTCTATTGCTGGTCAAAATCTTCCCCATTGTCATTTTCAGTGGTGGCACTCAGTAGGGCAGGGAGGCTTAAAAGAACCCTCACAACTACTGTTAGTAACAGAAGTATGCTTTAACACTCAACCACGGGACTTCCCTGGTGGTCCAGGGGTTAAGACTCTGCCTCGCAAGGCATGGGATGCGTATTCGATCTCTGGTCTGGAAACTAAGATCCCATATGCATCTAACCAAGCCTGTGTGTCCCAGTGAAAGGTCCAGCATGACACAATGAAGATTCTGGGTGCTGCCACCAAGACCTGATGCAGCCAAGTAAATAAATAGTTTAAAAAAATATGTAACCACATCTTCAAGATACCCTGTTTCCTCCTCTAAGGAACGTGCCATCCCTGAGCAGCTTCTGTAGATATGGAGAAGCCAACACACTCCTTATCTTAAGTCCCAATGTGTTTCCCTGAAGCATAACTCTAAAATGGGTCTGTGTGTTTGTCTGAGATGTCACAGGGCAGAGAAAGAAGTTGGAAAACTGCCTTCTGCTCACAGCCACACAGACTCAGGAAGCCAGTCTGAGAGAAGGTCTCTGGAGTCTCCTGAGAAAGTCAGTTCTCCTCTATGGAAGGAGCCACAGGGTTTCCTATGGCAATACTAGAGCCTAACTCCCAGCCCTACAAGTTCTGGAAGGTGGAGTAATCTTGACACATCAAGCAACCAATTGGAAGCTCTGTTTACTTCTGGAAGGAAAATGGAAAGATCAAATTAAATAAGGTGACTGAGGTTACTTTAAAAACTGAAAGGGGCATCCACATGTCAATTAGTACTGACAGTAGTAGAAATATGGGGTAAACCTTGTTTTTAAGATGCTTCTGCCAAATCTTTTAACTCTTGTTAAAAGTAATTCATATCAATGTATGACAAAACCCACTGAAATGTTGTGAAGTAATAAAAAAAAAAAAAAAGTAATTGTGAGGATTAGCTTACAATAATGATATATACATATTCACATAAGGCTGAGCACCGAAGAATTGATGCTTTTGAATTGCACTGCTGGGGAAGACTCTTGAGAGTCCCTTGGACTGCAAGGAGATCAAACCAGTCCATCCTAAAGGAAATCAGTCCTGAATATTCACTGGGAGGACTGATGCTGAAGCTGAAGCTTCAGTACTTTGGCCACCTGATGAGAAGAGCTGATTCATTGGAAAAGACCCTGATGCTGGATAGATTGAAGGCAGGAGAAGGGGGCAACAGAGGATGAGATGGTTGGATGGCATCATTGGCTCAATGCACATGAATCTGAGCAAACTCCGGGAGAGAGTGAAGGACAGGGAAGTCTGGTGTGTAGCAACCCATGGGGTTGCAAAGAGTCAGACACGACTTCTTTCTTTTATGCAAGAAAAAGCTTTTTCTTCTGAATTATAAAAGTATAAAAGTTATCATCCTCTGAGATGCTTTCTAACATTAGAAATGCCAAGTTCCAATATGTTAAGCCTTCTATATCTTTATCAAAATGATAGAATGACGCTCACTTGGCACTTATCTAACTCACTACTATGTTTAAGGGAAATTAAATCACCCAAGCCACCAAATCAAATTTGGTGATTTGATTAAAACACCAAATCGCCCACAGCTGCTTCCCTGCCCCCTAGGGAAGCAGGCTTAGGCTATTCCTTGAACAAGATTGGGAGGGGGCGCCTGCCACAGGCTACTGGTTGGATGTTCCTGTAGGTGTTGGTCAGCATGTTCAATCTGACCAAAACAGGAAGTAGTATTAGGCCAATCAGAATCTTTCCTCTGGAATTTGAAAGGAAGAGATGGTGGGAAAAGGTAACGAATCATCCAGGAAGAACAAAGAACAATAAAAGAGTGAAACTGCATAAATACACATTGCTAAGCAGGGTCAACAAAATAACCTGATTTTTCAAGTCACATTAGGTGCTAAAGAGTGGTCCTCCTGTCTTCCCATGAGTACATCTTCCTTACAGCCATATCTATCCAGTCTTAATCTTGAACAGAAATCCTTGATGCTAGCTTAACCAAGTCTGTTGCTTTAACCAAAAGAATCTGACTCATACTGATTTCGTTTTCTTGTCACTTAGCAAAGTGAATACCTCCACACACAGCTCGAAGTAACAAGTAAAACAAATATTTGTGATACCTACAATTTATGAAAACTGCACAAGCCAGGACGTTCAATACCTTTCTGGAAACACAGAACATCCATTTCCCTCAAGATATTTTTAAAACGTCAAGAGTTTTTTGAGAGTTCTTTATCATGACAGCTCATATATAATAGAACTGAAAGAACCGATCAGTTTGGTTTTTAAAATGGATACATTTTTGGCTCAAACACTAACAAAACCTCTATTATCCATAAAAAAAACAAAACTATTTTTAAAGAAAAAATCAAACAAATTGTTTATACTTTTAATGGAAGGCACATTCTACCACCTGTAGTTTCACTGCATGGAAAAGCTCTCTTTAGAAAAAAGGACGTAAGCCAAAAATTTACTTAGAGTTAAATTATGAGTAAATACAAGTAATTTCAAAGATTTATGGATATTTTCCATAGTATTTTCTTCCTTATCTACAGAGATGTGTGTAGGCTGCTGTGTTGTGCTCATTCGTGTCCAACTCTTTGCAACCCCATGGGCTGTAGCCCACCAGGCTCCTCTGTCCATGGGATTTCCCAGGCAAGAATACTGGAGTGAGTTGACATTTCCTCCTCTGGGGGATCTTCCCAACCCAGGGACTGAACCCACATCTCTTGCGTCTTCTGCACTGGCAGGCAGAGTCTTTACCACCGCACCACCTAGGAAGACCTACCTATAAGTTAGGGATGTGCATGCTACAGAGCTTAGCAATCCACCTTCTGGGGCTATATGCTTGTTCTCAGGCATTCAGGGAAATTTATATTAGCGGTATCCCAGTGTTTCAAACATGTAGGTACAGGGTCAGTCCAAAATTGTCAGGGTCAGTCCAGTTCTGGACTTTGGCTTCTGTGGTCCGATGAAGAGAAAGAGGTAACAGGGAAACAAAAGGAAATAGGAAAAAAAATCAAAGGACCAAGAGAGACTGATGTTTGAGTGTAAGTTATTAAATGAGAAAAAGAATGTGCACACTTTGAGATTCATAATAGTGCCCAGTGCAATAGTTCTAAATGGATGAACTACGATCTTGAAACAGATTGAACTTTGAATGTTATATCAGAATATATAATGATTGTGGAAGGTTAAGAATTAAAAGAAAAGAAAGGAAAGGAAAAGAAAAGGTTCAGGAAATTTCATATAATACCATTTATTCTATCATATTTTGGAGAATTTTTCGAATAGCAGCCAAGCAGTCAAGCCATTTGATATCCATAAACTCATATATCCACCCCCACCCCTAGCACACCAAGGACCAGCACACCAAATGAATATTTGTAAGTAAGTCCCAAGAACTAAGGATGCTTTTCACAGTAGTTTCTTCATTCTCTACAAAGTTGGGAGCATGACAAAACCATCTTATAATTGCACTTGTGGGCTAGCTAATTTAATGCCAGCTGAAGCAGAGATCCATTAACCAAATCAGAAGCATCAGGTGAAGGGAGACCTCAACAGCAACCAGTTCAGCACCAGGGGAGAGGACAGGCTCATCCACTCTTCAGAAGGATTGATGGCCCGCTCCCCCCCCACACACCGGTCTCCCTGTACCGGCAGTGACCTCTGCTTCCTTCCTGATCCCCCGGTAGCTAGAAAGGAAGAGACGCATGGCAGTTAATGCGAAGAAATCTCCCTTCCTCAAGCACTCTCAGGCTTCCTTTCTCCTGTGGGCTAGGAGCCTTCTATCTACTCAGTGGACCAGAGGAGAGAAAATACACCAGGAAATGCTTTTACTTCAGAGGTAGATTTGCAAACCTTTTAGCATTTGTAGTGCTGGATTTGAGATGCAGCAGCTTGTTTTCCAAAGACAGCTTTTTTTCTAGCAGTGTTCTCTTTTCCTGGGAGAAAATAAGATACAATTTTTGCTTATTTCTTGTCCTCGGTGTGTGTGTGTGTGTGTGTTTCGCAAGGCATTCTTGCAAACTGTTCACTAAAGATGCTTCTTGTAATACCAGAAGTATGTTTTGAACTCAAGAGTTAATTTCGTACGGAGCTGTTACAGTCCACCCCAGTGGCCCAGGCAGGCATTCTCCTGTATGGTTTCAGCTCAGTACAGTTCAGTCGCTCAGTCGTGTCCGACTCTTTGTGACCCCACGGACTGCAGCACGCCAGGCCTCCCTGTCCATCACCAACTCCCGGAGTTTGCTCAAACTCATGTGCATTGAGTCCGTGATGCCATCCAACCATCTCATCCTCTATCGTCCCTTTACAAGTAGCTGCACGACAGGTCAAGACTAGGTGTCTTCACCGCCCTCCATTGTCTGGAGACCTTGGCTCCTTTCCTAGCCCACTTCTCGGGCAAATTTCCCTTGTGTCTCTCCATCCCACCCCAAACGCTAACTGCTCATCTCTCTCTAGGCACTGGTTCTCCCATCATTCCACCTGCTTCTCCTACATTAGTCTCAGTTATTGGTATCCAAGGACACTGTTCTGCTGGTCTTGATACCTACCTCTCACATGGCAACTGTCAGAAGGTAGAAAAGTAGTAAATGTATTTTTAGTGAAGGCACAAAGCCACAAGTGATAAAGTCACTTCCTAATTAGGATGGAACAGAAATTTTGACATTTTGAAAGAATACCTAAAGAAATGTCTTAATGTTATTATTAAACCAAACTCTTTCCATCCAAGAGGAAAACAGACATACCCATGAAAAACGAAGCTGTCGTGATTGTACTCTTTTTTATATTTGATGGAAACAGATGTTTTGACACTATTTGCAATGCTGGTTAAAATCATACCTCCTGCAGAATTTGTAAACTACAAGACAGCCATTGTAGCAAAAAGATCAGAATGTCTTTGGACACGCACTGACCTGGTTTTGAAACTTGGTGACTATAATTTTTGCCAAGGCTTTAACCTCTCTAGTTCTTATCACAGTTAAGAAAAATTAACCAAAACTTATGGTTCAACATACATGATTTTAATGTCATATTGGGTCATTGCTTAATAACCTGACCCAAGGAATTTTTTTAATTCTCTTGGAGAATTTCTTTGTGTTTGACTTTAGTATTTATTATTTGACTAGAACCCTGAGTTTGTGAAGTTGCGTGTTAATTTGTGGGTTTCTGCCTGGTAGAAAAGTAATTCCAAAGGTTACGGTTTCTTCTCTTGAAGAATATTAACTACTTTTGTATCTAACCCAGTAATCCTATCCTATGTTCTTTTTTTCAAAATGCATGTAAATAGCCAATTTCAAAAAATATTTTATTTAAATCAGCTTTACCATCTTACTGGTTCCTTCATTACATAGGGAGTTGAATAAAACATCTGACATGTATTCATTCTATATCTGAGTCATTTTTTTGACTTTTTGAACATCTCTAAACTAAGGATAATACCACCTACATTGAAATGTTGGGATGATTGGGATGTATGTGAAAGATCCACATGCTTCTCTGGAACATATTTGAACCTCAATATATAATAATTTGAAGATACCAAGTATGTCATACCTTATGTGTGCTGTTATTTTTAAAATTTATACCAGCTTTTCCAAAACTTTTCTGTGGCATTCTGGTTTTATATACATATACATGTATATTGTTCTGGTGTAGTCCTAGTTGATCTGAGGGAACAAGATACTCTGAAAGTTTATTATGATATTTGGATCACCAAAGAAACATATCACTTATAATATTTTGAATTTATAGGAATAAAAATGGTGTTTTAACAAACATTCCTCCTAATGGACTTACTCTCCATTAATGGATTTTTATAACAAGGGTTTAAGGAGACCAGACAGCTGGACAAGCAAATATTCTACCTCGGTCAAGGCTCCAGTATTTAGCTTGAAATTTTTTTAAAATTCTTATTTTATATTTGAGTATAGCTGATTTACAATGTTGTGTTAGTTTCAGGTGTAAAGTGGTTCAGTTATACATACATCCATTCTTTTTCACATTCTTTTCGTGGGTAGGTTATTTACGGAATATTGAGTAGAATTCCCTGTGCTATACAGTAGGTCCTTGAAGCTTGGACTCTTTAATGTTTCCTCTCTGACAACAGGGAAGATCACATTCCATCAGTTAGCACTTTTCACTTTTCAGGGACAGCATTTCTGGAAAGGAAAGCATCCACAGCGCCACCCAGTGGACAATACACTCTTGCCCAAACCACACCTCTGAAGAGCTCGCGTTCCCTCACCCTATTTACTGAAGACGGCTTCCCTGATAGCCCAGTTGGTAAAGAATCCACCTGCAGTGCAGGAGACCCCGGTTCGATTCCTGGGTCAGGAAGATCCCCTGGAGAAGGGATTGGCTACCCACTGAAGGATTCTTGGGCTTCCCTTGTGGCTCAGCGGGTAAAGAATCTGCCTGCAATGTGGGAGGCCTGGTTCCATCCCTGGGCTGGGAAGATCCCCTGGAGAAGGGAAAGCCTGCCCACTCAATTCTGGCCTGGAGGACTACAGTCCATGGGATCACAAAGAGTCGGACACGGCTGAGTGACTTTCACCTCACCACTTCATTTATTGATCAAGGTGAAGTGGACACCAATTTAAATCATTGCCATATGTTAACATCTAAATGATTCAGGAATCACGGATATCCTTTTTATCCCACATCAGAGAAGCTGGGGGCCTAACAGAAAGGGTTGCAAACTGCTAACTGGTGGACTGTGGAATAGTTCCTTGTTCACACGGTCCTCGTTTATAAAATGATGACGAGGAATTAGCTGGTCTCAAAAGCACCTCTGAGCTCTAAAATTCTAATAGAGCTAAATCAATGACACTGGAAAACAAATACGACGCCACAGTAGTGCACGGCTAGCCAAAGGAACATATGCCATATTAAAATGCTCTTATTGGGCGTTTTGCTGGCTTATCACTGTGTTTATGGGATTCATTCTCACTGCATTCCTGATTAAAGTGGGACAGATGGTGAAGGTTTTAAGTAATGTGTTCATTACCAGACCTCATACCACTAATGGCTATTTACTGGAGCAGTGGCTTGTCCAAGTGAGTAGAAGATGAATCCTTCTCCGGGGGATGCTCACCACCAGGGCAGTATTTACCAACCTTTGTTGGGGATGTTCATTTTTAATTTTCATTTCGTTTTGAACACATGTCTTTTTCTTGTTAATACTAAGGTATTAAGAGTAACCCTTCCTCATTCTGATACACACTCCCCTCCTGAGAAACCCTTCATCACAGCCCGTATTGCTCAGTATCTCCTTAAAACAAGAAGCTGCCAAGCTTTGCTTCTTATATTTGTTTGATCATTTTACAAATATAATGTATCCTTAAACTAAGCATGTTAAAAAACATTCTTTCACATTTTCTTTCCACTGCATCCCCATCTACCTCCACCTCCCAGAGATCCCCAAAGACTCTGCTTTAGGAAGTCACTGAGCTAGAATGTTCTGGAAGGTTCCTGCATGTCCCTCCTGAACCTTAGGCATCCTGTCCACCTACTGTGTCACAAATCTCCTCGAGAGAGCTTTCCATTAAGGGTCAAAATCAAGACGAATGCCAGGCCGTCACTTCTCCAAATGTCTGCCTGTATCTAAGCTGCTTAACCTCATTCTGGGGTCCGTTCCCCTGCTTTCAGTAGGATGTCAGCTTCCCTGCAGACCCCTGTGAGGATGAGTGAAAGGAGGGCTGGGAAGTTCCTGGAGTCTCACACGACCCAGATACATTATATTGCAATCTCCACAAAGAGACAGTATCCAGTCCACTCCAAATAGGTATCTAGCCCCTAGCTCTGCCTGGTACATGGTAGGAGCTCAAATATTTGTTGAATATATAGTGCAGTGAATATATCCCAGAATTCTGAGATGACCTCACATCCAGGGCAAATTTCCTTGGGTTTCTAGAAGACAGAAATTACATTCCATTATTTTTTGTTAATTTTCAGGGACTGACAGCTGGCCACTAAACATGACCCAGTGTTACTGGGTTTGAGGTAATTGCAAACCTAAATTCAAACGTCAAGCTGGTTAATCAAGTAGTTTAATTAAGCAACTCTATTTGAATTGAGGAAAGGAATTGTCTTCCCTTCCTCAATGCAAATATTCCTTGCGCTATCTTAGTTTGCCAAACAATTTTGTTGTTGTTTAGTCGCTAAGTCATGTCCAACTCTTTGTGACCCCATGGATTATAGCCTGTCAGGCTCCTCTGTCAATGGGATTTTATTAGAGGACGAATATTCTTTTTTAAAAAGCTTTTTATTTTGTATTGGACTACAGCCAGTTAGCAATGTGATAGTTTCGGGTGGACTGTAAAGGGATTCAGCCATATATATATATACACACACATGTATCCATTCTCCCCAAACTCCCCTCCCATCCAGGCTGCCACATAACACTGAGCAGAGTTCCTTAGGCTTTACAGTAGGTCCTTGTTAGTTATCCATTTTAAATGTATAGCAGTGTGTATGTCAGTCCCAAACTCCCTAATTACCCCTTCCCCGTCCTCTCCCCATCCTGGAACCATAAGTTCATTTTTTAAGCCTATGAGTCTGTTTCTGTTTTGTGAATAAGTTCACTTGCATCATTTCTTTTCAGGTTCTGCACATAAGGGATGCCATACGCTACTTCTCCTTCTCTGTCTGACTTACTTCACTCAGTATGACGATCTCTAGGCCCATCCATGTTGCTCTAAATGGTTTACTTCATTCTTTTTAATGTCTGGGTGATACTCCATTGTATATATGTACCATATCTTCTTTATCTATTTGCAGGATAAATATTCTAGCACTGCAAAGTATTCATCCAAACGTTCCAGTTTGTCCAAACATCTAACTTATAAACTGTTACATGTGGGCAAACCAGCTACTTGAGGACATTCCAGCCCTGTATTTTGGCTAAAGTAAAACACTGAACATCGCCCACCGTGCAACACAAATGTAGCCGTAGATTATTATTATTAGATTCAGTTAAGTTTAGGCTTCTAAACTAGGTCCTCATAGGACCTTCATTAAGATCACAAATTCAGTCAAACTCACAGATATAAATTAAATTCTTAGGAAATATGTAAAAAATTGATCAAACTTTTTTCTCAGGCAAATATCTTGAATGTTGAAACATCATGCTTTGGAAGTGACATTTCTAGGAAAGGGAAAGTCACTCAGTCATGTCCGAC
This sequence comes from Cervus elaphus, assembly GCF_910594005.1. Classification (NCBI taxonomy): domain Eukaryota; kingdom Metazoa; phylum Chordata; class Mammalia; order Artiodactyla; family Cervidae; genus Cervus; species Cervus elaphus. The sequence goes on from NC_057841.1 coordinate 56,646,952, forward strand.
TCTTTGCAACCCCATGGACTGTAGCCCGCCAGGCTCCTCTGTCCATGGAATTCTCCAGGCAAGAATACTAGAGTGGGTAGCTGTTCCCTTCTCCAGGGGATCTTCCTGACCCAGGGATTGAGCCCAGGTCTCCTGTATTGGAGGCAGATTCTTTACAAAGCCCCCAGGGAAGCCCTAATATTTCTAAAATAGCCTCAATTCAAGCAGATTCATAAAACAAAATAAGGCTGAGAAGAGTGGAGGCAAATTGGCAAATTCATATAATAAATATAAAAACATATTGAGAAGAGGGCAGCAGAGGATGAGATGGTTAGATAGCACCATCATCAATGGACATGAATCTGCAAATTCCAGGACAGCGTGAAGGACAGAGACTCAGTGGACATGAATTTGAGTAAACTTTGGGATGAAGGACAGAGGAGCCTGGCACGCTGCAGTCTGTAGGGTCAGAGTCTTGACTGGACAATGACAATAGCATTGGGCAATATTTACCAGAAGTTAAAAAAGTCTGTATTCTTATCTACTCTAACTCAAAGATGCCAACTGTCTATTGGTTTATTATAAAAAAAATATTCCATGGCTTGTCTGAATTCTGAATTCTAAGGCATGCCAAATGAATGTATGTGCTCACTTTTTGTGTGTATTTGGAGGGCCAGCTACTTAAAGGAGTGCTGCATAAAACTTTTAATAATTTTTGTTCTATTATTATTCTTCCCTAAATTGTCTCTTTTGAAAGTTACAATTTCCATAGAATGTCTTATTTGTGAACTATGTCTGTCCTATGCCAGGCATAGGTTTTTACAAACCTAAAGGGAACACGGTTGGCCAAAAATAAACCCTCTATTGACTAGTACATAGTGCTTACGACTGCAGGGATTCACTACACTATTACTAGTAGGAGATGGACTTTGCGATCTTTTCCATTATTTCTATTCATGGCCTCACCTAGTTCCCCTTTCTCAGCCATACATTTACTAGGGGAAAAAAGTGACAGATAATATGACTGCAGTGTTTGTAGAAAGGTAAATCAGTAACTACAACACACATCATATTAAATGTGTAAGGCAAGAAACGAACATTACTGAGCACATTCTAAGATCTTCAGCTACAAAGAGTACTTTCACTTCATGCTACTTACTTTCATATTATTTTCATTCATTCTCATCGAACCATGTCACGAAGAAGCACCTTTAATTCTCCAAGGGCCTACCTTTTCCATTCTCTGTATAAGATTCTCCAACTCTGTGATTTGATTATGTTTTTCTTCAAGCTTCTCAGCCATTTGATCCAGATTTTCAACATGTTGTTTCAATTTCTGTTCTTTTTCAAGTTTGTCAACCTTTGGTTAGAAAAGCAGTTGTCAGACCATTGTTTTACCTAAACTTATACAGATATTATCTCTTGCTGTAATTTATATATCTATATATACATTAATAATTTACACATGTTTAGAATTACTTCTGTGAATTCAGTCTTCCTTTAAAATAAACCTGGTAGACTACAACAACACTAAGTCAATGGAGAATTTATAATACATAAATATTATTTCTGGAAGTTGATATTTGTTACTAAAAAGCATCCTCTCTGAAAGAGGGACAGAAAGAAAAGACAGTGGTTTTTAAAAAGCAACACTTTTGAATTTTTCTCAACAAAACTTCCATAGAACAAAACCAAGATCTTATGTATTCAAGTAAAAACTGTTCTATTTTTAATCAGAAATTGTCATAAAAGCAGAATATTTATCTCCACGGTGTCAGGGGGTTATCTCTGAGCCACTGAGCCTAGGACTTATACTAAAAGTCTTTAGCAGACAGGCCCTAGGCCACACGTGGGAGTGTTCCAACTGACTTACAACTGACATGAGTGCAGACATCTGCTTCTGTACTTAATAGGACTTGAGATTTTTCCATGTGAAAAAAAAAAGGAGTGTCTGATTTCCCTCGAACACAATAGGTGGGCATTCCTGCCCCGGAAGTCCAGGCTGGGCAGAGTCCCTCTTGCAGGGACACGGGCACTTCCGTCCACCTGCTCACTCATTCACTCAGTTACTTCACCTGCACCCTGCATGCCTACGAGTCTGTGACCGTCACCCCCAGAGCCAGAAGCTTGAGGGCGTGTCACCTAGGCAGTGGGGTTCCTACCATGCTCCCCAGGGACCTTCCTAGGGCTGGAGCTGGCAGAGACTCAGACGCCCCACCCAAGCCTGAATGAGCTTTCCTGTTTTGAGTTTTGACAAACACACATACACACATTTCCCCTCTTCCCCAGTCCTGGATACATTCTCCAGATTCAGTTTTATTGGTCTTAGGATACACTGTTCAGCTTTAAAAACAAACAAAAGTGTATGTGTATGATATACAGACATTCATATAATATTATATGATTTTAATGTATATATGCATATGTTAAAATATAGAAATAAAAAATATAATTTAATATGAAATATATATGTACATATATACATTCTTTTGTTTCCTCTGAAGAATCTTTCCAGGACCAAAACAATTTTGAACCTATTTATCAAGCCCAACTTTTTCATTAAAAAAAATTTTTTTTTAATATTTATTTTTTTAACTAGTTAATTAATTTGGCTGCACCAGGTCTTAGATGCGACACGCAAGATCTTTGGCTGCGGCACGTGGACTCAGCTGCATGTGAGTACGTGGGATCCAGTTCCCTGACCAGGGATCGAACCTGGGCCCCCTGTATTGGAAGTGCAGTCTTAGCCACTAGACCCCCGGGGAAGTCCCCAAACTTTTTCATTTTAGAGTCAAGTCCAGAGAGACAGAATGACTCAAACGGGGTCCCCTAGTTAGCCAAAGGCAGAACCAGAAGAGAAGCCACGGGCCCGTGTTGTGGGGCCAGCCCTGATTTCTAGGCTGACTGGCATGACCTCTTTCCCGCCGGCATTCTGTAGGGCTCTGGGCAAGAGGGGCAACAGAGCAGCTTGGTAACATCCAGGTACCAAGTACCAGGGCTGAGGGGAGGCCAGGGCAGAAGACGGGCACACTGCCCTTCCCGGGGCCTGCCTAGTCACGTGGCCATTGCTTATTTCACATCTAACTCCTCCCTAAAAGGGAGACTTGGACAACTTGGGGGTTAGTTCAGTCGGCAAGCTGCCAGCTCAGTACCTGGAGGAAGTGCCTACTGTCCTCATGCTTTTTTCTAACTTCTTCAGACTGCGTTTGATAGTTTTCCAATAATCTCTGGGCCACATTTCTCAGAGCCGCTGCTCCTGCTTCTCTGGAGGCTTCGAGCTGGAAACAAAAGGTCACCGTGCGCACTTTGACATGAACAATAAGAAGGGTTACAGACAGGGCAGTTTGAGGGGCAACCAACCAAAAACACAGTCTGCAACCATACCATTTGCACTTTCATAGACAATGGCTAGGAGGAAAGATGCTGTTACCTGGTAAGAAGAAAACATAAAATGAGAAGGCCCTATTTACTGGGGCTGTCATGAAGGTGATTAGCACTGGGCAGCCGAGCAAGAGCCAAGAACAACACCCTGCATTAAAGACCACACCCTGTAAAGTGTTCCCTGGCGCCCCATTGGCTTATACACAAATTTGCAAGCGTTTTATCATCAGTGGCCACGACAGTACTAAAAATGTATTTCCTGAAATAGAAGCTGGACAAGATTGAAGTACTAGGTGCAATAAAGATAAAGTGTCATGAATCTTTCAAGGATTTCACCTAAGAAATAATCAAGGATGGCTACAAAGATTTACCTCCTAAATCACTGTAAGACTGTGTACATGCTAAGTTGCTTCAGCCATGTCCGACTCTTTGCGACCCTGTGGACTGTAGCCTGTTAGGCTCTTCTGTCCATGGGATTCTCCAGGCAAGAACACTAGAGTGGATTGCCATGCCCTCCTTCAGGGGATTGAATCCCGACCCAGGGATCGAACCTGTGTTTCTTACGTCTCCTGCATTGGCAGGTGGGTTCTTTACCAGTAGCACCACTTGGTAAGCCCCATAAAACTGTATGTAAAATAAGCCAAAAAAAAAAAGAAACTATAAGGCACCAACAATAGATTAGCTAAACAAAATAATGAGACATTTGACTATGAGTGCTCTAATTTATATACAATTATTAATTTAATTATTGTATATGTAAAGACTTTTAAATTTTATTGCAGAAAAAACACTTAACATGAGACTTGCCCCATTAACCGATTTTTAAGTGTACAATACAATATTAACTATAAGCACAATATTGTACTGTGAGTCTCTAGAATTCACTCATCTTGTCCATCTTGAAACTATATCCACTGAACTTTTGTAAAATCATTTTAATAATAAAAATTATCTTCAAAATAAAACAGTGAGATTTAGTTTATCAAGTGTAAAACTGCTTTGCTAAGTTTGTGAGCACATTGTGTGGATTTATGGAGGTATGTGGATGTCTATCTGCTTTCACAGAAGCATGAATCTATCTTATTGGCTCAAAGGCTCAAATTACAAAATGAGAACTTTCTCCTGCTGGTCATACCTTGATTTTCAACACTTCATTCTCTTTGTTCATTTCTAAGAGCTGCAGGTCTTTCCCTTTTATCCTTTCCATGAGCAGATCCAAACTGCCACAAGAGGGATTCATTGCAGAGTCAGAGCCATTTTGAATGTTTCCACAGTGCTGAAATGAACAAACAAGAAAATCACACACCTGACTTTTCTTTCACTCTACTAACTTTGATAACAATAATTATTGCTCCGTATTACTTAGGTCAGCGGAGTAGGAAATGACAACCCACCCTAGTATTCTTGCCTGGAAAATCCCATGGGCAGAGTCGTCTGGTGGGCTACTGCCCATGGGGTCACAGAGAGTCAGACGCCTCTGGGCACAGAACAGCACATTACATGTATCAAGGAAGATTCAGGTCGACACAAATAAATCTTTTGACTCTAAAATATCAATGAGAAATTCTAGATGAATCAGCTGGCCTCTATATTTGCACAAATTTGAATAGATTCCTTAGATTGAAAGGAAAGAAGTACATCTTTCACGCCTTTTACATTCTTTACAGTTTCACATATACTATTAAGACCTTTGAGGAGATAGATGATATCCACAAAGCCAGTTGGCTTGTTTTTTTATATCTCTGTTGTTTGCTGGACCTTCTGTGGTTTGAGATGCCCGAGGCAGACCCACTGGAAACACAGTTCATCTACATCCCCAAGAAGCTATTCCTATTAAGAATAGCTCCAACAACCTCCCCATTGTTCTAGCCAATGGTTGATACTGGAGTGGGTTCCATTTCTTCCTCTGGGGGATCTTCCCGACCCAGGGATTGAACTGGCATCTCTTGGGTCTCCTGCATTGGCTGGCAGATTCTTTACCACTGAACTACCTAGGAAGCCCCAGGGGTTGATAACCAGCCCTCCTCGCTTTCTGAAACTCTTTTTTGCTCATGGTCAGTGGCTCCATTCTCTCCCACCTTTCCTCTTTATTCACTAGTTGAACCTGTGATGATTCCGCCTCGGCTTCTTCTTCCCAGTATCTAAATATTGGAGCTCTCAGGACTCTGTGCTTAGGTTTTCTCTCATTTCTATCCACACTCATGTGTTTGGTCATTTCCTCCAGTTTCAGAACTTTAAATACCATCCTTACTCCCCAAATCTCTACCCCATAGTCTGAGCCTTCTAGCACAGACCTCCGCCCTTAACTCCATAATCAGCTATGCAACCATTCATTAGAAACTTCACTTGGAAGTCTACAAAGCAACTCAGCATAGTCAGAACTGAATGTTTGACCTTCCCTGTCATTCACAACAGTAATCATTTTGCCAGTTTTAGAGGACTTAAGAAAATAATTGGAGCTAGTTGTAGTTTGGGAGATAAGGATGATAAAGACTATGTTTATGCATCACCGTATGGTACTTTCTAGTATTTTCTGTGGCCATTCTACAGAGCAGATGACACTGTCATTCATGAGGTACATGTGGTTCAGGCGAGGCTTAACCCGGCATAACCCAGACAAGGGCGAGTGCAGAGTGCTTAAAATTATGACTAAAAGGCTGGTCATGGGGGAAGGAGTGCATTTAAATTTTATCGACTGTCTGATCACTCAGGCTAATGGCTCCAAATGGGTGTCAACTGGTGTGACCCAGGCGAATCTGAAAGTCTGTACCTTTGTCTATCACTGTAACATGTTGCTTCCACTCATCCTGACTGGGCCAACGTCTTCCCCTAGACTTTAGATGAGTAGGTCAAGTTTAAAATATTCAGGTAAGATCTGGCCACTCCAGTCTGATCCTACTAATGACTTCTGTGGTTAAATATTTCATATGTATGCTCATTAACATCTTTAAATACCAACAAAAGATTTAATACTTGACATAAAAAGAATAATTTAATAATATCAAAAGTTATTTAAATGAAGTCTATATGGCTTTATGTTCACTTTCTGAAGGAATAAAAGTGGTACATTTTGATAAATTCATTACCTTTGCATCTAGTTTGTGATTTGTACTGCTATGTCTTACTTCATCTCTAAATATTTGATTTCGGATCTTTTCCAGAGTAGTTCGAATCTAAAAGGAAAAAAAAATTATTTTTTCAAAGGCATTAATCCCCAAAACTTTCTTTTTCTATACCAGTTACAGGGTACTGAATTTATCTGAAAGTAGTAGAGTCGGACATGACTGAAGTGACTTAGCAGCAGCAGCAGCAGTAGTACATATATACCGATACCATATTTAAACAACTGCCATCAACTTAACTCACACTTATGCTAATATTGTTTAGACTGCAGAAAATGAGCATTTTTGTCTTTAAAACTGTTCCTTAGGCAAACCTAAAATATAACCCAAATGAATGTTATACCACAAAGTAATTGCTATTTAGTAATTAGTGTTTAAAACTATTAAGTTCTATTTTTTTATATAGCAATTTCCTACTAATTTGCTATTTGGTAATAACTATAAAACAATTACTATTGGTAATCACTACAAAATAATTACTATTCAGTAATTACTACAAAATAATTACTATCTAGTAATTACTAGAGAATAACTACTATTTAGCAATTACTAGAGAATAATTACTCAGAGGAGATGGTATAAATTTATGCATGAAATATAAGCTTCATGTCTTGGTGATCTATGGAACTGCAAGACACTCAAAGATGAATTACTTGACCTGAATAAGTTACAAACTAGCTATGTCCAAATTCTTCCATCTGTTCTAAAACACATTTTATGAGAATACATACTTTTGTCAGCCATTATCACTGGATTCTGGTTAAGATTTCACATTTTTAATCATGTGCAACATGTAGTCATTGGCGATAGTTACTCTGAACTGCTTAAGAAGGTGTTCCTTGTTAGGTAAGGAGAGACAGGAACTTAGCAGGAAAGGTAAACATCTAGTTGGCAACAAAGTGTCCATACTTATGAAGGAACTAAGAAATGATATGAGAGACAGTAGGATAGGACTTCCTTGGTGGTGCATTGGATAAGAATCCACCTGCCAATGCAGGGGACACGGGTTTGATCCCTGATCCAGGAAGATTCCACATTCTGCAGAGCAACTAAGTCTGTGCTCCACCGCTGCTGGGCCTGAGCTCTAGAGCCCACAGGCCACAACTACTGAGCCCGAAACCACTGCAGACCCAGCGCCCCAGGGCCTGTGCTCCGCAACCGAAGAAGCCAACACAAGGAGAAGCCCGCACACCACAGTGAAGAGCAGCGCCCGCTTGCCCCGCATCTAGGGAAAGTCCACACGCAGCAATGGAGACCCAGAGCAGCCAAAACAACCAACAACCACAACGACAAAAACCCCAGCAGGGGTGCAGCAGGAGGCAAATTCAGCGCTGACAGGTGCTCCAAATCCTCAGTCCTTTACTCAGTTTTATTCCAAGTGAAGAACAGAGGCTCATACCCTCAGGAGAAATGGTTACACACGCAAGAGAAATGCACCCATGTTTGCATGTCAGCTATTAAGGCTGTCCTTTGCCAAACTAGGCTTGTTCTTCCTCACACATTCTAGGGAGGGAGAAACAAAGCCGGCTAATTTGCAGCAGACTTTATTGCAAAACTCAAGTTGTGCTAACATGATCTCCAGCGCCCACATACCTTTCTCACGTATTCGGTTTCTTCAATAATGTGAGCAGATGGGGACTCGTACAAGGCAGGAGCATCTTCCGTCTTCCCCCTCTGCGGAACTATCTCGGTCACTGTTACTGCTGTCATTGTGACGTCCAGCTTTAGGAAAACATAAATCAGTTGGACAAAACTAATTCCTTTGATGTTATAATTACATGGTTGTAAACTGAATGGAGTTCTGTATTGGCACTGTAATCAAATACATTAATACTAGAAAATCTTATAAATTATTGAAATCTGCATGTCTCTAAGAGCCAGGAATTAACTTAATATTAAAACACCACCAGTTGAAACAATCATTGATTAGAAATTTAAAAATTAAACTGAGATGGAAAAATATGGGATTTTCCATTTTATTCCATATTAATTAGACTATAACACCTCAAGAGTAGAGACTATGTCTTATTCGTATTCATATTCTAGCACATTGTAAGTGCTTAATAAATGTCTATGGAGCTAAAATAAGATAAAATCATATGTGTATAAAAATGCACACATACACACATACATATAACTTACAATAAGGGCTCCCCAGATGATACTAGTGCAAAGAATCCACCTGCCAGGAGACGCAAGAGACCTGGATTCAATCCCTGGGCCAGGGAAGTTGCCCTGAAGAAAGAAATGGCAACTCACTCCAGTATCCTTGCCTGGGAAATCCTATGGACAGAGGAACCTGGCGGGCTACAGTCCATGGGGTCCCAGAGTCGGACATGACTGAGAACACAGGACATATATAACTTACAAACATGTATGTATATCATTTTATACTTCACAGAGACCTTTAATATACTGCATTTTATTTAACTCTCAAAAGCCTGTGAAGGCCATTTACCAAAGAACTATTTGTAATAAGAAAATATTGAGAAAAGTGCAAATGCCCACAAAAAGAGGACTGATTAAATGAACTACCTACATCTTCTCTAGGATATATTTACTCAGTGAAAACGCATGGGGCAGAAAAGGATACATTGTATCATAATTTCTCTAAGAAAGGTGAGAAGGATGGAAGGAGAAAATCTGTGATTTATAGTTTTGACACTCAACAGTGTAATTATTTTACCTAATTATAAAATATAACTAAATTGAAAGGAAAAATATCTTCCAAAATAAAAAACAAGAAATGAATACATTTGCCTACCATATTGGCAGCATATCCACATGAACTATTTGAAATGACACACACGTGGTCACTCAGTCATGTCCAACTCTTTGTGACCCCATGGACTGTAGCCCGCCCGCCTCCTCTGTCCATGGGATTTCCCAGGGAAGAACACTGGAGCGGGTTGCCATTTCGTACTCCAGGGGATCTTCCCGACCCAGGGATCGAACCCGAGTTTCTGGCGTCTCTTGCATTGGCAGGTAGATTCTTTACCACTGAGTCACCTGAGAATCCTGGGACTGATTTTCCCAGGTGTGCTATGTCCTGAGAACAAAAAGAATCACAAAGCAATCTTAAACTGTACTCACTAATAATATTGTTAGTGGAAACATTGCTATTGCTATTTTGAAACTATGATGTGTGTGTGCATGCATGCATGCGAGTCCCCCACATGACAGAAAACGTAGAATGAAGTCACTGTCTAAATGTCTTAAGAGCCAAGATTTTTAGCATAAAAGAAAAAATTCTAAATTAGAACCAAAAATGTTCTGTAAAAAATCTTATAATCAAAACTGAAACCATGAGTATAAAATATTTATCTTCATTTTAAAATGTATATTCCAAGTCTACCCACTGAAAATTTAGAAATAGAAGCAATTAACACTCCCAGTGCTCAGACTGTGGTATTAGTACACCATTTTCTATGAATACGAAAATGTAACCAGGGCTTCTTGACTGATTTAGATGTGAGGCAAGAAGTGCAGAAGGTGAGACTGAGATATCTTGTTGTATCAGAAAGCGGAAAAGTGATCAACTACTACTTGCATAAGACACAAACAGCCAACCCAAAGAGGAATGACTGTGATTGAGTAAAACACATCAAAATTTTTTTAATTCTTGAAATTATGTTGACAAGGGAAAAACCACCACTATTACCAACAATCCTCAAACTCATCAGAGATAGGTTACCATTATACTAAAAATTAGCACAGAAAAGAGGGCAAGAGAGAATGCAAACAGACATTTATTTTGCCTTTATGATATGAATTTACCCTATATCTCTTGGTAACCATATAGTTGATTATGAAAATTGTACTAAAGAATTCCTGCCAATAAATCCAAAAGGACTGATAGAATTAGAAAATCTACTTTTTGCAACCCGTTATGAAGTGATAGATGCTAAGCAACAGTCATCAACCAGTGCTGAAAACACTAGGCAAGAGGTTGATGGAGAATGCATCCACCCCAGGGACCCCACTAATCAGTCGTAACAGAAAAGTGGAAAAGAGGCAACCAGACATTATGTTCTCTAGATGTGGTACAATCATGAGTAGAAGCACCACCTTTGAAGTCCCTCTATCTACCCATGGGAAATATCTGAAAAAGAAGAAACCATTCAATGACTCTACAAGGGTGAAGAAACAGCCAAGTTCAGATCACATAAAATTCTACAGGACAAATAATTATTCCATCCACAAAATAATTATATGAAGAAAGATGAGAAGAAAAATTGTCATAAATTTTGAGTCTTAAATAACATATGACTAGATACAATATATGAATCTTTGTGCTAGTGTGTGCATGCTCAGTTACTCAGACATATTCAACTCTTGGTGACCCCATGGACTGCAGCCTGCCAGGCTCCCCTCTCCGGGGGATTTCCCAGGCAGGAGTACTAGAGTGAGTCATCATTTCTACTCCAAGGGATCTTCCCGACTCAGGGATCCAACTCACGAATTTGGCGTCTCCTGCACTGGCAGGTGGATTCTTTACCACAGAGCCACCTAGGAAGCCCTGGGTCTTCTTTGACTCCCGATTAAAATAAACCAGTTATATAGACTTTTTTTAAAATAAAAACTAGGGGAATTTTAACACTGACTGGATAACAGATGCTGTTAAAGAATTAATGCAATTTTGCAAAGCATTATTTGCAATTATTGTCATTTTAGGTGTGATAATGGAATTATGATATTCCTTTAAAAGATCTTATCTGTTGGGCATACATACTGAAATATTTGAAGGTGAAATAATATTACACTTGGAATTGTAAAGATAATATTTTACTCTAGTATTTAAAGAGAGGGAAAAATGGGGTGAGATAAAGATGAAAGAAGTTTGATAAAATGCAGTGAGTTGTACAATGGAATTCTCTATAGTTCTCTACCACTTTGCTTCTGTTTGAAATTTTCATAATTAATAGTAAAGAGCTAAAAAAATAAGATAAAAGGCCAGTGAGGTAGTATTATTAATTTCATATTACTAATAAAGAAGTTAAGATTCTTACAGGTGATATTAATTTACCCAAGATCACAGTAAAACTAACAGAGTTGAAATTCAAGCCTTTGTCTTTTGGACACCAAGATCAAGAGTCTTTCTATCACATTAAGGCCAGATTCCCTGGTGAGAAAAAAATTAAAATTTAGCAATGACCCATGCTGTTAAAACCCACAAAGAATGTTCATATTTGCTAGCATCAATTTAGAACTAAATAGCTTCTGTGGATGATTCAAAGTCCTGCATTTATCCTTTAATCTTCAATGAAATTAACAGAGTATGCCAAGAATTTTCCATTTTATGTTAAATCCTCTTAGACAGCCACTGTGGCTTCTATTTGTTTCAGGCTAACTTGATTTGGCTGTAGCAGCTCTGCAAAGTCTGCTTTTTTATTTTTTTGCAGAATCTGAGCAGAACTACGTCTGTCATTTGGTCCTCTGAAGTCTCTTCTGGGATTAAATTCTTAGCCTAAAACAACATTTAAATGGTGGAAGTAAAAGAAATGCCCATAGGGACAATAAACAATGTGTCTGGAAATGAGAGAGGAGTGGTCAGGCTGGCGTGGTGGTCATCAATTCACAGCCAGGATCCCAGTCTGCCTTCCCACCTGTTAGGACAGTCTATGAATGGTCCTGACATCTTTTAATGGTTCCAAAAAAACTGAAAGAAAAGTAACATTTCATGACACATGAAAATTATATGAAGTTCAAATTTAGTGTCCATAGATGAAGCTGTAGTCTAAAATAACCATGGCTAAGCATTTATGTGTTGTTATGCTGCTTTCACTATAGCAGCTCTGCTGAGTAGATTCGAGACAGAAAATACATGGCAAACAATGTCTAAGATATTTACTATCTATTTGGTCCTTTACGGGGAAATGTTTGCCCTCCTGAGGGGTAAAGAATGGCAGCAGATGGGAGCAGAAGGAGGAACATAGAGGCAGACAAAGAGTTTTTTATGCTGTTTTTCTTCAGTTCGGTCTCCTTTGTTCTATGGTCCCATTTTGGTGATTTCCCTTCTCCTTTCTTTTCAGTGGGTTATACACTGTGAACATTACCAAATGATAAGGGACATTACATCATAAGAATTGATCACTCTTTAGAATGAACTTCACTGCATTCTGTCTTTCATAATTTGAAAATCACATCAGGCCTCTCATTATATGTCCTAAAATATATTCTCTTACATGCTTTTTATTCTTAATATCAAAAAAATTCTGCTCCATGAATGAACTTATTTATGACTTCACACAGCACACATGAAATAGAAATAAACTCATGGACATAGAAAACAAACCTGTGGTTACAAAAAGAGACAGTTGTGGGGATGGGGGGGGAAGTAGATAAATTCGGAGTTTGGGATCAGCACACACACACTCCTGGGGCGTCCCTGGTGGCGCAGAGGGTAAAGCGTCTGCCTGCAACACGGAAGACCTGGGTTCGATCCCGGGTCGGGAAGATCCCCTGAAGAGGGAAATAGCAACCCACTCCAGACCTCTTGCCTGGAAAATCTCATGGATGGAGGAGCCTGCTGGGCTATACAGTCCATGGGATCACAAAGAGTTGCAACAAGACTGAGCAACCTTGCTTCTCATGAATACACTCTACTATGTATAAAACAGATAAACAACAAAGACCTACTTATAGCACAGGGAGCTGTATTCAACATGTCATAATAATCTAGAAAAGAATCTGAAAAAGAATAGGTATATATATGTATATATACATATATATATATATGAAGAATACATATATACATATATATATATATATATATACAGATAGAGAGAGAGAGAGAGAGAGAGAGAGATAGGCAGGAGAATTTTTTTTACCACTGCGCTACCCCTGGAGAAGGAAATGGCAACTCACCCCAATATTCTTGCCTGGAAAATTCCCTGGACAGAGGATCTTGGTAGGCTGTAGTCCATGGGGCCACAAAGAGTCTGATGTGACTGAGAACAAACACACACGCATATATATGTATACCTGAGTCACTTAGTTGTACACTTAAAACTAACACAACATTGTAAATTAACTATACTCCAATAAAAAAAAAAAAGCTTCTGCTCCACTGACACTTCTCAAAACATCCTACCTCCTCCCCTCACTGGCTGGGCCATCATAAACAAGTTCCATAAAATCTTAACCTCAACTTACATATCTGTAAAATAGGGGTGATAACCCCTCGAGTTGTAAAAATGAGCGATTTTTCACATCTCCGGTTGTAGAAGGCACTCAAGGGACAGTAACTGCTAATAGTGTTGCTTCGATGATTTTATATCATGAAGGACCACAGAAAATAAGCAGTCCATAAGAGAGGGGGTAGATCATGCCTATCTGGTTGCAAAGCTTATATGCAATTCTATTCATATGAAATCAAATCCCATCTTTCTCTTGGTTCAGGAAACGTCCATGGCCACAGTCCTTCATTTGTATAAAGAAACCCAAGACGAACTTAAGCCAGCAAAGTCCAAATTGCCATATGGCATTATCGTCCAGGGGAAAATCCATCTTAGCATTTTATTTCTGCCAGAAGTAGATTAGGCAGATAAAATTTTCAAAATAAAACACAATCAGTTAATTAAAGTGAGAAAAGAATTTTATTTGTTTTATGCTAGAGTGGACTGAAGACAGCTTACGAGTGGCATCACGCCAAGAGGTATTATTTCCTAGATCTGGGCTTTTCAAACAGGGCTCCCAAGGGAAGGGGCGGTGCTGGGCAGACAGGGCTTTGCAGTCTGGACTTGAACCAAAGCAGTTCTGCTTTGTTCTGTCTCACACTGAATTTTTCCATGAGACTTTCTGTGAAGAAAGAAGTTTCTGCAGCTAAAAGACCCGGAGGCAGACTGCCCCGTTTCATGTCCTGACTCCGCTGCTTAGTAGCTCTGTGACCTTGAGCAATTCCTTAACCTCTTTGTGCCTCAGTTTCTTTATCAGTAAAATTCAGATAATATTATTATTAATGATTAATGACAGTATAAATAATAAATAACACGTGGTTGTTTGTGGGTTAACAGTTGTCAAGCAGGGATAATAGTGCTTGTTGTTTGGTTGCTCATGTCCGACTCTTTGGGACCTCATGAACTGGAGCACCCCAGGCTTCCTGTCCTTCACCATCTCCCAGTGTTTGCTCAAACTCATGTCCACTGAGTCGGTGATGCCATCCAACCATCTCATCCTCTGTCACCCCCTTCTCATCCTGCCTTCAATCTCTCCCATCATCAGGCTCTTCGCATCAGGTGGCCAAAGTATTGGAGCTTCAGCTTCAGCATCAGTCCTTCCAATGAATATTCAGGACTCATAGCGCCGAGCACATAAAAAAATGACTTGTACATGTTTGTCAAATAAGTAGCTAAAATAAAGCCATTTTCCACAATTGCTGCTAAGTAGTCTGAGAGGTAGAAAAGAAGCCAGTAATACTTTAAACAGTCTGCAGATCGAGCTGGGCTGTAGAGGAAAATCTGCTTTGGGCGATTTTAAGACCAGCAAATCCATAGTATTGATTCTTTCTTGATAATGCATCAATGATTTGTCAGCATTCCCAGCTGATTATGCTAACATCCAATGAATAGTTTACTATTTACAAAGCAATTCACACACATTGTTTGAATTATAATCTGTGTGACAAACCAACATATCACTGGGTGCCCAGGATTATGTAACTAAACCTACTTCTCTGATTAATGACATACAAATGGCTTGGCTATTATACAATAAACACATATAAGACACTATGTGGGGCTGAATTTTGTCCTCTCTTCCATGTATATGTTGAAGCCCTGATACCCAGAACTGCAGAATGTGACCTTACTTGGAAATAGAATCCTTGCAAACCTGAGTCTCCCCAGTGGGGCTAGTGATAAAGAATCCACCTGCCAACACAGGAAATGCAAGAGATGTAGGTTCAATCCCTGGGTTAGGAAGATCCTCTGGAGGAGGAAATGGCAACCTGCTCCAATATTCCTGCCTGGAAAATTCTATGGACAGAAGAGCCTGGCGGACTACAGTCCACGGGGTTGGAAAAGAGTCGGACACAAATGAGCACTCAGTATTTTGCAAACACACTTAGGTGGTCTGTGATGACCTAAAGGGATGGGATGGTAGAAGAGGAGCAAGGCTCAAGAGGGAGGGGATATATGTACAATTATGGCTGATTCGAGTTCTTTTACAACAGAAACAAACACCACACAGTAAAAAATAAATTAGAAAAATAAATAAATAGAAGAAGAACAACAACAAAAAGATAAAGTCATAGTAGAGTGAAAGCAAAAGTTGCTCAGTTGTGTCCGACTCTTTGCAACCCCATGGACTGTATAGTCCATGGGATTTTCCAGGCCAGAATACTGGAATGGGTAGCCTTTCCCTTCTCCAGGGGATCTACCCAACCCAGGGATCGAACTCAGGTCTCTGGCATTGTGGGGGATTCTTTACCAGCTGAGCCAGAGTGAGGTGGACCGTAATCCAATCTGATGTCTTTATAAATGGGAGAAATTGGGACCCACAGGCACACAAGGAAAAGTCCATGTTCAGCTGAAGGCAGAGACTTAAGGTGATATTTCGACATGACAAGGAATACCAAAAATTGCCAGAAAACCACCAGAAGCTGGAGGAGAAGCAGGGGACAGATTCTTCTTTACAATTCTCAGAAGGAAACAACCCTGCCAACACCTTGATCTTGAATTTCCAGCCTCAGAAATGAGAGACGAGAAAGGACTATGTCTATGCCACTCTGTGGGACTTTATTTTATCAACCTTAGGAAATGAATATAGGAACTGTTAACAGACTAGAGATTTTAACAAAAGAGTGTCCTTCCTTTATTTAACCCTTGATTGATTGATTCATTCATTCATTCGTGTATTAAATATTTATTGAATACAGTTGTTTTAGAAACTTGCCACTGCAGAACCAAGATCAAGACCCCGCTTTCATGAGACTTTCAGGACAGAAGGGGAGACAGACATCAAACAGAGCGACTGCACAGAGAACATCATCAGGGGTGGTGTCATGAAGAAGAGCAGAACATGGTAAAAGGATAAAAAGCGGTGTTGCTTTGGATGGGTGGAGAAAGATGGCCAACCTGAAGAGGTGGCATTTAAGCAAAAGACGTGAATAGAGGAGGTGAAGCCATGTGGCCATCTGGGAGAAGAGGATTCCAGGCTAACAATGAGCAAGAGCCCAGGCTGGAACCTGCATGTAGTCCTGTTCCAGGAACAAGGTACGAGGGGTCGCCTACCATTTTTTTTCTTTAAATGGGTAGGAAAAAAAAATTTTAATAGACTGAAACATAAGACTTTCAATTTGCGTAAGGAGTCTTCTCCTTAGCCCACTTAAAACAAGTCTTATCGTGCTCAGTCATGTCCATCTCTTTGCATCCCCACGAAATGTAACCCGACAGGCTCTCCTGTCTATGGGATTTCCCAGGCAAGAATATTGGAGTGGGTTGCCATGCCGTCCTCTAGGGGAACTTCCTGGCCCAGGGATCAAACCTGTGTCTCCCACACTGAAAGCTGATTCTTCACCTGCTGAGCCCTCTGGGAAGCCCTAGACTATTGTAAACAGTGCTGCAACAACGAACACTGGGGTGCATGGATGGGAGAGGAGTTTGCGGGAGAAAGGATACATGTATGATGTATGCGTATGGCTGAGTCGCTCTGCCGTGCACCCGAAACAATCACATCATTGTTAACTGGCTATACTCAAACATAAAATCAAAGGTGAAAAGCAAACAAACAAAAACAGGTCTAGCCCAGGCTGGAGAGGCTCCCTGAGGGTTGAAGGCAGGGACAGTGAAGTCTGGGGTGTTATCAGGTGCCACAGGGCATATGCAACTGAGTCTAGGCCCCCAGTGGAAGGGGCACTTGGTAAGAGCAGCTGACCACACCGTGGTGTTCCCGGCTCACTTCCGTGATTGCTGATGCCCGCAGCACCCCGCTGGGTGCCCAGCTCGACTCTCCCTCCCAGGTGTGTGGGGTCCCCCTCTGCAGGAGTCTCTGCAGGAAAAACTTCTTCCTTCCTCTTCACTCCCCGGTGCTGGAGCGCGTGTACAACTCCTAGACTCAGTCAGCTGAGCGCTCCCGCCCGGAAAGGTCATCAAAGGGTTGGCCCTCAGGCTTGTTGCGCTAGAGGCAGTTAAAGTCCCCTTTGTGCTCTGGGCAGGAGGGACTCTGGCACAGGGCAGTGCTTTAGATCCAGCGGCAGGAACACCAATCTGGTATCTAGGGCCCAGTGGCGATGCCCAGGGGATTGTATCCCTGCCCTGTTACTGATCTTGGCCGAGGTACCAGCACTGGACTCTCTCATTACCATATCTAGTTTTCCCATCAATTCTGGATGCGGCGTTTACTTCCAGTAAATTCCTTTCCTGCAGCTTCCCAGGTGGCTCAGTGGTAAAGAATCCACCTGTCAATACAGGACATACAGGAGACAGGGGTTCAAGCCCTGAGTCGGGAAGATCCCCTGGAGAAGTGAATGGCAACCCACTCCAGTACTCTTGACTGGAGAGTCCCATGGACCGACCGAGGAGCCTGGAGGGCTATGGTCCACGAGGTCACAAAGAGTAGGACACGTCTGAGTAGCTGAGCATGTACATGCACAAACTCCCTTCCCACCTAGGTGACCAGACTCTGCTTAGGAAGCGAGAGCCCTGCTTTGGCACTGTCTGAGTTCTCAGCTTCTCAGTCCTGAGCTAACGATACTGACAACTGTCTCATCATTCTTGGTCACTATGGTAGAGAGCTTAGATATTAGACGCTGAGAGAGTTGAGTTACAATAAGACGCTACAAAGATAATGAGGTTATATGAGGGGGAAAGTAAAGCTAATGTGTCTCCAGACCCTTGAGGAGACTGGCCGTGTCCCGAATACTGAATAGCACACCTGTTCTGCAGCGACATTACACGGCACAACGGTGACATCCAGTGTCAGCCGGCTAAACCTCAGGCGGCTGTGCAGTTCAGGCGAAGATGACGCGCAGTGCATCAGAAGACACGCTGCTAACGCCGGGCCCGAGTCACAGCAGTGCTGTTTGCAAGCAGGAATCTGAGATTTTTAAAGTAGAATTAATTTCTATTCATTTCTAAATGCCCCTCATTTGTAAACACACGTTTATATCATAGCCAGTGCTATAGAAAGCTCTTAGATGTGTAACAAAGGCAAATCCATTTAGGGGGATAAAAGGATTGAAATACTAGTCCAAACACGATAGAACATACATACTCTTGACAGAGCACTGTGCCATTTGCCAAGGAATTACTTCCCATGCGTTATCAAAATTAATCATCAAAACACAGAGTGCAACAATTGTGACCTCTATACTTACATCTATCTATATGTATGTATAAGACAACCAAGTCACAGAGAAGTGATATGTTTTCCAAAATTGTAAGTCAATCTCATCACCTGAACCTAGAAAGTTATTTCTTTCAATTCTTTATCACCACTTATTGAAATTATTCCTCTTTACACATGGAATTACACTTTTATCTTTGTCAAAAATCAAATGGCTTTGATTTCAATGGATTATGTGTTTGGAGAACATTTCTGAATTTTCTTCTAATCTATTTCGATGTCTGTTCTTTTCATATTTTTTAATTTAATTTTGATTTTATATTGGAGTATAACTGATTTGCAATGGTTGTGCTCATTTCAGGTGTATGGCACAGTTACTCACTTATACACATACATGGATCTATTCCTTTTGAGTTTTTCCCCATATAATTTATGACAGAGTATTGAGTAGTGTTCCTGTGCTATACAATAGGTCTTTGTTGATTATCTATTTTATGTATAGTAAGTAGTGTGTATCTGTTAATCCCAAACTCCTCCTTGGAAAAGTTTTAATGTCCCTTAGGCTTTAGCTTCTTCAACTGAAAAACCCAAATGAAGCTGTTAACTTCCTCACAGAGTTGCTGCTAAGTCGCTCAGTCATGTCCGACTCTTTGCAATCCCTTGGACTGAAGCCCGCAAGGCTCCTCTGTCCGTGGGATTTCCCAGGCAAGAAGACTGGAGTGGGTTGCCGTTCCCTTCTCCAGGGGATCTTCCCGACTCCTGCATCTCCTCCTGTGTCTCCTGCATTGCAGGCGGATTCCTTATTGCTGAAGCCATTAAGTTATATGATGATTAAATAGGATAATGCAGAAGAAGTGCTTAACGGGGTATCTGACTATAATACACATTCAGAGAATATTAAACAATTATGTTTAGGCTCACAGCTTGTAATGGACATTTGCTTATAGAGCATCATTTGGAAGTTTCAAGGCCTAAACCCAGCTGTCCTCTTTCTCTTCCCACCCCCAACCCCATCAGTCAGTTATACCTGCTGCTTTGACCTTCTCGGATAACAATCTATTTTAAAGCCACTATGACTGCTCAGTGAAAAAAACATGAAAAGAACTAGTTGTCACTCACATATATCTCAGTCATTTGCAACAATGATTAGAAAGGTGCCCTTTTGGAAAATTTCTTCTGTGGCTTCATGAAATATTTTAAGAGTAAAAGGCTCAGGGATTTACAAAATAGCTATAGCTTCCCAAACTGGTCTTGGGATATCTGAGCTTCACCTACATCATTTTAAAAATTATCCAGAGAAGGAGGGAAAGACAGACAACCCCACGCGTGGGTGAGTACGGGGAGAAGCAGCAACTCCTGGGTGTTGCTGGTGGGAAAACAAAACTTGCAGCCATGCGAGACATCAACGCTTGGGCAGCTTCCTATGAAGTTGAGCATGGACTGCACAACCCATCAGTCCCTCTCCGGGGGGATTCTGTATGTCCATAAAACACATTTATAGTGGCCAAAGTCTGGAAAAAATTCAAATATTCATCAACAGGTGAATCCTATTCATCAATACAAAAGAATGATCAACTGATACGATGTGAAGAGCTGACTCATTGGAAAAGACCTTGATGCTGGGAAAGATTGAAGGCAGGAGGAGAAGGGGACGACAGAGGATGAGATGGGTGGATGGCATCACCGACTCGATGGACATGAGTTTGAGCAAGCTCCGGGAGTTGGTGATGGACAGGCAAGCTTGGTGTGCTGCAGTCCATGGGGTCGCAAAGAGTCGGCTACAAGTGAGCGACTGAACTGAACTGATACAATATAGATAAATCTCAGATGCAATATGCTGACTGAAAACAGCCAAATCCCAAAGGCTGCATATGCCATAGTTCCATTTATATGACATTCTAGAAAATTTGAAACTAAGGTCAGAAAACTGAACTGGGGATTAAGAGTGGGGGAGGGGTTGACTACAAAAGAGACACTTGGGAATATTTTAGGGGACTAGGGAGTGATGATGAAACTGTTCTCTATCTTGATGGTGACGGTGGTTCCATGGCTCAGAACTCTATACCAAAAAAGATGGATGTGTATATTTTTATTTGCTAAATAGTAATTAAACAGTACCCTAGTAAAAGCTAAGTACAGTGGAGATTTCAAAATACAATTAACTGCAAGCCACAATTAACTAAATTTATTTCCTTAATTCCAACTGTTGAGCCCTCTAAAAGTGTAAATGGCAAAAAAAAAAAAAAAAGCGATGGAGTTAGAATTGTTAAAAAGCAAGTGACTGAGTTGCTGACAGGCAGCTAGAGCTATTGCTCTTACAAGAATAGCCCATGGAGCCTGACATTCAATAAGGTGACGAAAGCAAGGGAAATCTTAAGCATCTCACGAAAGTTAATCATAATTATTATTTACTGAGGTGGAAAAGTAGGAAGAAGTATATAAAAATACATAAGAAATATACCAGAAAACTTGCAACAAGAATATTTAAATCTAATTCTGAAATAGAACTCCTTATTTCACCTACCCATTCTTTTTCTTTTTTTTCCTGCAATTTTTTCTTAATTGGCGTACAGTTGCCTTACAATGTTACAGCTTCTGTTTCAAACACGCTAGTGTATAGACGTCAATCCCATTCTCCCAGTTCTTCTCATCCTCGCCTTCCCCTCATCCCACTGTCCACACGTCCATTCTCTACGTCTGCATCTCTGTTCCCGCCCTATAAATAGGTTCATGTGTACCATTTTTCTAGACTCCACATGTATGCACTAACATACAATTACACAGTTTGTTTTTCTCTTTCTGACTTATTATGCTTCACTCTGTATGACAGACTCTAGGTCCATCAGTATCTCTACAACTGACCATTTCCTTTCTAAGCATCTTCTAGATGCATGTTTTCCTTCTTCACAGTAGAACATAAGCACATGGACTACTGGGGCAGTGATGACAAAGTCTGTGAAGGTTGCCCACCCCCTAAGGCAGTGGGGACCCTGTACCAGGAGGAGGTCAGAATGATTTCAGCATCCTACCCAAACCAAGGGGATAACAGAAAGATACAAGAGCAAGAAGCAACTCCTGGTTCTGGGTGAAACCAAGCTCCTTATATCAAATCCCATGAACATGAGTTCCCCAAAATAATTAGGAGACGCTTATAGCTCAATGCTGAGCAAGCCTTCTTCCTGCTGGTGAACAGACATGACAGGGGAACATGTCCACTTCGATTTCCAGAAAGTGAAAAAGATGAAGATGGAGTCCTATAATTGGCATTTCACCCTCAGGAGACATTTGAAATGAAATGATCGGTTTAAGACTAGAAAAACGCAAGTGTTATAGAAATTTTTAAATCAATACCAAGTTAAAAAAAGACTTGCCAACAGAGACTTATCAATTCATCTAACCACAGATCAGGAAAACAGCAGTGGTCTGAGCCAGGAGTTCCAGCAAGTTGTTTTGACAGTAGCAGACAAACTGAGCGCCAAATGAACATACCCAGCTTTGGAAAACTGTACTATTCAACTTAGCTTCCTTTAGTGTCAAACATAAAACCCTTTGCACTCCACGCTGTCAATAAAATAGACCTTCAAGTTATCTGAATGCTTTTTTTCCCCATAGGAACTTGCAATTTCAGCAGTAACTTACAGGTATTCAGAGACAGTGTCTTCTCTTTAGCTGCACAGAATTGGCTGACTTTTTATAGAAGAGTTTCCACTCAACTGGAGAAATCTCCCTAAGAGGATCTTTAAGCATAAGTTGTCGAACGTAAACCACTAAAAATGCATTTGCCATAAGAATTGACACAAAACAGGGTGAATGGGGGTATAGAAGAAAACAGGAGTTCATCTCTAAATGAACGCCTAAGAAAGGTATATACCAAAATGCTTTTGTAGTGTTAGAGAGTTCTTCCTTGTTCACAGAAAACATCACTATTTAATAGGAACCTGGAATAATTTATCATTTGGTCTAGCTCCTCTAAATGCCCTAGAGGAAAAAAAGAGTGGCATTTCTTCTGTTTTAGATTTTAAGAGTTCAAACTAGTGCCTGATTGGGTAAGTGAACACCAGTTGCATCACTTTCACCCTTTAGCACAGTGACAGAAACGACAGAATAATAAAATGAAAAGCATGCAAATTCAGATGCACTCCCTTCTGCTTTTTGGCTTAAGGCTACAGATGACTCTTGCTTTATGTTAAGTGTGCCACTAAAATATGTTATTAAGGAGGGCTCATAATTTTAAGAGTAGTTCAGTTATCACTGTTGGATCAAACATGCATCAAAATTCCCCCATTTAAATGCATATTATTTGCGAAGAAAACACACAAAGGAGATGTGTGTGTTTTTAGTCACTCAGTCGTGTCCAACTCTTTGCAGCCCCATGGACTGTACCCCACTAGGCTCCTATGCCCATGGAATTTTTCAGGCAAGAATACTGGAGTGGGTTGCCATTCCCTCCTCCAGGGGATCTTCCCAACCCAAGGATTGAACCCAGGTCTCCCACATTGCAGGTGGATTCTTTACCATCTGAGCCACCGGGGAAGCCTGGGCTCTTTCCAAATGTTAACATTAAGAGTTAGCATCTTCCGGGTCCAACCTAGACTATGAAATGACTGATGCTTTCTGCTGCTGGCTTGGGATTTACAATTTACTGTTCTCACAGAGAATCACAGAAAGATCACAGCTATGACCTTTGGTAAGTATCAGTATTCCGTATCAGGAATATATTTTTTCATAACTATAAATAAGTGTTTGGCTCCTATCAGTTATTTTCAAATTATGGAAGTTGGACCAAAATGTCTGTCTTACCACTTCAATGTGATTGCAGCAACATCCATCAAGGTAAGCAAAATGTGGCATAACCATCCAATGGAAGGAACATTAGTAGCAATAAAAAGGAACCACCATGCTACAACCTGAATGCACCTCAAAAACATTATTCCAGGTGTTAAGAAGTCAGATGCTAAATACCATATATTCTGTTATCTCATCATGTGAAGTGCCCAGAAAAGTCAAATCTAAAGAGTCAGAAAACAGATTAGTGGTTGCCTGGGTCTGAGGGTGAGACTGCTGAGTGCTATAAACAGGCACTCAAGATTTTGGGAGGGGGGCAGAGATGAAAATGTTCTAAAATTGGATTGTAATAATGGTTGCACAGCTCCATAAATTTACAAAAAAATCATTGAATTGATGGTGTGGTGTATTTGATAGTATATAAATTATATCTCCAATAGAGCTGATCAAAAAAAATAGTCAAAAACAAGGCAAGAATGTCTTACATAAAGTCATTTCCTCTGAGGTTAAAAAATAATCGTAGTCATGTTTTTCTAAATTTACAGGAAAAAAAATAACTTGATGGATACAATTTTCTCAATTTGAATTTTTCAACCCCTAAGTTATTGGCATCTACTACTACAAGTTTAGATTTTATTGAATTCGCATGAAATTGATGTTGTTTCTAGCTATTTCAGGTTTAAGATCTTAATATTTCATAATATTAAACCTAGGACACAGGATTCCTAAATTCTTTCCCAACCTAAGCAAAAGAAGAAACTGACCTGAATAACATAAATTCCTTGACAATTTTTTAATTTGACTATTTAAATAAGTGGAAAAGAGTCTGTGATTTGAAACTAACCTAGTTTCAGTCAGTGTCAAAAAATGATAGATGCTAACCATATGGTTCCTGATTATGGCCTCAGGGTGTTCCAGAGGATTCCAAAGCTGTGTAAATTCCAGAGGACAGGAATGTGTCTCATTTACACCAGCATGTATCCCCTGTGTCTCCAAGACAGACCATGCTGCCCCACACAATAAATGTTGGTTCAGTGGTTCAGTGAACATGTGAACAGGCCTGAAAATCCCCAGGTGCGCCAAAGACTTTCTAAAGCTGAGCACACACACACACGCACATATTTTTGTTTTCCAAACTTAGTGGGTAACTGTTTCCATGTTCAGATGCTTAGTAAAATGTAAATTCACGTAAACATACTACTAAATTGATAGTAACATGTTGCCATTTTGAAATGTTTTTCCAACAATAAATGGCCATCTAATTTTAATGTAAAAATCTCAAAGATTCAAGCCCACTACTGTAAAAGACTTTGACATGCCTCCAAGGAGCTCTCCAGGTAAGAATACTGGAGTGGGTAGTCATTCCCTTCTCCAGGAGAAGAGCGAGATCGTCTCAACCCAGGGATCAAACTCGGGTCTCCTGCATTACAAGCAGATTCTTTACCATCAAAGCCATCTGGGAAGCCTTTAGAAGTCTTAGCTGTTTCCTTTCTCAGTCATCATTCCAAACAAATAAATACATGCCTCATTTTTTCAGTTTTGACCAAATCTAGCTTAGATTTTTCCAACTTTATCCAAAACTTGGATTACAACTCCAGCCCACTTTCTACCACATTATAAATCACTACACTAACAAATATATTAACATGCTTGTTATTATCTTGTGAAATCATAAACATGCAAAATACAACTGAAAAAGTGTCTGCGTTTATTTCAAAAACCTCTCTTCAGTTAGGGCAGGTTTGGTTACTAAATTTATTTAGCAAATTAAAAGGTGAAGACCTTGTGAAGCTTGCCGAAGTCGCAGAAAGTGTAAGCCATTTTCATTCTTTCTGTAGTGAGTTGGGAAGCCCCTGCCTTAGGCACAAATTCCTCTGAGTCAGGGACCTTCACACAAGGGTCAGCGTGGGTGGGAGGGAGGGGGGACGGCCCAGCAGCAGGAAACAATCGCCCCTGTTGTGTCTGCAGGAGTATCTGAGACTGCAGCTCGGATTACATTTCTGAAAAGTCAGAGCTGAGTATTTAATTCCATCAGGTACTTAAAAGGACAGAGTATCTTTCCCCAGTTGCAAGTGAGAAATAATTCCCTTTGAACACTTTATCTAGCCTATGTATACAGCAATAAGAAAAAAAAATTATTTCTAAAAATAAAACAACTATAGTGAAAATGGCAGACCCAGTTTCAGGTCCCTTTGGAGCTAAATGCTTCTTTTATATATGTAAATGTACTTGCTCTCCAAGAAGGTTAAAAGTTTACAGCCATGCCATCCATGCAATCTAAATCTCCCCTCTCACGGCCCCGCGCTGTTCCTTCCGTAAGATGACGCTGCTCCTTTGCAACCTGCCGGGGGGATCAGTAACTTTCAGTTCTAGAATCCCGTGACAGCAGAAAACTGTCATCCAACAGGTTGCTCTTCCTTCACTACACCTGAAGCTAACAGAAGCCAGCGCGATGAACGTCTGCGCTCTTAAAAATTCAGGGCACAGGCAGCTGCCAAAGTCGTCCCGCGGGGGTCCGTAGGTGACAGCCAAGTTTTCCAGAAGGCTTTCTCCACCGCCCCTGAAGAGGGGGGACCCCCGGACAAGGGACTGCCTAACAGCAACCTAAAAAACAATCGGGCGTGCGCAGGGCGAAGGAGGGGGTAGCCTTTCTCTGGGAAGGCAACTCTGTTCCTTGTCTTCAGTCACCAAGTCGTGTCCGACTCTCTGCGACCCCACGGATTGCAGCATGCCAGGCTTCCCTGTCCTTCGCCATCTCCGGGAGTTTGCCCAAGTTCATGCCCATTGAGTGGGTGATGCCACCCTAGAGGCGCACAAACTTCTCGCCCAGGGAATCTGAGTCCAGAAGAAAGGTTTACAGGGAGAATGCCGTCCTCACCCAGAACCCGTGTGCAGGAAAATGCCCTTGGTGTTCTACGCGGCACGGGGGGAGGGTGGAGGGGACCCGCTCCAAGGGCGCCTGGACCCCCGCTCGCCTGGGAGAGAGGGGGTGACCTGGGCGAAGATCGCTGGGGCTCGCCTACCTTGGAGGGCGCTCGGGGAGCGCTGGGTCCGGGCGCCGCGCCTCCCCTGGCTCGGCACCTGGGCCGGGTCGGGCGGGTCGGCTCCGCGGGGCTCGGTGGCTCCACCGCCGCTCCAGGCAGCTCCGCCCCGCACGGCAGGGCGCGCCCCGGGCAGAGTCGGGCGCCCGAGCGGCTCCGGGGCGGGGCCTGGGCTCCTCCGCGCCCCGACTCACGCGCCCCGCTCCAGGCGCCCCGGGGTGCCTTGTGAGCACCCCGACACTCAAGTCCCCAACCCTGCACACCGCTCAGTAACTGGGTTATTCTGTTGGGGGTTGGGGGGGGGGATAGTTCCTGCTGCTTTTTTTTAAAAAAGGTCCTGTTTATGCTCCAAGCTCATATACTTTTTGGTTTTGGTGTTTATACTTTGGCCACGTGATGCGAAGAACTGACTCCTTGGAAGAGACCCTGATGCTGGGATAGATTGAAGGCGGGAGGAGACGGGGACGACAGAGGATGAGATGGTTGGATGGCATCACCGACTCAATCGACATGAGTTTGGGCAAGCTCTGGGAGTTGGTGATGGACAGGGAGGCCTGGCGTGCTGCAGTCCATGGGGTCGCAGAGTCGGACACCACTGAGCGACTGAACTGAAGACTATTTTGGAGTAAATTTAGATTTACCGAATTTGGAGGAGGAAATGGCAACTCACTCCAGTATTCTTGCCTGGAGAATCCCATGGACAGAGGAGCCTGGAGGGCTACAGTCCATAGCGTCACAAAGAGTCAGACACGACTGGGCAACTGACAAATGTTAGATTTACGAAAATGTTGCAGAGAGAGTACAAAATTCACTAAACCTCCCTTGCCGGTGTCCCCTAGTAGTCACGTCTTACGTCTCCACGGTACAGCTGTCAAAACTAAGAAATGAACATCCATCCTCACTATTAACTAAACTCGACCTAGTGTAGATTTCATTAGTTTTCTGCTGATCTTTTTTCTGCGGATCTAGTTTTCTTTCTGATCTTTCTGCTCCGGGATGGCCTTCAGGACTCCACGCTCCATTTCAGTGTTGTATCTCTTTAATCTCCTCTTATCTGCGACAGTTTCTTGGTCTTCTCTCGTTTTTTTCTTAACTTTGACAGTCTCGAAAGATTTTGCTAAGCTGTTTTGTGGATATCTACCATTTGGTTTCACTTGATGCTTTTCTCATGATTAGGCTGTGGTCCACCTGCAATGAGGGAGATTTGGGTTTGACCCCTGGGTCAGTAAGATCCCCCGGAAGGTGCGCATGGCAACCCATTCCAGTATTCTCGCCTGGAGAATCCTATGGACAGAGGAGCCTGGCAGACTACAGTCCATGGGGTCACAAGGAGTCTGACAGGACTGCGCGGCTAAACACACCACATGGATTTGAGAGAGGCGACCACACTTGCAAAGTGTCCTGTCAGGGGCTACATGATGGCAACAGGACTTAGTACTGATGATGTTGACCTTCATTGCTTGGTTAGAGAGCTATCTGCCAGGTTTCTCCCAGGCAGGTACTATTTCTCTTTCATACTCTTTTTTTGGATGAAAGTCACTAAGTTCAACCCACACTCAAGGGGAGGGTGGGGGTGGGGGAATGAAACTCCATCCTGGAGGGGAGAGTATCTCCTTTATTATTTGGAATTATTCTGTAAGGAAGATGTGTCCCTTCCCTCTTAAATATTTATCTATTCAATCATTTACTTACATCAGTATGGACTCATAGTGTTTATTTTATGTGATTGGGTGCTCAGTTGTGTCCAGCTGTTTGCAACCCGGGGGATTGTAGCCCGCCAAGCTTTTCTGTCCGTGGAATTCTCCAGGCAAGAATATTGGAGTGGGTTGCCAGTTCCTTCTCCAGGGGACCTTCTGACCCAGGGGTTGAACCCACATCTCCTGTATCTCCTGCATTACAGGGGGATTCTTTACCTGCTGAGCCATCAGGGAAGCCCCTGATGAATTGAGTTATAGATATTATTTTTTGTTTCTCGAATAGTTACAGTTTTGGCTGAAACGCTTTCAGACTGGCTCCTGTAACCCTTTGAAAGTTCATAAACTTTTAGAGCTGGGAAGGAAAAAAAAAAAAAACCAACTCACTAATGATTTGCTCTCCTCCCTTTCATGTAACAGAAAACTGCAGCCCAAATCCCCCCAAATCTGAGGGCTTTTCAGGGCCTCCTTGAAAGCCTACAACTGCTGATTCCTACTCCAGTAATAGGAAATTAAAAAAAAAAATTTCCCAACAGATTAATTTGTGGGTTGGGACCCAGTTAGAGAAGTGAAAGTTGAGAGTGCTTAGGTAAGTTTTGGTTAACCAATCCATACGGTTCTATGAAACAGGTATATATATATATATATACATATATATATATATATATGTAGAGATAAATCATGTTCCAAAGATAGGCATGGAAGTTTATTACTGCTTTAAACACTGAAGAAATCCAGCTGTGAGATCCTTTGTTATATTGCTTTGGCTGACTCATGTTTGCATTTGCAAGCTGATCCCATAAACAGGACACTTCCTTCTTCTGAGCTTGTGTCTGGCTCAGAATCTGATGCTGCCTGGCGTCCTGAGACCCCCTCACCTCTGCTCCTTTCCTTAATCTTCTTGGGGAAGGGAATCTACTCCATTAGTCCAAGATTTTCCTGGTAGATACAGGACGGATGGCTCAGTGTCCAGCAGGACCGAGCAAACTGATTTTCTCAAAGTGACTAAACATAATAATGGCTAAGGGAAAATATTTTACATGTCAGTCCCACTGTTTTGTTCTCGTTGTTCAGGAGTGCAGTCGTGTCCGGCTCTTCCCATTATATCCCAGAAGAAATGGACGAGATCGGAGGAGAAGGTGCACTTTTTGTTCACTCTGCTGGGAGGAGATGTTAACTGAAAGTAACAAGTCTAATTGGTATGAAGCACGGACTGCATTTCATAGTTCTTCAAATGTACTAGTCCCTAGGTAATTTTAATATATCTTGCGTGGAGGGGAACGGGCAACTACTCCTTAACAAGAGTGTGGAATTAGGAAATATTGGCAACCTACATAATGTAGTTCAGGAGAATCTATAAATCACGCATAAATATCAAATGCCAGTGGTGTGTCTTAGAGGTTGGAAATTGGGGAAGGATAGATCAATGTGTATAGATTTATTTTATCGCTTTAGCATTTGGCTGCTATTATTATGACCGAGTAAATACAAACCATTTTATGTACCCAAATAGGGACTTCCCTCGTGATCTAGTGGTTGGGAATCCTCCTGCCAATCCAGGGGACAAGGGTTTGACCCTTGGTCCAAGATCGCACATTCTACAACTCAGCCCCTCTGCCCCAACTACTGAGCTGGCTCTCTAAAGCCCAAACTCTCCAACAAAAGAAGCCATGGCCATAGACGCCGGCACACCACAAATTCACCCCACACGCAGCACTTAACGCTCCGTGCAGACATAAATAAATACATTTTCAAACCAATCAATAAATAGCCAAATATTCTAAAGCTTGTTTTCTTGACACTTTTCCTAAGATTACCTATTTTTCTTTTTGGGAGGGAGAATGGGGTGAGGTGTCAACTGGCTTCACTTTATATTTATCATCATTAACTTCAAGTGGGCTGTGATGCTTCCCAGCGATCACACGAACATTCCATACCTATTTCTCCTATTCTCCCACATGACCTTTTCAAGTTTCCGCCTCTCTTCCCAGATTTCTAGTGACAACTCCCCTCCAGCAGGCTCAGCTGATAACCCTCTTCTCTGCTGAGCTGATAAGACAAAAGCATCTGAAGATAAACTCTATCTCCTCCAACCTGTTTGAAGTTTATTCCTCCAACTCCAAACTTCTAAATTGTTTTCAGACTTGTTTTTCTCCATCGCACTAATTACTACCTGCACCTTAGTCAGAGAGGGAGAGAATTTTGTCGTTTTCGTTTTTCTACCTCCATTGCCTAAAGTGGTTCCGGACTCACAGTAGTTTCACACTAACTGGAGTGAATGCAGGCGACGGTGGTCGTTTACTGACAGTGATGAAAGAATCCGTAGGGGCTGCGTGAGGGTGCCACGGGCCGAGGCAGAAAGCTGAGCAGAAGGTAGTCTGGCCTCCACACCCGCTCCAAGCAGAGCAGCGCCAAACCTATCAGCTTGATAAGATTGTCCATATTTTAATAAAAGTATTAGTGTTATGTATTTTTTTTTGAAATGGCTTGGGTTGATCTGATGGAGATGGTGTAGGAACCAAAGCGTCTCCAAACCTGCGTCAGTGCCCTCACTGAATGGGGGCCACAAGGAGGGGGGGTGTGGGGACCATGAGGAAGAGGGGTGTGGGGACCACGAGGAGGAGGGGTGTGGGGGCAGAAGAAAGTGCCTTATGCAGCCTCCTCGCCCAGCACAGAGCACATTGTGGCCCAGGAGGAAAGAGGGTCTGACTGTGATTCAAGCATCCACATTCAGAGACTGTGTCTCGCGACACTCAGCCACCAGGGTTTATACTGGAAATCATGGTGGTTTATTTCTGTTTGGAAGGTGTGTGCTAACAGGAAGAATTACATATACACATATATACTATACGTATATGTATGTGGTGGTTTAGTCGGTGAGTCGGGTCTGACTCTTGCGACCCCATGGACTGTATGGAGCCTGTCAGTCTCCTCTCTCCATGGACTTCCCAGGCGGGAATACTGGAGTGGGTTGCCATTTCCTTCTCCATGTACATGTGTATGTGTGTGTATATATATATATACATCCATATGTACATACCTATGTGTGTATATATATACATGTATGTATGTATACTCAGTTGTGTCTGATTCTTTGCAGCCCCATGGACTGTAGCCCCTAGACTTCTCTGTCCATGGAATTTTCCAGGCAAGAATGCTGGAGTGGGTGGCCACTTCCCAACCCAGGGGATTGAACCCTCATCTCTTATGTCTCCTGCACTGACAGGCAGATTCTTTTAACACTAGCACCGGGAAGCCCCATATGTGTGTATATATGATATGTAAGATATATTTTTCATGCAAATTCTTACTATGTCATTCCAACCCCCCAATAAGCACACATACCGCGATTCATTAAAAAAGGTAAAAGAGCTCCTTCCCTCCACATGCCCCCTGATGACAGCCTAAATCCCTCCCCAGCCCAGAGGAGTCCTCTCTCCCCATCCTTCCTGCTGCTTCTCCTCCCACGTTGCTTGCTGGCAAGGTGGGGCAGCTTGTAGAGCTCCAAACTCCCTCTCATTTCTCACCCTGTTCCTTTCTGCTCTTGTTCCCTCAGCACACATTTTGACCCCACTGACTACAATGCCCTTTCCCCTTCTCTTAAGTCTTGAATATTCCTTCTCTGTTTATTTGCTGCATACAGGGAAGCCTTCCCTGAACTCTCCAGCTTATCTTGGCCTTCCCAGTTAGGTCATCCCATAAAATGCTTGATATATTGCTTTTGCTACTGTGTCAGTTTCTTTGGCTACTGTAACAAATTACCACAAACTTGATTGCTTTAAAAAAATACAGATATATTACTTTACAGTTCTGTAGAAGTCTGACAAAGTCCTCACTGGGCTGAAATCAATATATCAACAGGGCTGTGTTCTTTCTGGAAGTTCTTAGGGACAATCTGTTCCTTTGCCTTTTCCATTCCATTTCTTGGCTTCTGGGCCCTTTCTCCATCTTCAAGACCAGCCCCATCTCTGGCTCTCAGTCTGAATTTCCCTGTTCCACTAATAAAGACCCTTGAGATTTCATTCAGCCCAATTAGATAGTTCAGGATAATCTCCCAATTTAAAGAGCCTTAACTTTAAAACATCTACAAAGTAGATGTAAAATTTGATTTTACAGATTGTAAAATTTGTAAAAAAATATTTATGAGTCCCAGAGATTGGATATGGACATTTTTTGAGGTCATGATTCTACTAATCACAGCCATGCTCCTAAATCACCTTATAATTCAGACATTAATTAGATTTCCTCATTAAATATTTCAGTTTCTAAGGGTATAAAATCAAGAAGGCTTGGCACAGTCATGAAGGAGGCATGCTCCCGTCTCCTCTTTAGTGATGCCTCTGCCTGCCCTTCTCTCCGCTCCATTTCCCACGACCGACCCCCCACCCCCACCCCCACCCCCACCCCCACCCCCACCCCACCATGCTGCCCTGAGGAGGACCTGAAGTTGGCAGATTTTCTAAGCTCTTCCCCTTACCCCTACCTAAGTCTTCCTGGGCTTTCTAGGACTTATTCGATGGAGAAGGATATGCAAGTGTGAAAATGAAGGCATTTGATCTTAACAAACTTGAAATCTCTGGGCCCCCTGAGTCTTGCAGACTGAACTCTGAGCTAGGGAAAGTGAGTGTTTAAATGTCTCTCCCCAGCTTGGGACAACACTCCTTCTCCTCCTTGTAAGCTGTTGTGCTGTTTGTTTTTGCTAGTGTTTGTGGTCAGTCGCTCAGTCGTGTCTGACTCTCTGCAACCCCATGGACTGTAGCCTGCCAGGCTCTTCTGTCCGTGGGATTTTCCAGTCAAGAGTACTGGAGTGGGTTGCCATTTCCTCTTCTAGGGGATCTTCCCGGCTTAGGGATCTAACCCCCGTCTCCTGCATTGGCAGGCGGGTTCTTTACCACTGTGCCACCTGGGAAGACCTGCTATGCTGAGTGCTGGGGTCAGTTTTTATCATTTTAAATTTCAGTGAGTTTACACTTGACATCGATAAGTCACACATGGAATTACATAATAAATTAATATTGCCCCAAACAAATTACCACTGGGTAGCAGGAGAGCTAGCAAGCACTAGAAGACTGAGAGGGAAAAAATGATTTTAGTTAGTGACCAAGGGAAACCCTCCAGAGGAGGCGGGATTGGAAGTGGGTGTTGAGTGTCAGCGCCCTGTTACACCGGGACAGCAAAGGAGGCTTCTGAGATCAGGCACACACAGAGGCGCAAAAGCAAGTAAATATTCAGGCAGATTCGGGAGCTACCCAGTAGACCAGTCCAACTGGACTGTGGACACTGTTGGGAGGTAAATCAGAGAGGTGGACACACATTGTCAAAACAAAAGGCCCAGGTAATATATTTTTTTTTGTTCATCTCTGCTAAGAGAGAAAAGAAAAAGTCACCATAGGAAATGAAACTCTGGTTATTCTGAGTTCATGAATAAAACACTTAGCAAATATTTATGAACAATATATGCGTGCCTGCTTGTATACACATGTCTGTCTAAACAGGTAGATCTTTCTCTAAGACTCCTTTTGTATAAAAGATACAGAAACCATGACATAACCAAGCTGATATTCCAAATATGTGTCTATTGGTTGAGCCATGGCACCAACCAATCAGAAAAGCTATCAGTGGTTAAGAGCTGGTATGGATGAACCAGTGTGGACCAGTGGGAGATCAGCTCTAGACATCACTGTTTAAAACTCCTGCTGCTTATTTAGCAAAACTAGATGTCCTTTCATTTTCTTTTTAAAAATATACCATTTCAAAGAATACAGTTGGGTATATTTTTTGGACTTAACAAGCCATGATTTTTATAATCGTTTTTGCCGTGATTATCACAGTTCACTCCGCCTTAGCAGTACTTAGAGTAATCAGTATCACGTCCCTCTATATTGTAAGGACAAGAAAAGGACAGGGTGCATCTCTAGAAAAGACCAGCTGAACTTTAGGAGATGTTTGCATATGCTGGGATGATCATCTAGAGTCTATTATAAGAATAGATGGTCAATTTGATTTTGGTAATCACTGGGGCTGCAGTTGGAGGATGTATCTTTCCCTGATTGTTAAATACTACTGCACAGCCGTGGAGAAGGGAATGACAACAGACTCCAATATTCTTGCCTGGAGAATTTCATGGACAGAAGAGCCTGGAGAGCTATGGTCTGTGGGGTTGCAAAGAGTTGGACACAACTGAGCAACTGATGCACACACACATAGACACTGCACAGTTATTGTGATATCAGAGGTTGGAATAACTCGCAACAAAGAGAGCAGGAAACACAAGCCCTACCCCAGTGACAGACAACGTATTCTGGACAGGCGCCTGATCAGTAAATTCATAGCAATGGTGAAAAGCTGCGTATTCTAGATCAGTGCCCTGTGGCATAACATTACTTACCTTTAGCCAGAAGTGGGGACTGAAAAAGGGAAATGCAGGCCCTGATAGCCAAGAGATAGCATGATACCGTCAACTGACCTTGGCATCACTGGGCAGTGACCTGGTACTCACAGCTAGACCACCGTACAGTGTAACAAGACCACTACAAGAAGGGAAAATGACAAGCCACTGTCCTTCATGATCACATACATAATGTGCTCAAACAAATGTTATCAAATTGAATCCAGGAAGTTACAAAAAAATGTCATATATCCTAACCAAGTCAGGCTTATTCCAGAGTTATAAGACTGGCCTAACTGTTAAAATCCATCAATAAAATTCTCCACATTAAGAAGAAAAATATCTGATAAGTTTTTAAAAATAGGGAAAAATAATCTGTTAAAGTTCAGTCCCTGTTCATGACTTAAAAATAAGCAAAATGCTTAGAAAGCTAAGAAAGGAACTTCCTTAATTTGATCAATGACTATCCACAAAATTTATAGAAAGTGTCATATTTAATGGTGAGAAATTGAGAGCATCTGATCTGAGATCACAAATGAGGTAAGAATGTTTTCATGACAGTTTTTGTGCAATGTTATATTGGAGATTAGCCAGTGAAAAAGGCCAAAAAAAGGAACTAAATTATATGCAGATTGAAAAGGAAAAATTATGTCCTTATTTAGAGATAATGTGATTGTGTGTGTGAAATGTGCACAAGAATCTATAAACTACTACAACTAAGAAATGAATTCATCATTGTTGCTAGATCCATGGTTAATACATGAAGAAAATCAGTCAATTCTATTTCTGTATGAAAGAAACAATTGTCATAGAAAATGAAATGATGAATTTTAGGAAGATACCATTTTCAGTAGCACCAGTGAACAGAAATAAAACAAAAATGAAAGACCTCTACACAGAAAACAGCAAAACAGACTGAGCCAAACTGAAGAAGGCTTGTAGGGAAAGGAGGGCTGTATTATGATCATAGTCTGCAGCCTAATTAGTAAACTAGAAGATATACCAGAAAGATGTTAGCTGTACTCATATTGATCTTTCTTGTTTTAATGAAATCACAATCAAAATGATGTTTTAAAATTTAAGTTGACAAGTTATTTATCAATTTAATAGGAATGTAAAGGACCAAAGATAGTCAACACAAACTTGAACAAAGATAAGCTGAGTTGGAGGATTTCTGTAATCAGATATCAAGACAGGGTAAAAAGCTATGGTAATTAGTTTTGCCAAGTGGTTCAAAGATGGACAGTAACCCAAACTGGATAGAATAGAAAGTCCAGAGACACACTGCATATATGCAGTAAAAATCAACATTCAAAAAATGAAGATCATGGCATCTAGTCCCATCACTTCGTGACAAATAGATGGAGAAACAATGGAAACAGTGACAGACTTTATTTTCTTGGGTTCCAAAATCACTGCAGATGGTGACTGCAGCCATGAAATTAAAAGACGCTTGCTCCTTGGAAGAAAAGCTATGACCAACTTAGACAGCATATTAAAAAGCAGAGACATTACTTTGCCGACAAAGGTCCATCCAGTCAAAGCTACGGTTTGGTCCAGTAGCCATGGATGGATATGAAAATTGGACTATAAAGAAAGCTGAGTGCCGAAGAATTGATGCTTCTGAACTGTGGTGTTGGAGAAGACTCTTGAGGGTCACTTGTACTACAAGGAGATCCAACCGGTCCATACTAAAGGAAATCAGTCGTGAATATTCATTGGAAGGACTGATGCTAAAGCTGAAACTCCAATACTTTGGCAATCTGATGCAAAGAACAGACTCATTTGAAAAGACCCTGATGCTGGCAAAGATTGAAGGCAGGAGGAGAAGGGGACGACAGAGGATGAGATGGTTGGATGGCATCACTGACTCAATGGACAGGAGTTTGAGCAAGCTCCGGGAGTTGGTGATGGACAGGGAGGCCTGGTGTGCTGCAATCTATGGGGTCGCAAAGAGTCAGACACAACTGAGCAACTGAACTGATTTATGGAATGAAAAAAATTGGAAAAGATGTCTTTAACAGCAATAATCAATGATGAATCTTGTACTGTACCTCACATGTCACATAAAATTAATCCCAGGTGGATTTTATTTTATCGGTAGCTTTGAAATGTCATCTATTTATTTATTGTTGGCTGCCCTGGGTCTCTGTTGCTGTGCAGAGGCGTCCTCTAACTGCGGTGGGCAGGGGTCACTCTCAGAGTACTCGGGCTCCTCACTGGAGTGACTCCTTTCATTGCGGAGCACGGGCTGTAGGCGAAAGGCCTCAGTAGTCGGGGCTCATGAGCCTGGTTGCTTCACAGCATGGGAAATCTTCCCGGACCAGGGATCGAACCCGCATTCCCTGCTTTGGCAGGTGGACTCTTACCCACCATATTACCAGGAAGCCCCCCAGGTGAATTTTAGACCTAAATTTTAAAAAAGTAAACAAAGCTCTAGAATTTAACAAGGGAGAAGAGCTTTATAACTTTGGCAAAGGCAAACTTTTTTACACAAAACACAAAAACTGCACACTCTAAAGAATAAAATTAACAAATCTCACTACATTAAATTTAATTTAATTTGATGGGCATGAGTTTGAGTAAACTCCGGGAGTTGGTGATGGACAGGGAGGCCTGCCGTGCTGCCATTCATGGGGTCGCAAAGAGTCGGACACGACTGAGTGACTGAACTGAACTGAAAGTTAATAATTTATTAATTAAATAATTTATTATTTATAATTTATTTATTATTTATAATTAAATAATTTATTATTAACTTCAATAATTTATTAGATTATTTGATTTAATAAATTAAAATTGATAAATTATTTTCATCACAATTAAGTCTGTACAATTAAATACTGTACAAAAATAAGAATAAACACCCTCTGCCTGCATGCAACAGCATGGATAAATCTCACGAACATCATTTAAGGAAAGAAGCCCATCACAAAAGTGTACACACTAAATTATTCCACTTACATAGAGCTCAAAAACTGGAAAGAGGTATTTGTGGAATCAGAAGTCAATGCAATGGTAACCTTCGGGTGCCTACTGGCTGGGTTGAGTACAAGGGTATCTTCAGAGTGCTGACACTATTCTATTTTCGGATTTAGTGTCTACCTCATCAGTCCAGTCATTCAGTCATGTCTAACTCTTTGTGACCCCATGGACTGCAGCACGCCAGGTCTCCCTGTCCATCACCAACTCCCGGAGCTTGTTCAAACTCATGTCCAAAATCTGTGATGCCCTCCAACCATCTCATCCTCTGTTGTTCACTTATATGGGCTGCCATTCCCTTCTCCAGGGGATCTTCCTGACCCAGGGATCAAACCCAGGTCTCCTGTACCACAGGCTGATTCTTTTCCATCTGAGCTACCAGGGAAGCCCTTATGAAAATACTTCACAATCTACACTGAACATTTTTGCACATTCGATGTTTCTGACTTCTGTTGAAATCTTTAATAAAAACAAAGGAAAAACGTGGTCTTGATTCCATTTGCTCTGCCTGTTAGATCATCATTCCTTTGGACCAACACATAGAGGAACCCCTAAAAAGTGTTCTTATCTCAATGTCTCTTTTTTATCTCTCTTAAACCAGTTCCCTCACCAGTTTGAAGTCCCAGTGCCACCTCGGTGTCGTTCCCTTGACCACCTTACTTAACGATTCTGGCTTTTTCCCACTGCACCCCGATCTCATTTTCTTTCTAGTTTTTTTTTTTACAAATCACTCTGACACACTAGGTAATTTATTTGTTTTATTTGTTGCTTATTTTCTCCCTCCTTTTTTTATTCCCTGATGAATCTGGAGCAATATATGATATTTTATTATCATAATATATGTTGAATAGAGTAATTTTGAGATTGGAGAAACAGAAGAAAGGACAAGTCTTAGAGAAAATTGAGTATTTTGTTTTCAAACTTGAAGGACTAAAATGCATTTTGGATATGCAATGAAGACGGATAACACTGAAGTAGTTGAACAAATGAGTCTGGAATTCAAAAATGAATGTAAATATATAAAAATAAATATAAATTATTAAAGGCATGGGAAAAATAAAATTGTATGAAGGAATTAAGAGAATGAGTACAGAGAGGGAATATTGAGATCACAGAAATAGGAGGATGATGCACCAAAAACTGATTTAAAAAAAAGCCAATGAATTGGGAGAAAAACTGGATTTATGTAGCTTGAAGTCTTAGATTTCTTTGTAAATTTCATGATGCCATAAAAATAGGGTTCAATTACAAGTTCAACTAATGAATTAAAATGGCTAGTATGTAGCCATTTAAAGCTTGTGTATGTATATTTTCATGATGATAAAGTGTGAAATTAAAATTTTATTCAAAATAAAATAGGAAGCTATTTAAGACTGTTGAGTCAGTTTAAAATCTGTAAGGAAAAATAATTTGTATCTTATTCCTGAAAACAGCGTGGCCAGAGGTCACAGCTTATCTTTACTAGCAAATAAGTGTCCCCTCTGGGCACATGATATGTATGCATGGAGTCAAGCAGTCACAGACACCTGGGGAGGAGCCTGGCTTTGGTAACAAGCAGGCGTTTGGGACCCAAGTGTCCACAGATGACCCTGAAATTATCTGGTACCTCATCTCCATCTGTCCCCCTTCACTGATTCTCTCTTGGCTTTTAGGCTCAGACACCCCATACTTGAGTTGGAGTCACTGCTCCCCTCTCTACAACCTTAAAGAGACCCCAAACGAGTGATGTTTACTTAAAAATTTAGTTAAACCAAGTAACTGGGCTTCCCAGGTGACTCAGTTGGTAGAGAATCTGCCTGCCAATGCAGGAGACGTAGATCTGACCCCTGGGTCGGGAAGATCCCCTGGAGGAGGAAATGGCAACCCACTCTGGTATTCTTACCTGGAGAATCCCATGGACGGAGGAGCCTGGCAGGCTACAGCCCATGGGGTCGCAAAGAGTCAGACACAACTGAGTGTCTGAACACACACAAACCAAATAACTACTACATTGCTGGGGAGAACTGTCCTGCAAACTCAAGTGGAGAGGGTTCCCACCAATGTGAAGTGCCAGGGTCATGGGTTTTAGGTGTGGTGGGAGGCTCCATGAGTCCTGGAGGCAGTTTCTTTTTGCTTATTTGTCCACATTTTCTTTCTTGTGATAAAATGTACTTAAAACTTATGTATCTTGACCGCTCTTTTTATTCTTTCTACATGTGATTTGTTTATTTTTGGCTGCACTGGGTCTTCCTTGCTGTGTGCGGACTTCCTCCAGTTGTGGTGAGCTGTGCACAGGCTCCTTGTTGCAGTGGCTTCTCTTTTTGCGGAGCACCAGCCCTGGGTACACAGGCTTCAGTAGTTGTGGTACCCAGGCTTAGTTGCCCCAAGCCATGTAGGATCTTAGTTCCCAGACTAGAAATCAAACCCACGTGCCCTGCGTTGGCAGGCAGATTCTTCACCGCTGGATCACCAGGGAAGTCCTTAAGCACTCTGCAGCGTACAATCCAGCGGCACCGAGGCCCTTCACACTGTTGTACAACCATCACCACCATCCACCTCCAGAACACTCTTCAGTTTGTGCAGCTGAAACTCTGTGCCCATTAAACAGGAGCTCCGCCTTCTCTGCCCCATCCAGCCCCTGAAAACTACCACCCTACTTCCTGTCTCTATGATTTTGATTGTCCCAAGTACCTCATATAAGTTGAATCACAAGTTGTTTGTCCTTTAGTGATTGGCTTATTTCACTCAGTATAATGTTCTCAAGGGAGCTTCCCTGGTAACTCAATAGTAAAGAATCCACCTGCCAAGGCAGAAGATGCGAGTTTGATCCCAGGATTGGGAGGATTCCCTGGAGAAGAAAATGGCAACCCATTCCGGTATTCTTGCCTGGAAAATCTCATGGACAGAGGAGCCTGGCGGGTTACAGTCCATGGGGTCGCAAAGAGCTGGACACAACTCAACAACTAAACAGCACCACTCAGGGGTCATCCATGTTGTAGCAGTTGTTAGAATCTCTCTTTTTTAAGGTTGGATGATATTCCATTGCAATGGATGGACCCCAGTTTGCTTATCCAGTCATCTACTGATGGACATTTGGGTTACTTTCTGTGTTTCAACTGAATCATGTTGCTACAGAATATTGATGTACAAATACCTCTTTGAGATCCTGCTTCTAATTCTTTTGAGTGTATGCCCAGAAGCGGAATTACTGGAT
The DNA here is from genome assembly GCF_910594005.1 of Cervus elaphus. NCBI lineage: Eukaryota > Metazoa > Chordata > Mammalia > Artiodactyla > Cervidae > Cervus > Cervus elaphus. The sequence goes on from NC_057841.1 coordinate 56,687,802, forward strand.
CATATATTAATTCTATTCTTAATTTTTTGAGGCACCACCATACTGTTTTCCACAGTAACTGTATCACGTTGCATTCCCACCAGCAGTGTACAATCCCAGGCTGGGATTATTTCCTAACCATCCCTTCCTGCAGTCCTTGCTGGCCTTTTCGGAGCAGAGTCATTCCCTATCTGCTCTCTTCACCCTCCCCTTCCAGGGCCCTTCAAGCTTTGCTCTGGCTCTTGGATTAGCTGAAGGAAAAAAAAGACCCCCACCCCACACCTCTGAGTCTTCCCTGGGCTCCTAGGCTTCTAGCAGATTCCGCATTCCCTCCATAGGAATACCTGGAGAGCCTCTACCCTGGAGGGCCACCCATTCCGCATCCCGTCTCCCTCCCAGTCTCTGCCTTCACCGCAGGTCAATCCCACGTTCACCACTATCTTCCTCGAGGAAGAGAGCATCTTTATTTGTTCAGAGCCCAGCTTCAGATGGTCCAAGTGACCACCTGGGAGCTCCGTCTTCATCTTGTGCTACTTGGCAGGCATCATCCCTCTTTCCCAGCCAGAGGAAGGATCCAGCCCTTCCAATTCCCAACCTTTGAACAATTTTTGGCTTCTCCCAGCACATTACTTTTCCAGGCTGAAGAAAATCCCCTATTCTTGGTTTTTCTGCAGAATGAAGATTATTGTTAAGTCATATGCCAAGGGAATCGTCTCCTTTCCGTGGAGCCCCTGAGACTCCAATATGTAAGGAAATAATTCTCTAGACTTTAACAGTGGCAAAATGACTTAAATGTGTGTTGAGCACATTAAGATAATTCCCACCAAAGGCAGGGCTAGAGCAGGGAAAGATTTTCCACAATTTATTTCAATATACTTCTTTACATTTAACAATGTAGTTTAGTATAGTGATGAGTACAATAATAAAAATATGCTTTTGAAATTGAAACTAGGATTTTAAAATGTATTTATCTACACTTTACATCTTTCCCAAAATAGCTTGAGGTAGAATATCATAAATATTCCCAATTATCTTAATAGTTGGAAGCACATAACATTTACTAAGAACTGGGAATTTAAAGTGAGCTAAATATCTGAGCAAAATTGACTCAGAGAAGAGGCTCCAAGTATTCAAATATTGATTTTCACTGCAAGGCAATACTGTTCCTTGCCTTACAAAATTAATTAAGCTCTGTGTTAATTAATCACTACGCCTCTATAATGAGAGGCTGCCAATCACTCTGTCAGATTGTTTACAGCTGAAATCCTAGCCGAAAATTCATCTGGTTAATCATCTAAGTTAAATTTAACCTATGTCTCAGGACCTCACACGTAATTCTAGATCATATCTGTGATCCTAGCTTGCAAATCTCCTGTGTGCCTTTTTGCTTCTGCAAGAAGGTAGCCAAGTTCCAAATCTCACAGAACCTCAGACCAAAACTTATCTGAACCTTCCAAGGCTATGACAATAGAACCAACACACAGAAAATCTGGGCGTTTGTCTTTTCTGCCTCATAGAGCAGTAGTTTGATAAATAACTTCATCTGAATTTTAACCATAAATTAAATTCTCAGACAACTTTGCATCTTAAAGAGTTTCGAATATGAAATCAATATGTCACCGATCTGTGAAAAAATATAAACAATCATTTCAATTACAACACTATGTATGTTTTACCCAGAAACGTAAGACTTTTGGCCTATCACCTTTTGCTGATCTTTATTCTCTTTCTCTTGTGTGTTGTGAGTTAGTCTTTCAGTTGTGTCCGACTCTTTGTGACACCATGTAACGTATATTCCGCCAGGCTCCTCTGTCCACGGGATTTCCCAGGCAGGAATAAGGAGTGGGTTGCCATTCCCTTCTCCAGGGGATCTTACTGACCCATGGATCGAGCCTGAGTCTCCCACATCGCAGGCAGTCCCTACAGTCTGAGCCACTATGGAGCCAACTTCCTTGAAGGGGTTTCGTAGGTGGCTCAATGGTAAAGAATCCATTTGCCAAGCAGGAGATGCAGGTTCCATCCCTGGGTCGGGAAGATCCCCTGGAGAAGGAAATGGCAACCCACTCTAGTATTCTTGCCTGGGAAATCCCAAGGACAGAGGAACCTGGCAGGCTACAGTCCATGAGGTCACAAAAGAGTCAGACAGGACTGAGCGACTAAACAACAATAACAGCAACAATTTCCTTGGAAAGGAAAGCTTTAGGACTCTTTTCCTGCTATCCCAGGTAAATGTTACTCTCTCTGGCACTTATGATTTTTAAAACCAGATTAAACAAGGTCTTCCTGGACTGAGACTCTCGTTAAGCCTCCGGGGTGATGACAAAAACCTGTCCAAAGCAAAGATACAATGGAGTCATGCCATGTTTCAGCCATTTAACATGACCCGAGATGGGCAACAAGGTCCTTTTAAGCCCCACTAGCTGTTTTTGACATTGGAATTTTCTTTTATGCAGTTTCCCCTCAAGCAAAGGCATGGGAGTGTGGAGGGGAAGGACAGGGGTGGGAATTTGGAAAAAGGAAAAATCACAGGATAAAACTGGCCCGGGAACCAGCCCAAGTCTGTGGTCAGAGAAGAATGCAGTGGTAGGACCGGTGATCTGTCGAAGGTCAGTCACGTCCTGAAGTTCAGGGTCAGGCAGTAATTTCAAGCAGCACTGTTCGTTAAGGCAGGCACGAGCCACGTGTGGCCATTGAACATTTGGGATGTGGCTGGTCTTAATTTGAGTACCAGTTAAGCGTAAAACATACACCAGATTTCAAAGACTTAGTATGAAAAAAAGTCAGTGATTTCACTAATTGTTGATAATGATTACAGATTAAGATGATGGATATACTAGGTTCAATAAAATCTGTTATTAAAATTAATTATGTCTGTGCCTTTAATTATTTCATGTAGCTACTAGAATTTTAAAAATTGTATCTGTGGCTCACATGGTGTTTCTGTGGGTCGGCTCTAGTTGAGAGCTATCTTCTCGGGGATAAGCTAAGCTTCTCATAGCCCTGGAGCAAGGGATCCTGTCCGCATTGAAACTCATTGTGTCCAGTAGGGAACTGATTTTATTACCCACACACTTGATCTTTATATAATCCTGTGTAAACATATTTTCATGTTCAGCATTGCTGATGAAGGTTACTGTGGTATATCTATCCAGAGGTTTTTTTTCACAATCACCGATTTGTATACATTTAAGGCATCCATTGAGACAAATCTCCTGCTAGACCAATGGTTCCTTTTTTTAAAAATGTGGTTTAAAAAAAAAGGCAAAAACATTATTTTTTGGCTGCTCCAGGTTTTAGCTGCAGTGTGCAGGATCCACTTCTCTGACCAGGGATTGAACCTGGGTCCCCTGCGTTGGGAGTGCAGAGTCTTAGCCACTGGACCACCAGGGAAGTCCTAGACTGGTAGCTCTTAAATATGGTTTCCAGAGCAAGAGTTTTCCCTAGGAAACTTGTGAGAAATACAAATTCTTCTTCCTCATTCCAAATCCAGTGAATCAGAAACTCTGAAGATGGAAGCTTAGGACTCTATTGATAAATCTTTCCGAGGGATTCTATTGCAGTCTAATATTTGAGCCAGCTCATTGGAAAAGACCCTGATGCTGGGAAAGACTGCAGGCAAAAGGAGAAGGAAGCGGCAGAGGATGAGATGGTTAGATGGCATCATTGACTCAATGGACGTGAGTCTGAGCAAACTCCAGGGGAAAGAGAAAGACAGGGAAGCCTGGTTTGCTACAGTTCAGGGGGTCGTAAAGAGTCAGACACAACAGAGTGACTGAGCAATGATTTGAAATTCATTTGGCACTCTGGAATAAACACTAGACTAGGACTGCCAGATACAACTTAGATGCTTCGTTACATTTGACTATCAAACCAACTGAAAGGAATTTTTTAGTGTCTTTAAGTATGTCTTATGCAATCAGTCCTGGGTGTTCATTAGAAGGACTGATGCTGAAGCTGAAACTCCAATACTTTGGCCGCCTCATGTGAAGAGTTGGCTCATTGGAAAAGACCCTGATGCTGGGAGGGATTGGGGGCAGGAGGAGAAGGGGACGACAGAGGATGAGATGGCTGGATGGCATAACCGACTCAATGGACATGAGTTTGAGTAAACTCCAGGAGTTGGTGATGGACAAGGAGGCCTGGCGTGCTGTGATTCATGGGGTCGCAAAGAGTCAGACACGACTCAGTGGCTGAATTGATTGATTGATGTGATATTAGAGACAGACTTATACTAAAATATAAAAAAACTTTACTGGCTTTACTGTTCTTCTAAAATTCAAATGTAACTGGATGTTTCTGTATTTTATTTGTTAAATCTGGCAATTCTACTTTAAAATAGTGGGTATCAACCCAGACTGTAAATTAATTTAACTCATCTGGTATGGTCCGCAGGCATTGGGATAGATTTTTTTTAAACCCCAAGTTATTCTAATGCTCAGCTGCATGCTCCTACATCAAAGTAATGTTTTTAAACTTTAATATGCATTCAAGTCATCTGGAGGTCTTGGTAAAACACAGATTCTGGTGCAGTATTTTGGGGGTGGGGCCTGAGATTTGGCCTTCCTGACAGACTCCCAAGTGATGTCACTGCTCCTGGGGACCGCATTCTGAGAGCAGAGCAGAAAGAGCGCAGAGACCAGTGCTTTGACATCTGGTCAATGCCACCCAGGAGGCTACCTGGAAGACAACCACGCGTCAGGGAAGAGGTTCCAAGTACCTAGACTGCAAGAGTCTCGAAAGGGAGAAGCCACATCTGTCCCAGGAGGAAAGGCTTTATGGCAGAAGTGGCATTTTTTAAATCTTGTCGTACATTTAAAAAAACATGGCTGCAGTATTTTGCAAGAGATAAAAACTGGTGCTGCAGATGCTGCCATGAAAAGAAATGAAAACTTGTAAAACACGTGCTCTTGACTTTCCAACCAGAGAGCAGGCAGAGGCTGGAGCATCGGTAAGGGCGATGTTGTTGTTCAGTCTTTAAGCCACTAAGTCACTAAGTCATTAAGTCGTGGATTCTTTCACGACCCCATGGACTGTAGCCCGCCAGGCTCTTCTGCTGGAATATAAAAAAGTAATACTTAGAAAACAATTTTAAAATGTATCTAATGGACTATGGCTCTGATTAAGGAGATGGGAATAGCTATCTGTTGCTATGTAAAAACTATGCTAGCATTTGTTAGTTTTAAATAACCGTCATTTATCAAGTCTTAGAATTGGATGCTGTGAGTTGCTCCCTCATGAGGCCTCAGCAGGAGGATTGATGGGGGTCAGAACTGCCTGCTCATTCACCCTCAAAAAGGCTAGACCAGATTTCATCACTTGGTGGCAGCAGTGTTCTCAGAGGACAAACTCCAGTACACAGGGCTTTCTTTATAAGCCTCAGCATCTGTGCGTTTACTAACATCCCATTGGCAAAGTAAGTCACATGGCCAAATCCAGTGTTAATGTATGAGGGACTCCCCAAAAAGGCATGGCCACCAGGGGTGTGTTTCACTGTCAATCTTTATTATTACAATTTACCCCAGAGGGCTAATGTCAGATAATGTATTGATTCGAGAGCAGAGTATAAATAGGAAAAATAGTAGGAAATAAAACTTGAGAAATAGATCATTACTTGAAATTCATGCAATATGAATGAATGCAATATGCCAGAAATGAATGCAATATGCCAGATCAGAGGGAATCCGAGATAGTTTAGACAGAAAAGCCCCATAGGCACAGGCCAGGATAGTCTTTTTTTCTTTTTTTTTACTCTGGTGGGTCTTTGCTGCTACACGCAGGCTTTCCCTAGTTGTGCTAAGCGGGGGCGACTCTTAGATGCAGTGTGCTGGCTTCTCCTTGCGGTGGCTTCTCTCCAGAGCACAGGCTCGAGGCGCTCAGGGCTCGGGAGTTGCAGCTCTGGGCTCCAGAGCACAGGCTCAGTAGTGGTGGCACACGGGCTTCGTTGCTCCCAGGCGTGTGGTATCATCCCGGACCAGGGATCAAACCAGCGGCCCCTGAATTTCAAGGCGGATTCCTAACCGCTGGACCACCAGGGAAGCCCCAGGATAGTCTTTTAATCCCAAGAATCGGTCGGTGTTCTCAGGCAGCCTGCAACAGAAACTGTGCCCCATACAGAATTAATTGAATTATTTCACTGGAAAGAGGCCACAGAACCGAAGGAAACGCTGCGCAACCAAGTCTCAGGAAGAAGACAAACCCAGATGACACTCCTGAACCTGAGTTCAAGGAGCAGGACCCAGTAGGAAGTGTTTCCAAGACACTGTTAAAATGAATCAGGACCCAAGATTCTCTCCACCCAAGATTCAAACTTCCGAGACAGAATCCTAAGGGTCTCTATGAGTCATCGCTCACTGTCTGGCTGAGGTTAGGAACAGCCTCCTGGTCAACAGTCCCAAGAAGAATGCATGCAGTGGGGACAGATAATTTTGCAAGGAATTTCCCAAAACAGGCAAACAACTGAAAAGGCTTGAAGAGGCACATGAAATGATGCTCAACATCACTCACTGTTAGAGGAAATGCAAATCAAAACTACAATGGGGTATCACCTCACAGGGGTCAGAAAGGCCATCAACGACAGCAGCAACAACTACAAAAATCTGCAAACAATAAATGCTGGAGAGGGTGTGGAGAAAAGGGAATCTCCCTACACTGTTGATAGGAGTGTGAAAATCCCATGGACAGAGAAGCCTGGTGGGCTACAGTCCATGGAATCGAGTTGGACTTGACTCAGTGACGAAACCATAGCCATTATGGAGAAGAGTTTGGAAGTTCCTTAAAAAAACTAAAAATAGAGCTACCAGGTGACCCAACCCCAATCCCAGGATTGCTCAACAACTCAAAAACTGAATAGCTCAAAGAAAGCCAACCCCACACTCCTTATTCCACAGCCTTCTTGTTACTTGGGCCACATTCAATATATATTCCACATTCCGGTTCTCCAACCCTATTTCCCTTCATGGATTTCCTCCTCAATGCAACCCTTCAGCCCTCACATTTGGCACAGTTTTTTTTCTGGCTCTTCCTCAACCACAGTTTGGATTTTTTTTTTTTTTGTAAACTCTTCTGATTTGCTTTACATGGTCCATTCAACTTGCCTCTGGACCCCTTCCATGCACCCCTAATCCAGTCCTCCTCTCCGGCCCCTGCCTGCCCCCCAGTATCAAATCTACTCCTGCCCAGCCCCACAGACCTTTCAAGAAGGACTTGGGCAACCGAACGGAACTGTATTTTAGGGAAATTAATCTGACCACCATGTATAGGGCAGGCTGGAGGCAGCAGGCTAGCTGGGAGCCTTCTACAAAATGTGAGAATCTGAACATGGAATGAACAGGGAATGGAAAGTGAATAAAAATTAAACGAAAGACACAGGCCCTTGGATTTGTATTGGGCTGTCAGGGGAACCATTTGATATCACTGAAGTCTTGATTTGAGGGTTTAAGGAGGAAGAAGCTTTCTAAAGTGGAAGCAGTGGGTATTGGACTATTGTTAAAGAATTTTGGTGAAAAAAATTACAGTGAGATGCAAAAACTGGGCTAAAGTAGAATCATAGAAAATGATTTGTAAGTACTTTAAACATTTTATTTTAACTAAAACATACGTGTACCTTTATTCATGAGCATTTTGAGTCAGAGTCCAAGTCTTTGAGTAAGTGACTGACTTCTGCTGAATCATCACAGGGTATCTTGATCCTAAATTTTGTTGTTCTTCAGTCACTAAGTTGTGTCCAACTCTTTACCACCCTGAGGACTGCAGCACACCATGCTCCTCTGCCCTCCACCGTCAGCCAGTATTTGCTCAAACTCATGTCCATTGAGTCGGTGATGCCATCCAACCACCTCATCCTCTGTTGCCCCCTTCTCTTTCCGCCTTCAATCTTTCCCAGCATCAGGGTCTTTTCCAATGAATTGGCTCTTCTCATCATGTGCTCTAAGTATTGGAGTTTCAGCTTCAGGATCAGTCCTTCCAATGATTGTTCAGGGCTGATTTCTTTAGGATGGACTCGTTTGATCTCCAAGGGACTCTTAAGAGTCTTTTCCAGCACCACATTTCAAAAGTGTCAATTCTTAGGCACTCAGCCTTCTTTTTGTTCTCACATCCCTACACAACTCCTGGAAAAGACATAGCTTTGACTATACAGACCTTTATTGGCAAAGTTATGTCTCTGCTTTTTAATACGCTCTCTAGGTTTGTCATAGTTTTCCTTCCAGGAACAAGCGTCTTTTAATTTCATGGCAGCTGTCACCGTCCACAGTGATTTTAGAGCCCAAGAAAATAAAGTCTGTGACTGTTTCCACTTTTCCCCCAGTCTTTGCCATAAAGTGATGGGATCAGATGCCATGATTTTAGTCTTTTTTCAATATTGAGTTTCAAGCCAGCTTTTTCACTCTCCTCTTTGACTCTCATCAAGAGGCTCTTTAGTTCCTCTGCACTTTCTGCCATTAGAGTGGTGTTATCTGCATCATTAAAGATGGTCGTTATTTCTCCCGGCAATCTTATTCAAGCTTATGATTCATCCAGCCCAGCATTTCCCATGATGTACTGTGCAGATAAGTTAAGTAGGCAGGGTGGCAATATACAGCCTTGTCGTACTTCTTTCTAATTTTGAACCAGTTAGTTGTTCCATGTCTAGTTCTAGCTGTTGCTTGTTGACTCCATACAGGTTTCTCAGGAGACGGGGAAAGTGGTCTGATATTCCCATCTCTTTAAGAGTTTTCCACAGTTGGTGGTGATCCACACATTTAAAGGTTTTGGCATAGTCAGTGAAGTACAAGTAGATGTTTTCCTGGAACTCTCTTGCTTTCTCCCTGATCCAACTAACGTTGGAAATTTGATCTCTGGTTTCTCTGCCTTTTCAAAACCCAGCTTGTACAAGTGGAAGCTCTTGGTTCACACACTGCTGACGCCTAGCTTGAAGGATTTTGAGCATAACCTTGCTAGTATATGAAATGAGCGCAATTGTATGGCAGTTTGAACAATTCTTTGGCATTGCTGTTCTTTGGGATTAGAATGAAAACTGACTTTTTCCAGTCCTGTGGCCCTGCTGAATTTTCCAAATTTGATGATATATTGAGAGAAGCACTTTAACAGCATCATTTTTTAAAAAATATTTTTAACAGCTCAGCTGGAATTCCATCACTTCCACTAGCTTTGTTCATAGTAATGCTTCCTAAGGCTTCCTTGACTTCACACCCCAGGATGTCCAAGTCTAGGTTAGTGACCACACCATCATGGTTATCCGGGTAATTAAGACCTTTTTTGTATACTTCTTCTGTATACTCTTGCCAGCCCTTCCTGATTCTAAATACATACACTCAAAAGGCCATGTCTTAGAATGTCCAAATTCAGTTCCTCTAAAAAAAGCAGAGACTTAAACACGCTTATGAAGCAAGCTAAGTCTAGGACTCTTCTTGATTTTTACTATTTTTCCTAACCCATTAATTTTCTTACCTGTACCTATTTTAAAAGCAAACAATTTTTATGAATCTGCTTTGAACCTTCAAAAGTTTCAACTTGTTTTCATAAAAACAACTACTCTTTTTTTACACTATTTTATCAGTTTATACACTATTTAAATAAATCGAAAAAATAAAATGCAGTGTAGACCGGCACAAACAGGTTTGGGAAAAATGTAATTGAGACTTAGTAAGCAGATGATTCACTGGTATAAATCAAAGTGTCTGAGGGTTCTAGAGAAGTACCTTACCAGCTGCCAGTATCCAGAGGCAGAGTTGTAGGTTATGTACTACTAGCTTGAAGGATAGAGGGGTACCAACAAATTGGTAATGTAACATCCTTACTGATTATTTGAAAGATCATTAATTATATTAAACAATACAGGGTTTTATGAGGAGCTGTTTGTTTTACATGCACGAGGCATTGATTTAGTAGACTTGCTGTTGTCTTTCAGTCGCCAAGTGGGGTCCGATTCTTTGTGACCCCATGGACTGCAGCACGCCAGGCCTCCCTGTCCATCACCAACTCCCAGAGCTTGCTCAAACTCATGTCCATTAAGTCGGTGATGCCATCCAACCATCTCACCCTCTGTCGTCCCCTTCTCCTCCCGCCTTCAACCTTTCCCAGCATCAGGGTCTTTTCAAATGGGTCCGTTCTTCGCATCAGGTGGCCGAAGCATTGGAGTTTCAGCTTCAGCATCACTCCTTCCAATGAACACCCAGGACTGATCTCCTTTAGGATGGACTGGTTGGATCTCCTTGCAGTCCAAGGGACTCTCAAGAGTCTTCTCCAACACCACAGTTCAAAAGCATCAATTCTTCGGTGCTCAGCTTTCTTTATAGTCCAACTCTCACATCCATACATGACCACTGGAAAAACCATAGCTCTGACTAGACAGACCTTTGTTGGTAAAGTAATGTCTCTGCTTTTTAATATGCCATCTAAGTTGGTCATAGCTTTTCTTCCAAGGAGCAAGCGTTCTTTTTTTTTTTTTTTTTTTTTGAAGTGGAGTATAGTTGCTTAGCAACACTGCGTTAGTTTCCGCTGCACTGCAAAGTGGGCCGGCTCTGTGCACGCACATCACCTCCCTCTTGGCCCTCCCTCCCGCTCTCCCCCTCCCCACCCTCTAGGTCATCATGCAGGGCCAGGCCGAGCTCCCTGGGTTACAATGGCAGCTTCCCACCAGTATCTGTTTTATACGTGGTAGAGTATACACGTCAGTCCCAGTCTAATTCATCCCTCCTCACCTCCCCTCCGCCTGTGTCCACACATTTGTTCTCTACATCTGCATCTCTAGTCCTGCCTTGAAAATAGGTTCACCTGTGCCGTTTGTCTAGATTCCACATCCATGCGCTAATATACGATTCTTGTTTTTCTCTTTACTTCGTTCTGTATGACAGTCTCCAGGTCCATGCACATCTCTACAGGTCTGTACTCTGGGGAAACTTTCTTCTTTAATTTCAAATCTCCACTAGGCTGACTTCCCACGGCTGCCACATGTATTACAAATGTTTACTTATTGCCTGTTTCCCTGTTAAAATCTATGAGTAATTGTGAGGGCAGAGGCTGTGGCTGTTTGGACTCACCTAAGTCAGAAAGTCAGCAAATATTTGTTGAAGGAACAATGATACACTTTGTTCCTGCTAAGGCTGTATCCTGCTCTCAGCAACTACCAATGCTCAATAGTCCTACACCTCTCAAGTGCTGGCAGTAGGAGGCAAGTGGGTGAAACCCCACTATGTGACACTGACATGTATTCCCACCTTAAGACCTATATCATAGAGTCAATATTTGCTTAATCAACAATGACATATTGGGTTGACCAAAAAATTCATTCAGGTTTTTCCATAGATGCTTTTTGAAAAAACCCAAATGAACTTTTTGGCCAAGGCTATACTTTGTCCCAAGGCTACGTTTCCAGTTCTCAGCAACTATGGCTTTACATAATCGTAAACCATTCAGGTACTGACTGGGTGTTCCCTACAAAACAAACAGATAAAACCCTACCTCACAGCATTTGCAAATATTTATATATATTACCACAGGATGACTTTCAATTTAATTGGAAGTGTATGCTAGCTAATCCTTCCTCAATAATACACATTGTAATCAATAAACCTCCCTTCCCACGATGGCCCCTGCACTGTCAGTAATAAAAGCAAAAGTAATTTTGAAAGTCTGCTTAAAAATCTGAGGTTGAGAACAACAATTTTAAACAGGCCAAGAGGTTCATTTTCAAGCAATAGTTGGACCATGAATGACTTTTAATGAAAAAGTAAAGACTTAGAGAAGGAAATGGCAACCCACTCCAGTGTTCTTGCCTGGAGAATCCCAGGGACGGAGGGGCCTGGTGGGCTGCCATCTATGGGGTCACACAGAGTCAGATACGACTGAAGCGACTTAGCAGCAGCAGCAAAGAATTGGCATGTGTATTGATCAAGAATGTATTACTATTTTGTTCTAGGCTGTGAGATTTCAGAAGCAATACCTACAGAAAGCACTTGTTCTGGAACTTCGTTAATGTCAACTACTCCTCATCACTTAATGCTTTACGGTAAATGTAAGGAAGCCATCAAATGTGTCATGGCACTCTCAAAGCACTCTCAACAACGTCCTCAAATGTACATTATGTAAAGTACCAGTTTCATCATGCAAACCTTTTCCAATCATCTCCTTATAATGGTTTTGTTATATAATTATGCTTTCCCTATAAACCTAAGCCCTTCCTCTGGATATAAATTTTTAATGCCAATTGGAATCACTAGAAATGTTTTCTATCTCATCCACAAACATTTTTATTTAATCTTTGTTCTCATATTGATAGCTGCTTCCCAAAGCTTTGTGTCAGATTCATCTATTTCTTCTCCCTTGTGTCTTTTCCGTGCCTCTCCACATAAACACACTAAAAGTGAAAGTTGCTGAGTTGTGTCAGACTCTTTGCGACGCCATGGACTATACAGTCCATGGAATTCTCCAGGCCAGAATACTGGGGAGGGTAGCCTTTCCCTTCTCCAGGGGACCTTCCTGACCCAGGAATCCACCCGGGGTCTCTGACATTGCAGGCAGATTCTTTACCAGCTGAGCTACCAGGGACGCCCAAGGGATTGCAAAAGAACATAAAGCAGAAGTTCCCTTCAGAAAGACTACTTTGATATTTCTGGGGGCAAGTGCACCCTTGTTTTACCACACAATCAAACCCGTGTGCTGTTTCTGACTTTTTTTGTCTGCATCAGTATTTTCATCAAAGATCATAAAATCCATGAGAAGAGGAAACTTCTTTATCCTTTGCCACTCTAAGTTGTTAATATCATGGCAAATAAAAGGAAGGGCAGGCAATGAAATTTTTTGAATCATGCATATGAACATCTTTTAAATTCTTTATCCTTTGTCAGGAAACCAGCAAGTTAAAATAGAACATTCAAAATTTAAATAAATAAGAGCCCAAGATCAGGAAACAGACAATCCTAGAGTGTAATAGTTAACACTGTTTTGCTTTTATGAAACAAGGATAACAAATTCAAACGTGAATAAAAAAATATTATTTTTAAACAAGTCATTAGTTTGAGCTTTTTTTTCTTTTAATGATGACTGTAGTCTGTGCATTTTTTAAAAAATAACAAAAGTCTTAATTATCAGTTGAGAATGTACAAATCTCAGGATTCCTGCTTCAAATTTAGACAGTGAGGACAGTAACTATGACAACATGTCGCCACCTAGTGGACATTTCAGAAAATGCCCAGACATCCAGGTTTCTGTTGTCATAATTATACTTAGGATCATAAAACCCAGGACTCAGGGAAATTTTTCACGCTGCTCTAAACAGTGCTCTGGTTTCACATGATGGTCATAAGTGCTAGAATCATCATCATTTGCACTGTAAAATCAAGTGTCAACTCTAGAAGGCAGAAATGAGAAACGTCTAATATTTACTGAGCATCTACTTTGTCCCGAGTTTACCTAGATTATTTTATACAATTATGAGATCATCTGACATACATAACTCCATATTTTACAAATTAAGAAACCAGAGCATAGGACAATTAAGTAACTCACCCAGGTCACTTGGTCCTAAGCCGTGCAGCTGAGGTTTGAACGTGGAGCCCACACTGTTAACTGAAGAGAGATCACTCCCTCTCCCAGGTTATCTTGTGCAAAAGACAGGGAATGGCCATCACTAAAATATTGCACTGGGGGTGAGGTGACTTCATGTTTTTTATTGAATGTATATGACTCTTTCGAACTGTAGTGCTGGAGAAAACTCTTGAGAGTCCCTGGGACTTCAAGGAGGTCAAACCAGTCAATTCTAAAGGAAATCAACCCCGAACATTCACTGAAAGGACTGATGCTGAAGCTGATGCTCCAATACCTTGACCACCTGATGTGAAGAGCCAACTCATTGGAAAAGACCCTGATGCTGGGAAAGGTTGAAGGCAGGAGGAGAAGGGGACGCCAGTGAGATGAGATGGGTGGATGGCATCACTGTCTCAATGGGCATGAGTTAGAGCAAGCTCTGGGAGATGGTGAAGGACAGGGAAGCCTGGTGTGCTGCAGTCCGTGGGGTTGCAGAGTCAGACACAACCAAGTGACTGAAAAACAACAACAATGATACTTGGAGTAGCTCTAGGCTTCCAAGAAAGAAAACCAGAGGAGTGAGTTCCTTGGGCTGGAGCAGAGAAAGCGGCCGGGCTGGAGTCAGATCGATGTAGCCACACCCTCCTCACCCCTTTGCAGCAAGCATCTCCCGACTTCAAACTTCTGCTGTCCAGTCACTGAGCGGTCACTTTTTAGGGGCCAAGATATTATCAGGGAAGCTAATCCAGAATCTGTGAACATTTGATCGAGTTAATCCACTTTTGCCTGTTTTTCTGAGCTCCACCAGCCCCTCTTGCTGCAGTAGAAGAGAGGAAACTTTGAATCTAAGAACTAAAAAGTCAAGGGATTGTCTGCCTACTGGGGCTGGAATTTGCATGTGGAATGAAGGAGAGACAGTGTTTTCCTCCAACACACAGCAATTTGTGTGAACCTTTTCTTTCTAGCACTTGGCTCTGTTATGATGAATATTTCTATCACCTGCACCTTTGCCTCACACAGGCTCCTCTGGTATCCAGCACAATGCCAGACCTCTGGTATTTATTTAATACATTTTTTTGTATGAATAAAATAAATTTGCCCATTGGTCGCTCAGTTGTGTCTGACTTGACTCTTTGCGACCCCGTGGACTGTAGCCCACCAGGCTCCTCTGTCCATGGAATTCTTCAGGCAAGAGTACTAGAGTGGGTTGCCATTCCCTTCTCCTGACTCAAGAATCAAACCCACGCCTCCTGCATTGCAGGCATATTCTTCACCATCTGAGCCACCAGGGAAGCCCCATAAAATAAATTTAGGTGTATCTGAAAGTCAATAACTAAATTTATTAAATTTTATATAAATTTAAGTATATCTAAAATTAAAACACTTGATAAGCAATTTGGTGGTGTGCTGGTTTTCTCAGCTCGGTTGTTACTTTGCCCTGAAAATGATATAGAGGATCCTTTTAGAGATTTTATTTTTTTTAATATTATTGGTAATTTATGTCAACCAAACAAAATTCATAATTGGGAAATAACATAGCTGGGTCTATGCTGATGAGGAATAATTAAATTGTGTATGCAAATGTTTAGGTCAATAAAATGGCAATGCAATTTAAAAGTCAAACTAAAGCAAACAAATTAATAATCACCACGCTTCCAGAAAATCAGAAATTTAAGAATTTCTGGGCCTGCATGTATGATTTTAGAGGAAACATTCCACATCACAGGTCCCAGAAGGCTCCCCAGGTATGTTCTCACCAACATCGCAAGGGACAGAAGACAGAACACGGGGAAACACGCCTGGGCCCCTGCGGCCTGGACTTGGAACCATCACACGGTGACTTCCCCTGTGGTCAGTTTACCAAAGCGGGTGACAAGTTCGGCCCAAACCCAAGGTGGGTAGGTGGGAACAGAGTTCACCTCTTGGCTACAAGTGCAACTCCACCTGGCAGAGGGCACAAGTTCAGGAAGCAATCAGAAATATTTGAAAGTGTTTGTCGCTCAGTCGTGTCTGACTCTTTGCGATCCCGTGGACTGCAGCGCACCAGGCTTCCCTGTCCTTCACCACCTCCCGGAGCTTGTTCAAACTCACATCCATCGAGTCGGTGATGCCATCCAGCCATCTCATCCTCGGTCATCCCCTTCTCCTCCTGCCCTCCATCTGTCCCAGAATCAGGGTCTTTTCCAGTGAGTTGGCTCTTCTCAACAGGTGGCCAAAGTACTGGAGTTTCAGCTTCAATAGGAGGGGTGTAATAGATGGTGTCAATGGCCCCAAGTTTGTTTGTTTTCAATCACAGAAAACTTGGGGCCATGAACACAATCTACCACACCTCTCCTGGCCCAAGCTCTACATTGATACTGCACGTGAGCCATACTCTTAACTCAAGCACCCTAAATCATCATGCCTCAAATTTCTATGCTATTCGGGCAGGTCTAGGTTCAAGGGAGCCTCTAGCTTCAGCCAACTGCTGTGCCAGAATTAGCCATGCTCTGAAATGTGACTCTACAGTAATTTAATGAAGCAAGGAACATTTCGGTTACCTAAGGAAAATCAAATATAAGGGATAAATAAATAGATGAAGAAATTGATGTCCTTCTAGAGCATCACTCCATGCCCAGCTCCGTACTGGAGGCTGGGGAAGGGATTTTGACAGTTTTCACGAGACAACAATTTTCTAATGACCTCAGCATAAGGTACCCAAGTTACATAGTGTGGAGGAAGGACTTTAAAAGACAGCAAGCAGGATCGAAGACAGTAGAGCTAAACACAAACAACATAAGCCAAATAAACAAAAAACGGAGGCCCATATTCTTCAATGTTTGGCCTCAAAAGGATGGTGCATGTTTGTGTATATATGTACTTCTCATGGTATGTATATACCAGACACGGCTTCCCAGGTGGTACTGGTGATAAAGAGCCTGCCTGCCAATCAGGAGACGTAAGAGATGCAGGTTCACTCTCTGAGGGGGGGAAGATCCCCTGGAGGAGGGCATGGCAACCCACTCCAGGATTCTTGCTTGGAGAATCCCATGGACAGAGGAGCCTGGTGGGCTACCGTCCACAGGGTGGCCTAGAGTCAGACACGACTGGAGAGAATAGCTCACCCACAGGCATGTACCAGACAAGCATCTACAATCCCCACTCCCTTCTCTCCAGGCTCCTGGGTTTTCCTTGAATAATTTCTTCTCCTTTGAAACATGCCTTTATCATACACTTCAAATTTATTTTAAATCTGTGGGAAGAGTTTGGAAAGGGCTGTGACTTAACGAGTATAGGCTTTACTTTGGTGTTGAACCCCAGAATCAATGAATCTGGAGACAGAAAAGTAGAGACTTGACCTGGCTCTCAAAGACCTTACAACAGAGTTGGACTAGCATGCATGAGTCCACAGTAAACAGGGCAAGATAGACTGGATTTGGAGCTAAATCCAGTGGTGTAGACTGGGAGCTCTCGGGAGAAGTGCAACCATTAGGAAGACACACTTCCTGCCCAGAAAATTTGCCGCTGCCCCAGTGGATTTTGGAATTACAGTGCTAACAAGTCATGTCTAAGACCCAGAGGAAGCTACCATTTCTCCATGAACCTTGACTTGCTTCTGCAACCTCAGAGATGACTGTGCACCCAATCCTTAGAATATCCAGAATTTGTACCATGTAATTGGATACCTAATTGTATTTTTTTTCTAGCAATCTTTGCTGTGTTTTCAGGATGGTTAGTCTTCCACTTTTACCAGATTGCAAACCCACTAAGGCCTGCGAACATATGTGTCTGCATAGCATTGAATGAGACCTTCGAGATCTTTCTGTATAATCTTTCCATTTCTACAGCTGGGAACATCAAAGACTAACAAGTTGTGACTCACCCAAAGCTCGTACAGACCCTTCAAGTTTAGAAGACTCCTTAAGATTCTTTTCTTTTCTCTCCCTTTCATTTATGAATCAAAGTGAAGAAGAATGGGTGACGCTGTTTCTAGGGACTTTGTTACGAGTATATTGCTTGCTTAGGATTTCCTCACCTGGAGATTTAGGAGTAATAAAAGCACAGTGTGTAGCTTGGTTATAGCTTTTTTTTTTTTTTTAGAACATAAATTAAGACTTCCTTGGTGGTCCAGTGGTTAAGAATCCACCTGCCAATGCAGGGGACATGGCTTCGATCCCTGATCTGGGAATTTCCCACATGCTGCAGAGCAACTAAGCTTGTGTATCACAGCTCCTGATCTCGGGCTCCTCAGCAAGAGAGACCAACGCTGTGACAAGCCCCGCTTCTCAAGAAAGAGTACTGCCTGCCGCTCTCTGCAACTAAGTAAAGGCCACGTGCAGAAACAAAGACCCAGTGCAGCCATAACTAAATAAATAAAATTTTTAAAAAAAGAATGGGGATTAGCTATCAATCTGAGCTGGTCAGCACAACTTGAATGTAGCAATGATGGGATTCTACATTCTGATTAAATTCTTTCTCCCAACTCAGGGTAAGCAACTAGAACCTGTAAGTTTTCTATGAGGGAGTCAGTCGATGACCTAAGCCCTGAGCATGGGTAAGAAGGGACAGTTAAGAGTCCTGTGTTGGCAGGACCAGAGGGACAAAAGGAGCATTGTAAGGAGCTGGGTCTGGGTCTGGAAGTGAGAGGGCTGTGCTATCTCTTTAAAGATCTAGAATGAGAGATGCTTTCTTTCCATCTGGAGACTTGAAGGTCCAAGACTGGCTATCACCAGTCACGTCTATTCTGAGCTGGGATGCCAGGAAGTTCATTGCCTTCAGCCCTGAGAGCAGCAGTGGGAAAAGCCCAGGTAGATGGGGACATTTGCCTTTCTCTCCACTATTGCTAATAAGTAGCTCGTTTGCATTTTTTATTTAAAAAATGATCAGTGTTGTTTGATCTCTTAGCCAAGTTAGACAGGATTAACACATGCATGCTGGGTCGCTAAGTCCTGTTTGACTCTTAGTGACCCTGTGGACTGTAGCCTGCCAGGCTCCTCTGTCCGTGGGAATTCTCTGGCAAGAATACTGGAGTGGATTGCCATTTCTTCCTCCAGGGGATCTTCCTGATCCAGGGGTCAAATCCGAGTCTCCTACATCTCCTGCATTGGCAGGCAGATTCTTTACCACTGAGTCACCATATAGTCCATCTCTAACTTCCAATCAGTTTAGAAACCATTCTTGAATACTAATACTCTTTCCTTGCATGAGACTGAACTATCCATCCAGTTGGATTCTGTCCAAAGGATTAAATTAGTCTATAAAGCTGATGATTTTTATTTTGGGATGTTATAGCAACCTTATAACACCCCCAAAGCCTTATAACCTTGTAACACCTCAACCTTGTTTGAGTAAGCCCTGGGAGTTGGTGATGGACAGGGAAGCCTGGCGTGCCACAGTCCATGGGATTGAAAAGAGTGGGACGTGACTGAGCGACTGAACTCAATTGATAACGACCTTATGGAGGTACAACTAACATTCAGTAAGCTGCAGATATTTGAAACATAAACTTGCTCCATCTTGACCTATGAATGAAAGTGAAAGTTGCTCAGTTGTGTCCTACTCTTTGCGACCCTATGGACTGTAGCCCACCAGGCTCCTCTATCCACAGAATTCTCCAGGCAAGAATACTGGAGTGGGTAGCTGGTCCCTTTTCCAGGGGATCTTCCCAACCCAGGGATTGAACCCAAGTCTCCCACATTGCAGGCAGATTCTTTACCATCTGAGCCACCAGGGAAGCCCTGAATATGACTGCAGTGGTGAAATATTGAAATTTTGTTACACTTTTTGTAACCTCTTTCTATTATCCTGGCCCTGCAAGCCCAGGCAACCAGGGATCTGTTTCTGTCACTCTAGGTTGGTTTGCATTTTCTAGAATTTTATGTAAATGGAGTCATACACTCTATATTCTCCTTGCCTTGTTTTTTTCACTCAGCAAAATCATTTTAAAATTCGTTCAAGTCCATCATGTAGTTCATTCCTTTTTGTTGCTATCTAGCACCCCACTGCATGGATATAACACAGGTGAATGTTTATAACACCTTTTGACAGACATCTCCGTTGTTTGCAGTATTTGGCTATGATAAATAAAGCTGCTTTACCTATTCATATATACAAGGCTTTGTATGGATATTTAATTTCTTTTAGGTAAATACCTAGGAGCTAAATGGCTGAATCATATGATGTGTGTATGTTTAACTTTTTAGGAAATTGCCAAAGAGTGGCCCTGTTTTATATTCCCACCAAGAAGTCACTTCCAGCTCCTCCCTACCCTTGGCATGTGAGACTTTTTCATTTTAGCCACTCTGTTTGATGTGTAGTGTTGTCTCACTGTGGTTCAAGTTTGAGCTTCCTTCATGGCTTAGGCTGTTGAGCATATTTCCATGAGTTTATTTGCCATTGGTATGTCTTCTTTGGTAAAAAGTGTGTTCAAATCTTTTTCCCATTTTTAAAATGAGGGTTTTTGTTTCCTATAATTAATTTTTAAGAGTTCTTTATATATTCTAGATTTAAAAATCCATTATCAAATACATGATGCACAAATATTTTGTCACAATCTCTCATTAGATTTTCATTCTCTTAACCAGGGTCTTTCTAGAGCAGAAGTTTTTATGTGTGATGAAGTCCATTTTATCAACTTGTTCCTTTATGGATTATGTTTTTGGACTCATATGTAAAAATTTCTAAAGTCACAGAGGTTTTCTCTTGTGATTTTTTTCAAGTAGTTGTATACTCCTGGGTTTTGTATTTAAGTCCATGATCCATTTAGATTTAGATTTACATATGCATTTCTTGTTGTGATCACAGGGTTTTTCTGGTTTGGTGTGATAATATGATAGATTCTATTGATATTGTGTGTGTGTGTTTTTTAATGAATGTTTTTATGAAGAAAATATGGCACCATTGTAGGAAAAGATTCTGAAGCCTCATTCAGATTCAGCAGGTCACAACAGAGCAATTGATGAGTGATGTCTGAACTGGGCACAGGAAGTGGAAAGGTTGCTTCCGAGCCATGAAGTTGCCTCTAAGCGATGCTTTCACTTGCCTCCTTGCAGTCAGCTTGCTGGTCACTTCTGCTGATGACAGCCTTACATGCAAATGCAACAGTGATGGGAGACTAGCTTATGAGCCCCCAATACTATGCAAGTTGCATGTCATTACATTTTAAAGTTATTCCCCCCAAAAAACTCACCCTCTTCTCAGTGAAAATAAAAAAGAACCTGATAGACAAAGACCAGGCCAATGAATATATTGAAGACTAGAGCTCCCATTTTTTTTTTTTTTCGTGGATAAATTTATCCTTTTTTTCCCTCCACTTGGATCCCCCTGGGGTGTGATTTATCCAGAGAAATGTGTTTCCTTTTGAAGCTGTAGAGTGTTAACAAGATATTGGCATAGGGATTATTTTCGCCTCTGTCACACAATCCGTCCTAACCCCGCATGCCAGTTCTTCTGTCCCCTGCAGAGAAACCACTGAATGGGGAGTGATGTGTTTCTGGTATGTGTTACTGGAATTCAGAATGAATTTCTTATCATCACGGTGGCTAGGTGCCATTAAAATATTGCTGAAAGTGTTTTAAACCGATGCGTTATGGTTTAAATCATTTCTGTGTGTGTTTTTCTTGGACTCTACCTTTTAAGGCTACCACTGTTTCTCTGGGGAGATGTGTGCATGCACGTGTGTGTGACCTCAGTTGTGTCCGACTGTTTGTGACCCCGTGGGCTGTAGCCCACCAGGCTCCTCTGTCCATGGAATTTTCCAGGCAAGAATACAGGAGTGGGTTGCCATTCCCTTCTCCAGGGGATCTTCCCCACCCAAGGATCAAACTCACAGTCTTCTGTGTCTCCTGCATTGCAGGCAGATTTTTACTACTGAGCCACCAGGGAAACCTGGGGAAGATGTGTAACATGCTTTAAAGGATTGATTAAAGGGGTTTTTAGAACTTAACCAATTCGGGAGCTGGAGACAGTTTGAATATTGTCCTATTCCATAACGCTAATACTTATACCTCCTATGTGTATTTAATGATATGTGAGAACATTTCAGAAGGCAAGGAAAAAGGAAACAGGTTTCTTATGCAGCAAAACGAAAATGGTAGGGAAAAAAATCTCAGACTGCTACTGAACTCTTTGAGACAGCTGAAGTTGAAATTGATTCTGGCAAGGCCATTACGGGGGTAATTGTCCAAGAGAATGTTTTCTTACACAGGAAATTAGAGACAGGGAAAACATTATTAAAAGTAAAAATTTGTAGATTTTTGAATCCGCCAGCATGTGTAGCAGTTATTGTATTCCCTTATGGGATTAACAACCGAATTAAATTTTAGTTAGACTCCAATTTGGAGCTGAATTCCAAGCTTGAAGAGCCTTCGAAGAGGAGGGGAAAAAAAGGCAGAGGGATTCAAGATGCTTTTTGACACAGTGAAACAGCCCCCAGCCCCCCCACCCAAATCACATGCTTTACAAAGTTACAAAAAAAGGTAACGTGAAGGGGTTTGTTGCTTATATTAAATGAAAGATCAAAATGTTTTGATTTGTGCTTTAGAAAAAAATCTGGTCATGACTCTGTACCAAAATTCACCATATGTACGTGATTCTACAAGTTTAGATATGACAAGATATGAAAAATATCTGTCACTAAATCTTATGATTAAACTCGACAGCAAAACGGAGACGTGGTTGACTAATCCAGGAATGCGAGTGTGTTTTTGTGAACAAGTGTGTGTGTTTGTTGTGTGTGCTTGTGTGTTGTGGGTTATGTGTTGTATGTGTCAGAAGAGTGTATGTATTTTGAAGGGGGAGGAAGTGGCAAGATTGAAAATGTTCATCTGAGAAAAAAGTTCTTGGCTATCTAAATTGCAATAATTATTCATATTAATTCAACTTACCGAGTAATCACTTTATTTTTTGCTTATGTATCTATAGTTCTTGGATTTTCATTTAAAAATACACCTGTATTGAGACACAGCTTCTACTGCTTTGCATTGATTTAAAGGAATAGTGATTATATTCTGTCATGTAGATAGACATTTTTGGACCAGACATGATATGCATTCATTAACAGCTCATTCATTTACCACTATGAGTTTGGCATAAGTGAATTTTCCAGATAACCAACATTATACCCATAAAGTTTTTATTTTAATCATCTTAATGGAAAGGGCCCAATGTTCCTCACATCTTAAATAAATCATCCTGATGAGGAATCCAAGTAAGTACCAGATAATTGTGAGAAGGAAATCCTGTTACCTGGTGAAGAGGAATTAGAAGGTCCAATTTAAATGATACTTTTGTATGACATTTACTGATATGGTGAAGTGAAGTGAAAGTCTCTCAGTTGTGTCTGACTCTTTGCGACCTCATGGGCTATACAGTCCATGGAATTCTCCAGGCCAGAATACTGGAGTGCCTCTCCCTTCTCCAGGGGATCTTCCCAACCCAGGGATGGAACCCAGGTCTCCCCAGGTCTTCCATATTGCAGGCAGATTCTTTACCAGCTGAGCCACTGATATGGTAAATGCTCACTTTATAATGGTGAATGGCAGAAAAGGGGTAAAGCTATATTCTGGATTATCTCAGTAATGATCTATAGATGGACCGTGTACAGGGAAGATTAGCTCTTTAGGTCTGCTTTTTAAAAATGATCTACAGGTAGACTATGCCCAGAAAAGTAGGAGACACTAGAAATTGATCCATGGTTCTCTTTGAATGGGAAATTTGAAGAGGATTTTCATTTTTTTCCCTCTTTCCTTTTTTATTCTTCAGATTTCTACACCGAACATTTTTTTTGTGATCAGGTTTTTTAAGGTTGTTGGGTTTTTAAAAATTGTATCATAGATAAACTACTTACTGCCCACTCAACCATACCTATATTAGGTAAGGAATACATATTTTTATGTAATAGATGCTCAGAGAACTTTCATTCATTCATTTATTTTTACATAAAGACACTCACAAATATTCTGAGGACCTTTCCCTACACAAGTTGCTTTTAAACTATTTCACTTAAGACAGAGCTTTTGGAGGGACTTCTCTGGCAGTCCAATGGTTAAGACTTTGCCTCCTAATGCAGAGGGTACAGGTTTGATCCCTGGTCAAGGAGCTAAGAACCTACATGCCTCCCAGCCAAATAATCTAAGCATAACATAGAAGCAATATTGGAACAAATTCAATAGAGACTTTTAAAAAATGGTCCACATCAAAAAAAATCTAAAAAGAAAAAAGGAGAAAGCTTTTTGGTAGCTTCCTTATATAGACAAAGATTTTTTAAAACTATATCTGCACTCATTCATTACAGAGGCTAAGTGACACAGCCAGACGTTATAACACGGCTAACTCCCGTCACCTTGTATGTGCACTCTACAGAGCTGAGTGAGGACTTGCTGTTTACAGGCTTCGGTCAGAGCAAACCCTTCAGGATGTGTTCCTCCAGCTCCAAATTTCTGCCAAAATTTAAAATCTACCTGAGGCCAATGTTAATCACGTGACTGGAAATCCAAGGGATGTCAGTGCACCATAGAACAAGGAGGCTCTCCACCAACTAATACCTCTCCCCTCGGATTCTCTGTGGAGTATCAAAAGACAATAAGAAAAAGCAGTTACCTTTGGCTCAAGTACTTCAGAGTGGTTTCTGAGGTCATGATACTCAGCCTTTAGTATCACCGGAGGACGGGCGACCACCGATGGCGACGTTGTTACTTCTTTGGTTACAGCCGGCTCAAACACACCAGACCAGCCGTTGTCCCTGTGATGTCATTGGATTTCTAGTTCTCACGCCTGGAGTCACGTGTTCAGATATGCGGGAGGCAGCCCTGATCAGTGCTGACCAGCATGGGGTCTGGAGGTCGACCAGTTGGAATCCTTTCAACAGGTGATCTTGTGCAAGATACTCAACCTCTCTGTGCCTCAACTTCCCCATTGAAAAAATTAGACTCATTAGAATCGACCGCATGAGGCCATGGTGCTAATTAAATGAGGCAATTCACCTACTATGTTTAACATGGTGCCTAAGACATACTGAGTGTCAAAAAATTTGTCATTATTATGATTATTAGATTTTCAATGGTTAATAATTAACATAACTGTGCTTGTAAATATTTATAACTTCTTAATGTGCCAAAAGTGGGATAGGAGGCCAGCCAATCTGACCTGACAGGTGATAGCCTGAAACAGAGGTGGGCAAACTGTGACCCACAGGCTAAATCCGGTCTGCTGCGTCTTTCTGTAGATAATGTATTATCAGACCGCGGCCACAGCCATTTGTCTAAATCTTGTCTGAGGTCCTTTTGCGCCGCAGTGGCAGAGTTGAGTGGTTGCTACGGAGACAGCTTCATCAGAAAACCCTAAAATGTTTACTACATGGCCCTCCACAGAAAAAAAATTTACCATTCCCTTTTCCAGACTAAAAAGGGAATACAAGGAATTTGGGAAGAATGTTCTGGAGCTAAAGGAAATCCAGCATTTAGAGAAATACCAAAGGAAGAGACTGTCTGAGAACGACCCTGGTTCACTAATTAGCAAGCAAAACAGTAGTAGTAACCATGGGCGAAGCACTGATTACCTCAGCAGAATAACCTCGAGGAATAAACAGAAGCTGGCTTATTAGCAGGCAAGAGTAAGGATCGCATTGAGGGGACAGGGAACAAAGGAGGAAGAGAGAGGACAATAAAGTTTCATGTTATCAACCAAGGCAAACAAGGAATACCATCTTCATGCTGAATAGTTCTGTATCCCAAGGCAGTAACAACACACAGAAATGAATCAGCGATGTACACAATTCCTAAAAAGGCATGCGTGTGTTCACTTTAACAGTACTGACACTAACTATGACACAGCTTAGGCAGAGAAAATAGAACATAGAGTATTCCCCCAAAATCTAGTTCTCTGATTCGGTAAAAGTAGGTGTCGACCTCTTGGAAAGTATGTGAAGATAATATGGTAGCCACCTGCCAGAGATAACAATTGGATGATGTTCGGGGCTGAGTTACCTAATCTTCAGAAAGATTAAGACAACAGCGCCTTCCTGAGACAAAAAGTCAAAGAAAAGGTCAGACCAGAACTCCTTTCCTGAGGAAGAAACCACTGACTCCGGGGTAAAGTTGCCAAAGCTAGAAAATCGCTTTCTCTCAGGTAGAGTTGGCTACTCATGTATGAAGGCTCCCAATGCTAACACTCACATAAGCATACATAATTTGAGTCTGTAACGGTTAAGTCTGTAAACCATATCGGGGATCATTAATATCAAATCTGCATTTGCAAATTTAGAATAACTTCTCTTGTGCCTCCACTGGAGACAACAGTATAAAGGTCAGTCGGCTGAATGACGGGTGGTCGGAGCTGAGCTTCCGAGGTCTCCTGAATCCTCACTCAGGCAGACACAGCACAGCGTTCAAGTGTGGTGAGTGTGAACGTGCGCCGTCAGAGGCAAAGTCCGCTCCTAAAACCTGAATTTCCCATGGAATGATCCACACCTCCCTTCACTTGGAAGACATTGACTGTTTTTCGCATCAATCTTTGGTAAAAGACTAAGCCATGCAAAGAGCATCTTACACTTTAAACTAATGGAATTAAAGCAGACCTATTACTGGCTAACGTCTCCTGGGAAGA
Source organism: Cervus elaphus (assembly GCF_910594005.1). NCBI lineage: Eukaryota > Metazoa > Chordata > Mammalia > Artiodactyla > Cervidae > Cervus > Cervus elaphus. The sequence continues at coordinate 56,713,887 of NC_057841.1, forward strand.
AAATTCTTACCATGTATTATGTTCCAATTTTGGAACCCTTGGATACCTCCTGAGACATTCGGCTCATTAGATTTATTCTGCACTGACACTCTGAATGGTGCGAGTTCTTCGTTGACACTGCTTTCATGGTTCCATCATCGTTACGAGGCACTGGGGAGAGAGGCTTGGGAACAGTATAGGGAGGCCCTGCTCTGTGGCACATATGGTTGGATACATCAAAAGCAGTGAGGGATGCAAGGCTGAAATTAACTCAGTGTAGACTAAAGCATCATTTCTGTGGGCCTCAGAGCAAGACGCATGAATGTTTTGCTGCTTCTTTTCGATCTGGGACAAAATAGCAAGAATGTATCTAATCATTATTAAACTCTGGATATTTTAGTGGTTTGCAAAACTGCTGGTTTAAGCCTTTAAGTGGTTATAGGGGGGAAAAAAGACTGGAGGGAAGGAAATTCACTAAAATGTTAAGATTTGTTTCCTCTGGGTGATGAGAATAATGAATTTTTTCCCTCGATTTTTCTTTATTTCAGAGTTTTCTAACAAGGATGTGAATTCTTATACAGTAGAAAAAGTATATATAATAAACTACATTACATTAGTTTATCTAATTTATTCTAGTATATTTGGGAGAAAAAAAAAGGAAAGAGAAAATTAACTTATTTCCTGATATGACAGATGGAAGTCTGGGAACTACATTTTAAAATGATTTTAATAAATGAGAGTAGGCAAAATAATAACATTTTTCTGGCATTTGAGCCTAATATAAATGAGTAAAAAAGGCACAACCCTACCTTAATGAAATATTTCTGCCAAAAAATCATTCATTTTTATTTGTCATATGGATAAATAACTGTTATTTCCCTAAACTCCCACCATTATTCTATTTCTGTTTCCTTCCTTTCTATTTTTCTTTCTCCAAGTTTCCACCTTTACGGTTCAGACCTAACAAGCTCAGTTGTTCAAATACGTAAAATAAAGGTGTTTGTCTTTTGAGGTAAAGGACTTAGCACTTTGTACATTTATTTCCCATCTTGCTTCCTACTCATAAATTACATATGTGTGAATTGCTCTATATTGGTCATCAAAATGAGGTAGGCATTATTCTAATTCAAGAAATAGAGACTAACTGAGATGTATTTGCAATTAATGAGAATGTTTGATATGCCTACATCACAAGTCAACATTTAAAAAGACATTTCTCAGCACTTATACACTAAAATGTGCATTTTAGGCTGTTATAAGTACTCTAAGTACAAAAATTGCTCATGTCTAAAACAATTTGTACTTTTGCACTTGCAATTTTCTTGGTCTATTATAAACAATGTGCATTCTGTAGAGCACATTTAAATGCATTATTTCCGTGCTTAAAAATGTACTCTTTAAAAAAGAGCATTAAAAGAAATGTTAATGTAGCCATTTTACTAATTTCACGCGGGCAAAAGGTGAATCAGTTGAAGGTTGGGAATTCAGATCAAATATCCTGTGTTGACAAGATCCGTCATCCTGCATTTTCAGTACCATGGTGAATCCACCAGGCTGACCCTCCATCTAACAAATATTACCAGACCAAGAAGACGTTCGACAGCATCTAGTGCCAGAAGATTCCAAGCCAGAGAAATCGGTGTGCAAGCTCTACCGCTTAAAATGGTGAATAGTACCCATATCAAAGGGCTCAGTGCCTGTGAAACATTTCACATAATGGGCATGGGCTTCGGTTTCACTGTTGGCACAGCCCTCCTTCAGTCCATGATCCGCTCATTCATCCCACAGAGCAGAGCCGAGCTCTCTCTGGACCAGAACTGGTTCCGGTTGCTTAGCCACAAGACCAGCTTCCCTTATTTCCTGTGATGCCTGCAGTCCAGCAATATACATTAAAAAGGCTCCCACTGTATGCCCAGGGCCAGGACAGATAAACTACTTCAAGAAAAGGAATAGTTTGGGGTGTGAAATAAACATTAAGAGAGCCTTTGACACCAAGAATCTTGGTGCTACGATTCTTCCAGGGCACACTGGGTTTCTCAGTCCTCCTACCCTCCCCGTCTTCCCTTGCCTACGAATTCCCAGTTTGGTCTTTTCCATTGGGAAAGGTTAAGCAACTATGACATGAAAGTCCAGTTTTAAAAACACATGCACGCCTACTACTTGGCATTGAAATTAGTAAAATATTTGTAAATTTTCAATTTTAACTACCAAGTGTTAATCACTCAGTCATATCTGATTCTTTGCAACCCCATGGACTGTAGCCCACCAGGCTCCTCTGTCCATGGGATTCTCCAAGCAAGAATACTGGAGTGGGTTGCCATGCCCTCCTCCAGGGGATCTTCCTGACCCAGGGATCGAGCCCAGGTCTCTTGCATTGCAGGCAGATTCTTTACCATCTGAGTCATTGAACTTGACCACATTACTATTATATGGATTTGTCTTTAGCCCAACTGAACACTCTCCTCTCTGTCATCTCTGTTTCTCCCTCTCTCTTCTGCAGATGTAGCTGTCTGGAGGTATAAGACCGATCCTATATTTAGTAAGGACCTGAGAAGGGTCCAGAACCCCAGACGTGCAGAGAGGGCCTCAGGTGGACCCCTCTGCGGAGCTGCCCTGCCCGTGCTCAGCGGTGGGTCTGCTACCATCTTTGGGAGCCATCTCTCCTGGGTTCTGACTTGTTTCTCCTGAGCCTAGGTCCATGCTCCAATGACCTGTCTGGTTCTGCTTTCAAGAAGGATGGAGATCTTATTCCATCCCTTATATTATTAGAGAAGTCCTGTGGCTTAATCCTGCCAAGGCCGCAGGGATGGGGGCCTGCCCCGAGTTCCCCTGGGAAACTCCCCTTTGGAGTCACTCCCTTTCTAAACTCTCTCAGCCTGATCCGGGCCCCAGCTGTCGGATTCACCTGCAGCGGCGCCTGCTCCTCGGTCTCGGGGATGTTGGCACCCACTAATCAACTCTCTAGGCCGCCTCTCGCTCCTTGCCAGTCCACTCTGTGGCCACAGAGCTGCTGTAACTGGCTGCCTGTCTTCTGTTATCCTGTGTTGTCCCAGTCACCGCGCCCCCATCCTTAACCTTGCACCCCCTCCCCCAGGCTCAGGCACTTCGCCCGCCTCTTCCCACTGTCTGCTGGCTTTGGGCTCCTTCTCTGATGTGGAGGGTGAAAGAACACGCCTGTAGTTTCAGCTTTGGAGGCCAGGAGTGTCACACTCAAAACAGGTAGAAACATGGCTCTCATTGTAAAGGCTTCGAGTTATATGGATTTTTTTCCCTCCCTCCATTAATTTAGTTCTGACTTTGTAGATGCCATCTGGGATTCTTTCAAAGTTTTCTCAGTGTTTGTTGCTTGAAAAATACCCCAGCTTGCTTCGTGGCTGGCTGTTGAAAGAATTGATGCTCTGTTCTTTGTTCTGCTCTGCGTCACCTCCGAGGTGTTGTCTCCATTTACAAACGCACCGAGAGCAGTATTTTTAACAGACGAGAGGGCTGGGAAAGTAGTCTTGAAACAGACCCAAATCAAACAGAAAAAGGATAATATTAAGGCTGCTTGAGATGGAAATGTTCACATTCCTTCAATACAATCTATCTGTTTGTATGATCAAGGAAGATATACAGAGAGACATATCTATACATATATGTATCTGCCAGGATTTGTAAGCGAGACCTCTCTACCTTCCCAAAAGAGAGGGAACTGGAGCCTCAGCAGGGGTAAATGAGCTTCCTGCAGGTTTAAGAAGCCGTTCCCTGATCCAAACCGGGGTGCTTGAACAGTTCCAATAATGAAATGAAATGAATTTTCAACTGCTCTAGAAACGCCGTTCAACCGACCCAGACAGGCGTCTCCATGGGTGCTCACACAGAAAATGAGTTTATCGCAGATGTTCCACCTCTTTAAAGTCTTCCTCTCATTTTATTTTAAGTAACTCGCTCCCTGACGGGGTTCTTCGCGAGGTTATCCATCTCCGAGCAGCAGGAAGGGCACCTAGCCGGTGCCTTCCCGGGGAGCGGTGGCGGGGAAGGCGATTGTAACCTGGCCGTCCTGCCAGCGTCAGAGGGCTGGGGCTGGACTGGCGGCGGCCTGCAGCCACCTGCGTCCACAAACATACCCACCCTCGCTTCCGAACTCTTTTAGGGAGGTCCTGATTAGAAAGATTTATTTACTTATGCATTCGCAGTTGTCATTCTTTCCAAGTGCCTGAGATTTGAACACAAGAGAATACTACATTTCTGCGACCGAAAAATGACCACAAGAAAGCCAAATAACAGACCGAGAAAGATATTGACAATAAATGACAGACAGTTTATTATTCTTTTACAGAAATAGGTCTTACCAACTAGTAAGGAGCCAATAAAACCTCCGATTCACCCTCCCCTTCAAACTTCATAAAGGTCAGGATCAGGTAATGTCCAAAAGATAATATACACTTGGGATTCCCAGGTGGCTCAGTGGTAAAGATTCTAAATGCCAAAGCAGGAGACACAGGTTCAATCCCTGGGTTGGGAAGATCCCCGAAGGAGGAAATGGCAGCCCACTCAGTCTTCATGCCAGAGAATCCCATGGAGAGAGGAGCCTGGCGGGCTACAGTCCATAGGGTCACAAAGAGTTAGATACAACTGAACAACTGAGTACACATGCAATATATAATTAGTCAATCAGCGCATGGAAAAATGTTCAATCTCCACTAATCAAATAAATATTTGCTAGAAATTAAAGTGGTACCCATTTTTATTTGTTTACAATGAAATATTTAGTGCTTGCAGGTTTACAAATGATGAATACGCTTTAACATTTCAAGTGGAACTACAAATTGGTTCTCTTGCTTTAGTAGTCAGTTTATTTAGACTGCATGTTGATTGATGCAACTGGTAAAAAGTATTTAATAATACAATAAAATGTTCATTTTATTATGTTAGCCATTCCAGGCACTTAGAAATAAATAGTATAATTGCTTGTATATATAGATAATATTATTATATATACAGTACTAATTAATAAATTTTTCTATTATAGACTTTTAGGTGCCTTTTTTCTTTCCTATGTTTTCCACCTTTTCTAAAATACCATTATTTTTTCATATTAGAGAAAAGATAAACATTATACACGCAACTTTAAAAATTAGCTACCTAACAAATACCTTGATATCTGCCAAATACGGGGATTCCCTGGTAGCTCAAATGGTAAAGAGTTTGCCTGCCATGTTCGATCCCTGGGTTGGGAAGATCCCCTGCAGAAGGAAACGGCAACCGACTCCAGTATTCTTGCTTGGAAAATCCCATGGGCGGAGGAGTCTGGCAAAGAGTCAGACATGACTGAGTTGTCACTGAGTGACTTCACCAGATGCCTTAGTTTTCTTGCTAAGTAGTTTTAATATCTAGTTCTTTGAACAGTTTTACAACCCTCCTTATATTTAAACAGTTGGTAGTCAAGAAAGATTTTCTGGCAGCGGAAAGTCTTCTCCCAGCGGAGACTGGGAGACACAGGTGGCCCATCGTCTCATTACTCTAATTGTATTTAATGTTGTAAATCCTACTTTTCAGTTTTCTCCTCGTATACTTTTTGTTTAAAAAGAAATCGCTAACACATCTTATTATATATGACCACCGTCAGTCTACTTTCTTAGAAAATGAACTGAACTCTGAAACCTGGGCTTTCATTTTAGCTTTGTGGCCTGAGGTTAGTGATGCCCTGGGCACGGCTTGCATTTCACTGCCGGGTCCCGGTGTGGTTTAAGCGGGTTCTTTGCTTATGCCTGCATTTTATAGAACCTTGCAATCTACAGTCCACTGCATAACTCCAAGTCTGAGGGTTTGCCCCTGGCCCAGAAGAGCTGGCCTGGCAGGACACAAGCTAACAAAGCTCCTAGGTATAGGATGGACTCAGAAGGAGCCAGTTGTGTTTCCAGAAAGTCTTCTATGACTTTCACTCATCCAGACTTTAATATCCACACCCGTGACCACTACTGCAGCTCTGGGGACCAGCAAACAGTACACTGTCAATCTCAGGGGAAGTAGCTACATTTTGCCATGTATGTTGACTCCAGTGAAGATCTATATCAATTTTCAATTGTAATAAAACAAATCTATCACTTAACACAAATGATTATCTGACCTGGTTTTGGTATCAGTGTAAACCTCTGACTTTATGTCAATAGGGTGGTCATTCAATTTTGTGTGCATTTCATACATATGTATGTGGCTGAATATGTTACAAACAATATTTTTTAAAATCTTTTAGAAGCCCATGAATTTATAACTATCCCATTGTACAGAAAGGGGAAACTAAGTCTCACAAGAGGTAAAACAATTGCACATTGCCACAGAGCTAGAAGGGCTTCCGTGGTGGCTCAGTGGTAAAGAATCTGCCTGCCAAAGCAGGAGATGCAAGAGACGGTGGGTTCGATACCTGCGTTGGGAAGATCCCCTGGAGAAGGTAATGGCAACCTACCCCAGTATTCTTGCCTGGGAAATCCCACAGAGGAGGCTGGCCAACTACAGTCCACGGGGTCACAAGAGTCAGACACGACTGAGTTACTAACACTTTCACTTTTCATACTCTTACTGCTCAGTTACACTTTTATTCACTAATCCAGTCGTTCAACAGATAATGAATGTTATAGAGCAGGAACTCTTCCAGGTGCAGGGAATATAGTGATGAACTTGATCAAGTCCCTGAACAACTGGAAATGATATTCCACCTCCGGGAAACTCAGACTCTGCCATGGACTCCTCCAGATAAGCCTTCATCTTCATCCAGGAGGCCTGATTTCGTGAAATCCACTGATCCCCAACATAGAGGGGAACTTGACTAGGGAGTCCATCTTGAAGGATTATCTCATTTCACCCACTACGCTGGTAGGGTTCCCAAGGTAAGAGAATATGATGTGCTTCTTTGATGCCTTCGCTTTTTCACCGGCTATCTTATCACAAAGTCCTGTTCGTTGACTCATTTCTTGGCCAAAGAGGAGAAATTATAAATTTTGTCAAAAATGCCTTTCCAGCAGCCTCGCCCTCACTTTCAACCACCGTGTGTCCTTCCAAGCAGGTTAGAAACCCGAGCCAGGTCACTGACATTTCTGTCCTCTCTGCGCGCGCTCTGGTTTACTCAGCCTGTACACGTTAGATTTATTTACATTGTTCTTGGTTGACGTTTAGTTCCTACAGTTTCTGCTTTGGGTAGACTGCACATTTTCTCACACTTCATGCCATTCCTTTAAGCTACATTTCGGCACAGAGCTCTCTTTGTTCACAAGAATTCCGAGAGCGTCTCACCGCAGCTGCACACAGCTATAGGAATGTGTCCACCACTGATTCAGGAAGAGAGACACAGGCATGGTTTCCAAAATACCGCGGCACAATCAAAGTATAGAGGAAAACTTAGGTCAAGATTTCGTTGCCAAGACAGCTGTAAGCTTGAAACAGAAAAAAATAGAAAATGCAAGTCTGAAATGGAATGCACTTGCTTTGAGCAAGCAAAGTGTCTCAGATCAGTGAAGGAAAGTATCCTGTTCCACATTGATTGACTATTAGCATATGGTAATTTAACCTCCTAGTGCAAAGATTCTTCATGCAAATGGTTGGGGGAAAATCTGTAGGCAATTATTGTTAATATCAAGCAGTCGACAGAACACAGGGATCCCAAAGCCTGTCTTGAACTAGTGAACAGCATCGTTTCAAGCTCACCACTGTGAAAAAGAAGCTCGGAGAGGCTAAACAGCTTGCAAAGATCCCACAGCCAGTCACAAGGAACAGCGAAGCTACAAGAAGCTGGGAGTCAATGGAACTGATCCCTGAAGTACCATTTTCCCCCCAAGTCCCTTGCACCATAGCAATCCCACCAACACTGTGGTCCTCATCTCTCTAGCATTCCCATCTCATCCATTCATCACATTCTTCTCCATGGTCTATTAACTTGGCAAGAGTTGAGCAAATACAGTCAAAGATATCACCATGGATATATGGATGCAATGGAATTTGAACACCTGCATGGGAGTAACAGGCAAAAAACCTGATAGAAACCAGTTATTCCCCCAAGTAACAGATCATTTTAATCAGTGTATAGGTGACTAGATGTAGTTCGTTTGGGCCCAGATAATTCTTCATCTTTCTCCCTTATTCTCCCTGTCAGAGATCTCTTCTGTAATGAGTCCAGGTTAGAGAAACAATCAGAATGGCAGTAAAAATCAAACAGGGGCTCTGTGTCAACCTAGAGGGGTAGGATGGGGCGGGAGATGGGAGGGAGGTTCAGAAGGGAGGGGATATGTGTATATCTATGGCTGATTCATGCTGAGGTTTGACAGAAAACAACAAAATTCTGTTAAGCAATTATCCTTCAATAAAAAAAATAAACAAATTTAAATTTTTTTAAAAATCAAAAATAACTTTAAATCTACAGAAAGCAAGGCAAGATGTTCCTACCTTTCAGAGAAAATGAAAATACCCTGCAAGGCAGATACACGTGTGGAGAATGAATGAGGGTCTGTCGGATGTACAGTATCTTTTTCGGGATGCAAGGTGAAGCTTTAAGATTGGCAAGATTGATGGTTATGGAAGTGGATGCTGAGGATAGTATTTATTTGAGGGAGAGAGAAAAATAGCTGTGTGTTAGCTTTCCCACCATTCTGCGTAAGGGAATTTATTTGTTGGATTCTAGCCCTGACTTAATCTCATTTGTCGAACACTGAGCCCTCACAAGGTTGAGCTTGGAGATCTTCTCCTATGATTTCTTCTGAGAGTCCTGCTTGCTCTTGTGCCAGTTCTTTTTGCCATGAGGCTGCTCGTATAACCTAAACGGAGGAAAGCCTTTTGAGCCCATAATCACAGGATCCCCAGATGAGAATGTTCTCAAGCCCACTGTCCCCCATGAAGCTCTCTTTGACCATTCAATCCAAACAATGCAGCTCAATGCAACTCTGTAGTAAGTTTTGAGGATGAGTAAAGGAATGAGAAAGAAGTTGTCTCATTCTCCAGGAGCATGCAAAACCCTTCTACTCTAACTATCCAATGTCCAAAATATCTTTATGACGCGTGTGACATTTAAACGGATAGTGATCTTTACTTTTGAGGGAGGGGACATATGGATACCTATGGTTGATTCATGTTGATGTTTTCAGAAACCAACACAATTCCGTAAAGCAATTATCCTTCAATTAAAAGATAAATACATTTGAAAAAGAAAAAAGATTTTAAGAAAGCACAATAAACCAAAGCAAAGCAGAGAAGTGGGACTATGTCAAAGTGAAAAAAATAAATAAATAGACGTGATCTTTATTTGTATTTAACTTTTGAAGGTGGGGGTGGCAGTCTTATCTCTCCAATTATGTTGTCAATTCTTAAAAGTCAGAAATCTTATCCTTTGAGTTTTCCAAAGCACCCAGTAAAACTCAAGGCCTAAAGTTATTGCTACTCCTCAGACATGTTTAGTCAATCAATTAATAAAATTACATTAATTGCATCTTTATAGGAAGGATTATATTAGGTTCCTGACTCTTCACTCTAAAGCTTCATATTAGGGATTTCCATCTAAGTGAGCAAATGTGATATTCACAAGTGATCAAAATTGTATAACCATATGCTGGAGATTAGAAATTACTTCTGTATATATATGGACTTAGCTAAGAAAATTTCCCAGAACTTTCCACTAGTCTTTTCATCCCTCTAAAATTATCTGGAAACTTTAACACAATGAACATAACGAAGCTGCAAACAACAAACAGAAATCACAGATATTTGAAAATATAAAAATTACCCCTCTGATATACAAAAGCTTGATCAGAAGCCCTTTGTTTTTCAGAAGTGTTGTGCAGGGTGTTAATAGTTTACCGGTGTGAGAAATAGGAGTAAAGAGGGCTCTTAACATCACAGGATGTCTCAGCATATTCACTTGATTAGAGTGCATTGTGAATCTTGATAAGGAACATATATTCTGCACTATTTCCCAAATACACTTGAAAATGGGACTCATGTTTTCAAAAGCAAACTTGTGGGACTAGGGTTCCAGCAAAACACAGTTTGACCAGTCTGTGAAGTTTCTAGGACATTGGATCCATCCTTCAAAGAATATGTAGAACTTGACTCAAGTTCTCTATCAATCTGAGCGTCTTTAGAAAATATGAGTAGAAACTTGCAATAACTTACAGCTCTACATTGATCTCTTATTACATACTAATGTTGGACATTTGACTTCTCTAAACAAGCTCTTAAACCATCCTTCTGATCGGATTCTACAGCAGTGTATAAATAGCACACTTTCTTGCATCTGGGCTTCCAGAATATCTAGCCATGGTAGCCTGTATCTACCATTCTTGAGACAATGATCAAGGATTAGATAATTTCTCTGATATAAGAAAGCACATTTGGATTCGAAGGCCTAGTCCTGGTATATTAACCTCAAACCCAGTACATAGGAGAATAAGCAAAACAGCAAATGTAGAGAAAATCCTGATGGCTTCCCTAGAGAGAATTCCTTGTTTTCATTGCTTGCAACGTTTTCTGCAACCACCTTGATCTTCATCATGCCTAAGTCCCCACTTTTGTTGAAGAATTCACATCAAAGCAAAATATCTGACAAGGTTTCTGTGTTTAACAAATTTCTTAATTAAACCCAAGAGTTCCTTTCCTTTCTCACATAGAAGATTTATGTGCTTACCGAAAGGCACCATATGCCCCTGAGTTTTTGGATCCTCAAAACCACCAGCCCTGATCCTTATTGTTTTAAAAACAGAATACACTCACACCTGAAATAACTACAAAGGTTCCTTCCCCCAAACATTCACCAATCAGACGACACCTGGCCCCGGCCACCGCTAATTGATCCCACGCGCTGTACGCACAGAAATATGCACATTGCTGTTCTGAGTCTCCTAATGACTTCCAGAACCCAGAATGTCGTGAATCACTGCGGGCGTGTGTTGAAGTTTTAATTGGGAGGTTGTGCCTCTCATTATTTGTTTTTAATAAGCACTCCTCAGAAAGGAACATTTTCTGAGATTTTTGCTACCCAGAGAGCAGCCCTCAGACCAACAGCATGGGCATCTTGTGGGATCTTCTTAGAAATGGGAAACAAAGCTCCAGTCAAACCAACTGAATCCAAACCTCCAACTGAACAAGAACCTCAGGTGATCCTTAAACACATTAAATTTGAGAAGCTCTGAAGTCTGGGGGAGGTTTAATCAAATTTCTCTTTGTAGACTTGAAGCTCATGCACTCATTGTGCAGCTAATGATTTTGTCCCTGTCTCATAGAAATAAAATATGATTAACAAATCATGGTATATTATGAAGTGATACAAAAAAATTTGATAGTTTTCTAGAAGGTAAGAATCAGCTGTTGCAGAAAAACAGGGTATGTAATGACTGTAAAGTTCCTTTAAGAAATCTTTTCTAACCAAAATGGTGCTAATTAACTTTAATATTGCTGCTAAGTTATAGAGGGGACTGTGGGCCTCATGTCACATAGGGTAATGGGTTTATGACTGACTTTCATGAAAGTCAATCATTTTTGTCTTGGGGAGTTTATAACTGCTATCTATATTTAATGTGGATAACCAACAAGGACCTACTGGATAGCACAGGGAACTCTGCTTAATATTATGTAAAAACCTAAATGGGGAAAGAATTTGAAAAAGAACAGATACAAGGATAGGTATAACTGAATCACTTTGTATGTGAAACTATACTCCGATATAAAATAAAATTAACTATATTCCAATATACATTATTAATCAACTATACTCCTATATAAAATAAAAAGTAAAAAAAAAACTATCTCATAGTACAATATATAATTGGGGGAAGAAAGTTCAGAAAATCATGTCCCTTTAAAGAAGCTTGCTTTGTATCTGCTTCCCCACCAAATGGCTTGGATTTTGGGGAAGAGATTATTTTAAGCCAGGGACTTGGCCTAAATTAGGCTCAGACTGTAAAGAATCTGCTTGCAATGCAGGAGACCCAGGTTCATTCCCTGGTTCGGAAAGATCCCCTGGAGAGGTGAATGGCAACCCACTCCAGTATTCTTGCCTAGAGAATCCCATGGACAGAGGAACTTGGTGGGCCCCAGTCCATGGGGTTGCAAAGAGTCGGACACAACTAAGCAACTAACAGACACTCCAATATAAAATAAAAAGTTAAAAAAAAGGCTATATCATAGTACAGTATTATAACCAGAGGGAAAAGTTCAGAAAACTGTGTCCTTTTAAATCAGCTTGACTTGTATCTGCTTCCTTACCAAATGGCTTGGATTTTTGGGAAAAGATGATTTTAAGCCAGAGACTTGAACCAGAGTGGTGTTTAACACTCTGGAGAGAGAGCAAAACAGCAGAGTACATGTTCTCCATCTCTTGGTGTAGTATCCCTGCTCTGTCACTATTTTTAAAAAGTACTCCCCACCCTCCCCCAAAAAAAGTCCGCACATTAAGTGTCTCCAGAAAAGAGAGTCATCCACTGATTTGAAAAATCAAAGAAGTATTAAGAGAACAAAGCACATCTCTAAAGAAGAGCTGTCAGTTTTTAACAAGCTTCAGATTTTGTATATTCAGGTTTGTTTGATCCCCTTCAAATGAAATATTCTAAAAGACTCACATACTTTTATTCCCACGGTGACACCATCACCAGAGGCATATTTTTCCAACTCATCTTTGAAGACTGACCTCAAAATAATCTGGTGAGCATCACAGAAAAATGACATGATTTTGTCCTCCCTGGTTATTTTAAATTTTAAACATTACTATCCAGCCTGGTCTACTACTCTGTCTCCCAAAGTTACCTCCCAGAGATCTCAAACAATTTCTCTAAAATGGATAAATCAACTTTAAAATGCACTCTTTGATTCACTAAAATAAGTTTGTGTCCCAGCTTTGTGATTTGAATGAAGAATTTCTAAGCTGTTTTGGCCAACAGCAAAATGATGGCAGCACATATTCCCCCAGTTTCTCTCTGTGAAGATAGAAATTACTCAGATGAAGATAAAATGTTCAAAGAGTTTCATAGATCACCAAGGGGGATTAGAGTCCTGCAGACTCAGGGATGCCTGTAGCCATTCTGGTTGGTTTTGGCAAAGATCACTCAGTTCAGTCTCCAGGCATGTCTCATCCTGTGTAATAGCCATTGAATGACATATATGTGTATTACGCAACTAGTGAATGCAAAAGATTTCTCCATTTCTCGAAACACTTACTCCTGACTCCTCTGCCTGAGCTCCCTAGAGAGTGAGCCAGAAATAGAGGCTGTGAGATGTCCCAGAGGGATCTTCTATGTGCATACGTGTGTGTGTCTGTGTGTCTGCACATTCATAACAGTATCACATCATTTTGAGTCTATTTTTCCTGCACACACCTAGTCAGTTGTAATATTTTCAGTAAATATGTGTGCTTCCCTTAACAGCATGGATAGTTAGGAAATAATAGAGGTAATTATAATAGTAGTACATTTTAGGTCCCAATCCATGGGGGAGAAAATGGCTAGACCAGTCTGCCCCCATCATGGGGACATTGCCACATGGGCACTATGGATAGAGCGTTGGCAGAGCCAGGGTCGGGGCAGCAATTGTGACTTGCAGCAGGGCAGGGCACCATATACTAGACCCTGTGAGCACCCCAGTGTTGGAGAAAACCCAGCCCTGCAGTGGGGAGGCCCAGCACCACCGCTCAGTCCCAAGGGTCAAAGGTCGGGCCAAGTTGAAGTGGCATAGTCATCACATAGAGCTGCTCAGAAGATACCATAGATGAGCTGTCAATCCCAGCGAAGCCGGACAAGCATCCGCAGAGACAGAACTCTTGAGAGTCCTTGGAGGTCCCTGCGTGCTACTGTGTAAGAGCTTCAGTGGTCTGCAGAAGAGAGTGGCAACTACTTGTAGGAAGTCTGGAATCAGACCACCTGGGTTCAAATCCCAGCCCTGCCATTTCTAAACTGTATGATCTTATCATTGCCAGTCATCCTACACAACCCAAAGATAAATATTTTCATTAACTACCACCCAACTAATATTTAGGTTTCAGGAGACATAGCAATAAAGAAAAGTCCCTGTCTTTGATAACTGCACTAAAGCGATCATTGTTGCTCAGTCGCTCAGTTGTATCCGACTCTTCGTGACCCCGTGGACTGCAGCACACCAGGCTCCTCTGTCCTCCACTATCTCCTAGACCTTGCTCAAACTCATGTCCATTGAGTCAGCGATGCCATCCAACCATCTCATCCTCTGCTGCTCCCTTCTGCTTTTGCTTTCAATCCTTCCCAGCATCAGGGCCTTTTCCAGTGAATTGGCTCTTCACATCAGGAGGCCAAAGTATTGGAGCTTTAGCTTCAGCATAGCATTCATTTATTAGGCTCTTGCTGTAGAGCTGAGTTGATGCTTTATATGCATCATCTTAATTAATTCTTCAAACAGTCCCATGAAACAGGTATTAATTATATCTACTTAACAGTTGAGGAATTTGAGGCTTAAGAAGTTAAATTACTGAAGTTTACAGAGTTAGCAAGTGTCAGATTGGGAGTTTGAACTCAGCTATTTTCTGCTCACAAAGCCTGAGTGCTTAATCCCTATACCAGTCAATAGGTCATAGGGAAAAGCCATGATAGGATCGTAAAAAGTCACGTGACAGGTATAAATACATCCTGCAAGGGTCAGGAACCACATGAGTGTTACAGAAGGAAGAAGCACATCTACACATAGCCAGGGGATATCAGTGAAGTCATCCTGAAAGATGGAATGCACAGGTGGATTGGAAGAGCTTTCTAGGTAGAGAAAAACATATAGATTAATAATAATGGTCTTCCCTGTAGGAATTAATAAGAAATTGCTTATATCTTTCTCTACAGAGCTCAAATAATTGCCCCAGCTTTATACTAATTAGCTTCTTCCCTTGTGAGGAAAGAAATAGAGTACTAATTTTGGTCTCTCATTTGCAGAAGAGGAAAATGACATTCACAGAGCTTAAATAAATCTTTCAAGATCACACAGAACACTAGTAAAACAAAAACAACAGCTACAAGTTGAGATCTGGGACTCCATTTCAGTCCAGAGTCTGTTCACATAATCAGTCTCTTATTTAAACACAGGCCTGAACATGGCCTATGATATGTGCTATTATTTGCAAACACATGCACATCTTTTCTTTTTCTTTTTTGCACATATAGAGCTTTCTCAAGAAGACTGTAGGAATGTTCAATTTTTGAGAAAAAAGTGGAGAATTCATCTCTCCACAGTTTTCTTGGTAAACCTGGAGATCACAGTATATTGTTTGAAAAAGGTTTATCTGGAGTCATTTCACTAGTCCTTCTTACCTGGAACTCTAGTGCACTTGATCGATGCTTACAAATGTGAAAAGAAATAAATACAGGGTAATGGTAACTGAGCTCCACCAAAGCCATTTAGTCACCCAGCAAGGACAAGAGAAAACTGGTGGTAGGTCTGAAAATGACCAGCGTTTCCATCCATTTTTCTTACCTTTGAATCTTTTCAGGATGTGGACTGGCCTGTCAAAAAGTATAGGGGCTGGTGCCCATAAATGGTGATTTAGGAGCAGTATGGCAGAAACTGACAATTATCTTCTCCACTTCCCTCAATAACAGAGATGTTTTTGTCTGATCATTCAGTCATCCAGAAAAAGGAAAAGACTATTTCCCAGGCTCTTGCAATCAGTTGAGTCAGGCAACTCACTTCTGTCCAGCACAATAGAGGAAGAGGTGACTGCACAGCTTCTAGGAAGCATCCTTAAAGACAAGAGGAAGAGCCTCCTCCCTCTCCCTCTCTTATCCATTCTCATGGTTGGAATATGGACTTAATAGCTGGAGCTCCAGCAGCCACTTTGAACCATAAGGATTACTGCAAATGAAAGCCACAGATAGAAGAGCAAGATAGAAGGAAATGATGCCATGTCTTACCAGAGCAGCTCTGGACCTCATGATTTCCTGAAGTGACAAAGAAATATCAGCATCAAAACTACAATATGGTCTTGAAATGTAATGTGTTTATTGTCCACTTAAGTGCAATAAAGAAATGAGCTGTGTCAAAAAAAAAAAAAAAAAAGAAATACACTTCTAACTTGCTTACTTATTCTATTACTCATATCTGAATTGAGGAGAGGGTGGAACAACCTCTTGGTTTTTGTAGTATGCTCATTAATTAGGGAGGGGGGGTGGGGAACTCTCTCTTGATTTCTCTAAATAGTGACTAGTGTAATATTTATTGGCTAGAATACTTAATTTGCAATTTATTAAGAACTTCTGACACTTTGTTGTCATTGTTTTAAACTCATATTTAAAGTATGAATTGCAATTCAACTTGTGTATTTCCATGGACTAAGCCTATTTTCTCAGTTAAATTGGGAGTTTCTTCCATTGTTGAGTTTCACCCATGAATTCCAGATTTTCAAGTCTCAGTGATAACTTAGGGATACATTTACCACCTGTGTTAAAATTGGAAATGTGCTTTTTTTTTCAGAGGTGGTCTGTGCATTTGTATACTTAAGAGTTCGTTCCTGGAAAGCAAAATAGCATGGAGTTTCAGAGCTTGGTTTAAATCCCAAACATATTACCTGGTGAGTTACTTATCTTCCTTGTGTCAGAGAGCTTTGCAAATGATGGATAACAACAACAAAAAAGGGCATTGATGCTAACAGTGTTTTTATTTTCCATAGTCCAGGTTTCTTGGGCTTCCCTGGCAGCTCAGCAGTAAAGAATCTGCCTGCAATGTGGGAGATGTGGGTTCAATCCCTGGGTCAGGAAGATCCCCTGGAGAAGAAAATGGCAACTCACTCCAGTACTCTTGCCTGGGAAATCCCATGGACAGAGGAGCCTGGTGGGTTATAGACCATGGGGTCACAAAGAGCTGGACATGGCTTAGCAACTAAACCACAATGAAAACAACAACAACCATCCCTTCTTAGGATAAGAGGAAAATGGCACAAATAATATGGAACCCAAATATAAATCCTACAAGCCTACATTGACCAATGCAATTTGTCATAGACATTCTAAACATTAAAACAATTATTCACATAATCATCAAGATGTTCATTGCCTATGTTTCTCTTTAATGAGTGGTGGTTCATTTTGTACATTAATACACAACTACTTATTAATCGCTGTTTATAAAGGCCACAGTGTATTCTCAGCCTCTAGTAAAATCAAATTGGTGGGAAAAAAACGAATAGTTAATAATATGACTGCTAAGATCTATCAAAGACTTACTACTAAAAATGTGTATTATTTTAGAAATAAAATTACCAATATGAAAAACCAAATTTAGAGAGCGGTTATGTTAGGAGATCATAATTTATGTTTATAAAATAGTCTTCACTAATCAAAGATACACCATAGATTTACTCTGGAAAAAAATGTACTTTGAGTGTCTATTCACAGATGCAAGCTTTCCACAAAATGGAAGTTGCACTGAAGTTAGTTCCATTTTTAACTGAAGGCGAGGATAGAATAATTATAACAGGATCTTGGAGCTGTTTTGGACTTTACACTTTGTAAATCACTTTGACCTCCACTGTTTCATTTAATTCTCATTTGAATTCAGAGGGAACCAGTATTACCACCTTCTTTTTTAAGTCTTTATTGAATTTGTTACAATATTGTTTCTGTTTTGGTTTCATGTTTTGGTTTTTTGGCTGCAAGGCATATGGGGTCACAGCTCTGGACCAGGGATCTAACGCCCACCCTCCGCGTTGGAAGGTGAAGTCTTAACCACTGGACCACCAGGGAAGTCCCAGCAGGTGTTACTGTGCTCAATAGATCAGTCTGGTCCGACTCTTTGCCTCACCCCATGGACTGTAGCCCACCAGGCTCCTCTGTCCATGGAATTACCCAGGTAAGGATACTGGAGTGGGTTGCCATTTCTTACTTCAGGGAGTCTTCCCAGCAGGTATTATTATCTATCCCCATTTTACAAAATAGGAAGCCAAGGATCAGAGGAGTGAAGTCTCTTACTGTCTTTACATAGTTAAGTAGCTGACCAATTTATTTTAGGTCCAAATCTAACACTCTTCCTAATGCAGCATGCCTCAAAATCCTAGCATTGTTCAGTAACAAACTTCAAGTCCAAAAATCTGACTTTTTACCAAGCTTAACAGGAAAGGTGAAATGAAGAAGTATAACTTTAATAGGTACATTGCATGAATATGTTAAAACTCTCTTGTCTGCAGTTTAGCAGAAAAAAAAAAATAAAAGAATGCGTAAGAACAGATCCATTAACTCTACTCTCAGTGCATGAATATTATCTATGGGGTGGGTAAGCATCAAGTCTACATTTATCTTAGGCGGCACAAAAAGAAATCATTTGAATTAATGAAAACAGCAACAATAACCAGAGTCAAAAATCCTTGATGTTTTCCCCAATCAATAGAACAAGCCAGGATTGCTAAAATCTTCCTTCCTTCAGTACTGAGGTGCGCATGCCCTTTCATCAACTCTCCCAGCAGTTGCTTTTGCATAATTAAACCCTGAGTGTGGAGCCTATGGCCATCTAGGGACTGGGTACACAGGGGAACTGTACCGGATGATGCGGGCCCAGGTGCAGAATAAACAAATGTTCTTCCTAAAGTCTTCTTCATTTTAATAATAATAATAAAGTTATAATCACTTTGTCAATAAATTTTTCCACATTTGGAAAAGCGCGGTCCGTGAGTGTGGCTCTCTATGGTCCAAAGCATACTGTTCATGCCTGTTAATGATCGACCCCCATAGTTTACTAATCTCAAGCTCATCTTGCTTTAGTGGGTTCATATTGGCACTCAGCTCACTTATAAAGATGATTTATTATCAGTTTTTCAGATTAACAGTTGATTAGCATTCAGCATAACTTCTTTGGAGGGACAGTGTCTTTGTATACAACCAATTAAACTAAGAAGCTCATCTGTTCAAAGTTGCAAGAATTAGGATTGTGAAAAAATAACACTTTTTGCCTCAAAATTGCTATACTCATATGTACAAAGTTTCTATATAATGTGATGAAATAATTATTGTAATTAGCATCTTAATTTGAATTTATATGCAATTTGGGTTGTTTTTTTTTTCTTTTTAGAAATCTAAATTAATTCCCTGGGAAACTGATGAGAATTTTTCAAAGTAGAAATAAATGCCTGTAATAAATCAAGAGATAAGGGAACAGGCAGAGATTATTCTGCAATTAAAGTTTACTAAATTAATTCCACTTAAACTCCTTGGAGTTTAATGTGAAAAAAACTAGGAAATATGTATCTTCTTGAATTAAAAAACTCACACACTGAAATTTAAAGGCAAAGAAGAGAAAAGAACCACGTAATCAATATTTCCCTAAGCACTAATCAGGAAATAAGTGTTAATATTCCTCTCACAGGTTGATGTTAAAAATATAAATAAAGGCACCAAACTTGAGAAAATTAAATGAAAGCATGGACAGGTGATTGGAAGTTGAATGTGAATATTTGTTTTACCCCAATGAATGTAAATTTCATTAGTTGATAATTAAAAGGAAATTATACAGACATTACAATTACTGCCAATGGCATAAATTATAAAGCTGTATGGCAAAACAATTTAGGAACCCACATTGCTCTTACTATTGTCAAACTGGTTACCAGAGAAACCCAGGATAAATAATATACTCTGTGACTATGGAAATGAGGCCTTGATGTGTTGCTAGGCGGTTAAGGCTAATGTCATTGTATAAAACAATAATGTTAAACATTATTAGTTTTTTAATTATGTCAGTTAATTAGAATTGTTCCTGTTAATTGCCTATGATTCATCTCCAGATGAAAAATGCTCGAGTAAGAGCTTTGGCTGTTTCTCTCCCAGCACACCACCTAAGATCAGGCCCGAGTTCTGCACAGTTGGATTTTACAAATACCATTAGCCTGAGCACAATAATGTTGATCAGATTCATCCACAATAAAAGCTACTTTAATAAAGATGTGTTATTAAGGAAGCTACTCTAGAATAAAAGGCCATCCTTTTACTACTATGGACTGAAAGATAGGCCCTCGGTTCCCAAATGTTGCTTTTATGTCAAAGATTTTCATCAACAAATTAAAAAGTTAAAAGCATGGGATAAGGTTAAACCAAAGACTATCTGACATTTGCCCAGGCTACAAAGACCAAAACATTGAACTTCTAAGAGCCCTCAGCTTCTTACCTTATGTTTCATGACCTCAGGAAATATTTTTATGTTACTCATATTGTTCAGTACTTACAGAGCACCTTAATGTATAGTAAGGACCATGATAAACATGCTTGTACCTCTGGCCATGGGCTCACCACCAGGTTCCCAGCCCAACTCTCCCCATTCACTGTGGGGATACTCGTGGTTCCTGGCTTCCCGGGCCAACTATGTTTGAAAATCTCTAGCTCTTCCCAAGTGTAGCAATAAGGCAATTGAGTGATTGTGTCTTGTGTTTGATGGGATTTTTTTTAAGTTATGGTAAGGTGGAGAATGGGGCTTCCCAGGTGACTCAATGGTAAAGAATCCTCGTGATACAGGTTCAATCCCTGGTTTGGGAAGATCCCCTGGAGAAGGAAATGGAAACCCATTCCAGTATTCTTGCCTGAAAAGTACTATGGACAAAGGAGCCTGGTGGGCTACAGTCCATGAGGTCGCAAAGAGTCGGACACGACTGAGCGACACAACTGAGCAACAGAGGACACACACGTGCTGAACACAGGGCAGAATGTGCCCGGAGGACCCCGCGGGCAGAGGAGCCTGTGGGCTGCAGTCAGTCCACGGGGTCGCAACGAGCCGGACATGACTGAGTGACTAAGCACAGCGCAGCATCCAGTTGTATGAAATCGTCGGAGCCCCCCTTGCAGACCTTAGGATTTAAAACTGGAAAACAACAGTAAACAACTTACTGCCATTGAGACCATCAGAACTTTAAAACTGTGCTACAGCTTCACAGACAACATACTGACAAATTCTAACTTCCTCTGTTTCCCTCCATCTCAAATAAGAACACAAATGCTTGTCCATGAACTTTTGTCCATTATTGCACTCCTAGCGGCCCAACAGTGGTTCACAATAGGTGTTTAATTAATATCTGTTGAATGGATGAGTTATCCATTACAGAAAATGCAAACAATATCAAATAAGCCCCTCAAGATAGAGCTTTCCATTGATATGAAACGTTCGTAAAATTGATACATGCCCAAGTCAGTTTACACTGAAGAAAAACCATTTTTTGAAAAATAAGTTAATTTTTCAGTGGCCTTCCTTTAGGATTAAGTATAAGAAAAAAAGCTAGAGAATTTCATTTATATTTTGATGAGAATCCTGGTTTTTAAAATATTTAAAGTTCTTAGCAAAAGAAGAGACTCCAAAAAGCAATTTTTCATACCACAGTAAAATGACATCTGTGATACAATTGCTTCGATCTCTGACAGTATGTAATAGCAAGGAAGACTCATTTTATAGATGAACAAAAGAATCAGAACAGGACTGGCCATCAGCCATCCACCAGCCATCTGCAAGACATACTGTTCAAAGAATCTTTCAAAAGTGTTTACCATCATCTGTGTGGTAGCCTGATTAAGGCAAGACCCTGGTCCACCAATACTTGCTTAGGTTCTAAGACAAAGCTAGTATTTTAGATTTTATTATTCCATTTGCATTTTAATGAGAGGGAGAATTTTCTGCTCCTAAACCACTTGAATTCGTTGCAGTGATTTCAATTAGGTGGCAGGAGGGACTGACTAGGACAATGAAAAGATGCTTTAACATCTACCAGTTTCTGGAAATCTCCACATGTCATATCCCATATCTAGAATCTGGACCAATGGCTTGGGGTAGTAGATATGTCATAGAAACTCACTATTCCTGGATTACAAAGAAAGCATTAAGACTACTTATTTAACAATAAACAAAAGACTAGATGATGTTAACACACAGGATAGTGGGTACATGTGTACCTTTCTAGACAATTTCCCAGCTTGTTGCACATGCTATTCAGTAGTCAAGCTGCCAAGCAGACTTTTTGTCCTTCCAAAGATGGTCTCATTCCTTGAAGTTTCAGTTTTTGTAATTTGGTTGATTGGAGAACTTGGCTGAGCAAAGCATCATCAGAGATGATTTCTCTTGTTGTGAATTCAAAAGGCTTCAGCACACAGCATAAGTGATCCATTAGCGTGCATTGTCAAGAGTTCAGGAAAACACCTCCTGCAACATTGTCACTACTGTGTGGGTTTTTTCTTCCTCTTTCTTCTCCTTCTATGGCAAAAGCATGCCTCTTGACCTATAGAATCGCTGGTTTTTTAGTATGTGAGTGCTTTACGTATGATTAACTAGAGTTGGGGGAAACTGTCACATTCCAAAAATTCTCGAAGCATTCTGGCAAATGGGAAGAACAAGTTCCAAAGAGACTGGGGAAGACTGCCATATATCTAAGTTTATTGAAAAAGCATAAGTCAGATAATTGCTAGACATAAAAAATCCCAACTAAGTATTTAATGTGCATGGGTGCACAAAATATTTTTGGTTGGTCAAAGCCAGCTCTTTTAGCTTACAGTTCTGTTGTAAAAACAAGGGGGTAAAATAATACACTGGGAAAAACAGTAACCAAAATAACTTTGATAAAGAATAAAATTGGACAACAAGCACTATCTGATTTGAAGACTTATTATAAAGCCATAGTAATCAAGAAAAAGTGGCAATTGGTACAAAGATAAATGACTGGATCAATGGAAGAAAACAGAGTCAAGAAATAGACTGATATATATATATATATATATATATATGGACCAATGACTTTCAACAGAGATGCAAAAGCATTAGATGGAAAAAAGGATAGTTTTTGCAACAAATGATGCCAAACAATTGAATTTCTGAATGCAAAATAAAATTTACTTTGATTTATACCAACATAAATACTAATTCAAAATGCATCATAGATCTAAATATAAGATCTAGTATTTTAAAACATTAAAAGAAAATAGAGGAATAAATCTTTGTGACCTTGGGATAGATAAGAATATCTTAGATTCAATATCAAAAGCATGGTCCATAAAAGAATAAATTGACAAATCACACTTTGTCAAAAGTAAAACTTTCTGTTATTAAAATCAATGTTAAGGAAATGAAAAGGCAAATTACCAAATGGGAAAAAATATTTGCAAATCATATATCAGCTGAAAGATTTGCATTCAAAATGTATAAAGAATTCTCAAAACTCAATAATATGAAAACAACATTTTTTAAAGTGGGAAAAACACTTGTACTGAATTCACCAAAGATACAGATAGCAAAAAAGCATATTAAAAAGATGCTTGATATCATTCATCCTTAGGAAATGCAGATTAAAATCACAGTGAAATATCATTACACACCTATTTTAATGGCTAAAATTTTTAAACACTTACCACCCCAAGGGTTAACAAAGGTGTGAATCAAATGAAACTCCCATACACTGATGATGGGAATATTAGCTTATACAGCCATTCTGGAAAAGGAGCTTCCCTGATGCTCAGAGAGTAAAGAATTTGCCTGCAATGCAGAAGACATGGGTTCAATCCCTGGGTCGGGAAGATCCCCTGAAGAAGGGAATGACAACCCACTCCAGTATTCTTGTCTTGGGAATTCCCATGGACAGAGTGGCCTGGCAGGCTATTATCTCAAAGAGTCAGACATGACTGAGCACACACATTCTGGAAACAACTTGTTCATTTCAAAGAAGCTAAAGATACACCCACAATGATATGATTCAGCCATTCAATTCCTATGCAGTTATATAAGAAATGTGAAAACTTGTCCATACAAAGACTTGTATTATTATATAACTGCTCATAGTAGCTTTATTTATAATAGCTAACTCAATGTCTATCAATTGTTGAATGAATAAATAAATTGTGATATGTATGTTCAATGGAATACTACTTGGCAATAAAAAGGATTCAATTAGTGATAACCCAACCGCATGGATGGACTGAAACTATGCTTAGTGAAAGATGGAAGACAAAAGGAAGAGTACATATTTATGACTCTGCTTGTATAAAGTTCCAGAAAATACAAATGAACCTGTAGTGACAAAAAGGCAATCAGTGATTGGGGAAGGGAACACAATGAGAGACAAAAGGAGCACAAGAAAACAATCAGAAGTTACATATGATGTGCTAATTGTATGGTTAGGTCAGTTCAGTTCAGATCAGTCACTCAGTCCTGTCCAACTCTTTGAGACCCTATGGACTGTAGCACACCAGGCTTCCCTGTCCTTCACCAACTCCGGAGCTTGCTCAGATTCATGTCCATCAAGTCAGTGATGCCATCCAACCGTCTCATCCTCTGTCATTCCCTTCTCCCACCTTCAATCTTTCCCAGCATCAGGATCTTTTCCAATGAGTCAGTTCTCCCCATCAGGTGGCCAAAGTACTGGAGCTTCAGCTTCAGCATCAGTCCTTCCAATGAATATTCAGGACTGATTTCCTTTAGGATGGACTGGGTGGATCTCCTTGCAGTCCAAGGGACTCTCAAGAGTCTTCTCCAACACCGTAGTTCAAAAGCATCAATTCTTCAGCACTCAGCTTTCTGTATAGTCCAACTCTCACATCCATACATGACTACTGGAAAAACCATAGCTTTGACTAGATGGACTTTTGTTAGCAAAGTAATGTCTCTGCTTTTTAATATGCTGTCTAGGTTGGTCAGAACTTCTCTTCCAAGGAGCAAGAGTATTTTAATTTCATGGCTACAGTCACCATCTGCAGTGATTTTGGAGCCCCCCAAAATCAAGTCTGTCACTGTTTCCATTGCTTCCCCATCTATTTGCCATCAAGTGATGGGACCAGATGCAATGATCTTAGTTTTCTGAATGTTGAGCTTTAAGTCAACTTTTTCACTCTCCTCTTTCACTTTCATCCAGAGACTCTTTAGTTCTTCACTTTCTGCCATAAGGGTGGTGTCATTTGCATATCTGAGGTTATTGATATTTCTCCCAGCAATCTTCATTCCAGGTTGTGCTTCATCCAGCCCAGCATTTCTCATGATGTACTCTGCATATAAGTTAAATAAGCAGGGTGAAAATATACAGCCTTGACGTACTCCTTTCCTGATTTGGAAACAGTCTATTGTTCCATGTCCAGTTCTAACCCTTGCTTCCTGAACCGCACACAGATTTCTCAGGAAGCAGGTCAGGTGATCTGGCATTCCCCTCTTTTTAAGAATTTTCCACAGTTTGTTGTGATCCACACAGTCAAAGGCTTTGGCATAGTCAATAAAGCAGAAGTAGATGCTTTTCTGGAACTCTCTTGCTTTTTCGATGATCCAATGATGTTGGCAATTTGATCTCTGGTTCCTCTGCCTTTTCTAAATCCAGCTTGAACATCTGGAAGTTCATGCTTCATGTACTGTTGAAGCCTGGTTTGGAGAATTTTGAGCATTACTTTGCTAGTGTGTGAGATGAGTGCAATTGTGCAGTAGTTTCAGCATTCCTTGGCATTGCCTTTGGGATGGGAATGAAAACTGACCTTTTCCAGTCCTGTGGTCACTGCTGAGTTTTCCAAATTTGCTTGCATATTGAGTGCAGCACTTTCACAGCATCATCTTTGAGGATTTGAAATAGCTCAACTGGAATTCTATCACTTCCACTAGTTTTGTTTGTAGTGATGCTTCCTAAGGCCCACTTGATTTTGCATTCCAGAATGTCTAGCTCTAGGTGAGTGATCACAACATTGTGATTATCTGGGTCATGAAGATCTTTTTTGTATTGTTCTATGTATTCTTGCCACCTCTTCTTAACATCTTCTGCTTCTATTAGGTCCATACCATTTCTGTCCTTTATTGTACCCATCTTTGCATGAAATATTCCCTTGATATCTCTAATTTTCTTGAAGAGATCTCTAGTCTTTCCCATTCTATTGTTTTCCTCTATTTCTTTGCATTGGTCACTGAGAAAGGCTTTCTGATCTCTCCTTCCTATTCTTTGGAACTCTGTATTCAAATGGGTATATCTTTCCTTTTTTCCTTTGCCTTTTGCTTTTCTTCTTTTCTCCACTGTTTGTAAGGCCTCCTCAGACAATCATTTTGCCTTTTTGTATTTCTTTTCGAGGGGAGGGTCTTGATCCCTGCCTCCTGTATAATGTCATGAACCTCCGTCCATAGATCTTCAGGCACTCTGTCTATCAGATCTAATCCCTTGAATCTATTTGTCACTTCCACTGTATAATCATAAGGGATTTGATTTAGGTCATACCTGAATGGAGTACTGGTTTTCCCTACTTTCTTTGATTTAAGTGTGAATTTGGCAATAAGGAGTTCATGATCTGAGCCACAGTCAGCTCCTGGTCTTGTTTTTGCTGACTGTATAGAGCTTCTCCATCTTTGGCTGCAAAGAATAGAATCAATCTGATTTCAGTGTCAGCCATCCGGTGATGTCCATGTGTAGAGTCTTCTCTTGTGTTGTTGGAAGAGGGTGTTTGCCATGACCAGTGCGTTCCCTTGGCACAACTCCATTAGCCTTTGCCCTGCTTCATTCTGTACTCCAAGGCCAAATTTCCCTGTTACTCCAGGTATTTCTTGACTTCCTACTTTTACATTCCAGTCCCCTATAATGAAAAGGACATCATTTTTAGTGTTAGTTCTAGAAGATCTTGTAGGTATTCATAGAACCATTCAACTTCAGCTTCTTCAGCATTACTGGTCAGGATATAGACTTGGATTACTGTGATATTGAATGGTTTGCCTTGGAAATGAATGACAGAGATCATTCTGTCGTTTTGCAGATTGCATCCAAGTACTGCATTTCAGACTCAATTGTTGACTATGATGGCTACTCCATTTCTTCTAAGGGATTCTTGCCCACCGTAGTAGATATAATGGTCATCTGAGTTAAATTCACCCATTCCAGTCCATTTTAGTTCACTGATTCCTAAAATGTTGATGTTCACTCTTGCTATCTCCTGCTTGACCACTTCGAATTTACCTTGATTCATGAACCTAACATTCCAGGTTCCTATGCAATATTGCTATTTACAACATTGAACTTTGCTTCTATCACCAGTCACATCCACAGCTGGGTGTTGTGTTTGCTTTGGCTCCATCTCTTCATTCTTTCTGGAGTTATTTCTCCACTGGTCTCCAGTAGCATGTTGGGCACATACCGACCTGGGGAGTTCACCTTGCAGTGTCCTATCCTTTTGTCTTTTCACACTGTTATGTCAAACCTTATCCAACTATGCTCTTTAGACGTGTGCAGCCTCCTGTATGTCAGTGTCATACCTTGTTGAGGCTGTTAAAACAAAAACAGACAGAAGGCTTCCCTGGGGGTCCAGGGGTAGACTCTGCCTTGCAGGGCAGGGATGCTAGTTCGATGTCTGGTCCAGGAAGATCCCACATGCCACAGAGTAACTAAGCCCGTGCGAGGCAAATACTGAAGCCTGCTCACCACAGAGCCCGTGCTCCGAAACAAGAGAAGCCACAGCGCTGAGAAGCCCACGCGCCACAGCTAGAGGGTAGCCTCTGCTCACCGCAACTAGAGAAAGCTGCGTGCAGCAGCGAAGACCCAGCACAGACAAGTAAATACAGACAATGAGTAAAAAATAAAACAAGCAAATGAGACCCAGAGAACCTTAACAAGCTGTAAAAAAAAAAAAAAAAGGAAGGAGCATGTGGTCAGTTCTAATGAGGCGGATGAACCTAGAGCCTATCATACAGAGTGAAGTAAGTCAGAAAGAGAAAGGTAAATATCGTATTCTACTGGAAAATCCCATGGACGGAGGAGCCTGGTGGGCTGCGGTCCATGGGGTCGCTAAGACTCGGACTCGACTGAGCGACTTCACTTTCACGTTTCACTTTCATGCATTGGAGAAGGAAATGGCAACCCACCCCAGTGTTCTTGCCTGGAGAATCCCAGGGACGGGGGAGCCTGGTGGGCTGCCGTCTATGGGGTCGCACAGAGTCGGACACGACTGAAGTGACTTAGCTGCAGCAGCAGCAACACATATATACGGAATCTAGGAAAATGGTATTGAAGAATTTATTTGCAGGGCAGGAATGGAGAAACAGACATAGAGAATAAACTTAGGGACATGGGGAGAGGGGAGGAGAGGCTGAGATATATGGAGAGAGTAACATGGAAACTTACATCACCATATGTAAAATAGACAGCCAACAGGAATTTGCTGTATGGCTCAGGATACTCAAACAGGGGCTCTGAATCAGCCTAGAGGGGTGGGATGGGGAGGGAGATGGGACGGAGGTTCAAAAGGGAGGGGATGTGTGTATACCTATGGCTGATTCATGTTGAGGTTTGACAGAAAACAACAAAATTCTATAAAGCAATTATCCTTCAATTAAAAAATAAATTTTTTTAAAAGGAGTGTGTGAAAAAAATAAAAAGGAGTGTGTGATGAAGTTGGAAGAAGATGACTTGGGGATGCTGAATTGTAGGAATTCTAAGAAGATCAATATACCGCATGGTCAATTGGAAAGCTTTCACGGAGGAAGTGAGACCTGGCACTGGCCCAGGTGAATGAGGAAACCTTAAATCACACAGATCAGTTCACTGAATAGTTTTTGAGCACCTACTTGGTGCTAGGCTTGTTTCTAAGGTGCTTATTGTGTAATGGGACAGACAGAGACATAAATACTGCATTTCAAGATAATTTGGAGTCAGAGTGGGTAGAAGTTTGCACAGAATGTTCTGAAAGCACAAAGGAAAGTGGATTAGTCTCACCTAGAGGTTCAGGGAAGGCTTCATAATAAACACTTTCTGAGCTAATTCTTACAGATGAACTTGATTACCCAGGAAAAGAAAAGTGTGAGCAAAGATATTAAGGTGTGGAGCAAAGACCAGAAGGTGAATTCTGAGAAATCAAACCAATCGATATTAGTAGGTAATAAAAATGAGGTAAGGAGTGACACTCATGTATTCATCCACTCCATTTGTTATTCAACAAATATTTACAAAGTGTTTCTAGGGAGCAGGCAACAGGAGGACGAAACAGGTGAAGTTCCGAACCTTATAAAACTTCCCAAATGGAGAGGGAACTCACTCCAAAGGGTGCCCTTGATTCAAAAACCCATAAAGGTCAATGAAGACCAAATGATGAAAAGCCTCAGAGAGCATCCCAAGGTGCTCAGGCTTTATCCTGGAGGCAACGGGGATCCATGAAGAATTTTAAAAGAATAGTGTGATCAGGTTTGAAGATCCTGCAGATTTAGAGGGGAGGGCTGATCTGATGAGAACAAGACTAGGGAAGGGGAATCCTTGTGGTTCAGTGTTACAAGAACTAAGATTGGAAACAGGAGAATAAAAGGTTTGGGGTGGAACCGTGATGAGTTTAGTTAGAGACATGTAGCTTTGAGGCAGCCTGGAAGCAACGGACGATATTCACCCGGGGCTCCCGGCAAAGGGGAGACTTAGAGATGGAGCCGAGTGTTAAGAATCTGAATCAAGAGAAGGAAGGAAGCCTGAAGGGACAAATTTCCCAATGGCGTATCAGTTAAATATTGGATGCTCACCTAGTTTTTGTTTAAGGCTTCCTTTGTCTTGGCATTTTCCTATTATTTACTGTTCTTACACAGCTACCCTCAGCATCATATACTGCCCTGAGGAGGTACCAGTCTGTGGTAGCAGACTTGACATTATCAAATCAAGCAATATTGGATTCAGAAGACGTCTAAGACATCATCTCACCCATTCTCTTCCACTTACAATATTATTGCTTCAAAAGTACTATTTTGACACTCTACCATCTATTGTCACATAAACTGTCCAAAGTGACAGTCCGCCTGCATGCCTGCTGTCACTTCAGTCGTGTCTGATTGTCTGCGACCCCGTGGACTGCAGCCTACCAGGCTCCTCTGTCCATGGGATTCTCCAGGCAAGAACACTGGAGGGGGTTGCAAGCAAAGTGGATTACTTTTACAGTGACAGGAAAGTAAAACTCAAAACCTTTGAGTTGCGGTGAAGTTTATTGTTTTGATGGTGGTGATGGTGATGTCGCCCTGCCTCCTCTCCCTCCTCTCCCTCCTCCTCTCCCTCCTCCTCCTCTCTCTCCTCTCCCTCCTCTCCCTCCTCCTCCTCCTCTCTCTCCTCTCCCTCCTCCTGCTCCTATGCCTCCTTATGACTCATCCAAGTGAAAACAGTAGCTGTTACTCATCCCACCTGATTCCAGGGACCCTAAGTGAACTGTGTAACTCCTGAAGCTAAGAACAACTCAGACACCAGGCAAAGATCAATTGGTTTCTCTTGTGCACAGCCAGTTATGTTTTTCTGGACTTGCTTTGATCTGTCTGGTGACACTTTGGTCCTCTGTACCCTTCCAATGACTGGGAGAGTTGGACAGGTTTATGAGACAGCCAGCTCAGCATCCTAGTCACAAAGATCCCAGCTGACGGACAATGTGGAAACTCCAGGTCAGAAGATTGCCACCTAAATTCATTATTTTTGATAATATCTGTGGAACCCCCTTCATCCTGTGCTTTAGCACTAACGTTGCAATGAGACTCTACCCTTCATATTCACTTGAATAAGAGGCCGCCTTATTTAGCCAAAGTATAGTCTCACTTCTTCTGTTGAGTATTTTACAAACATAATTTGCATCAAGTTTAGATAACTGACACATATTCCCTTTTCACATTTGTTAGAAGTCTCTGACAAAATTGTCACAATTCATTTCTTAGCTCAGAGTTTTATAGTAGAGAATGTTTCTGTATACCGCTTGGGACGGTCTTTGTCTGGAGAGTTGGGGCATCGTTATAGCGTTTAAATCCAGAAATTATATGCAGTAATTCTTCTCAAAGTGTATATTATTTCTAAATGAAGTAATCTTAGGAAATATTTTGTTACAACCTTCAGTTCATAGAAAAGTTCAATCACCATTCTAAAAAGAAGGCTGTGAAACTTCACTAGTCAGAGTGTTTGCGCTTTTATCTGAATGACAAGGATCAAAGGCCTGAACTCCAGGGAGCCGATATGTGAGTTTTGCTAGACATGGCAAAGGTAACACATAGCACCTCCCATTTAAGTTTATTAAACTCACAAAGTCCAGAATCTGGGTCCTATGGTGGTTATAAGTGAAGATGTTATAAATTTCTAACATCTTCTCTGGACCAGCATTAAAGGAAATGGGCTTTCATTGTTTCTCTCTTATAGTTCACTAATACAGGCCAGGCAATTCAGGAAGAAAATGAAAGACAAAATAACTAAATGCCGAGTTACAATTTCCATACTTCGATCTTGCTGCTCCACTGCGGGATGGGGCTTTTTAATATTCTACAACACCCGTGACAACTACTTCTCCAAGTGTGGGATATGCAATTTCGATCTCTTATTCTCTGAGTCTTTGTACCTTTTAGTCTAACAACAAAGAGGAACAAAGATCCTAATTATACCCATAATCATTATTATCTGAAGAAGTTCCCAGTAATTAAATTTTAAAGAAAATTTATTTAATGAGCTTTCTACAGTCACATCCAAGCAATACACTTTCAAGTAGATAGTGATTAGTATGAAATAGCACTAATTTGAATGACTTGATAAAAGCTCCTACTTCACTACTATGTTTTTAATAATTGTGTAATTACATAGAGAATTATTCCTGTAAATATCGCTTGTTTTATATAGAATAGAGGACATGAAGATGTGTTCTATCCGGAGCAAATTTCCAATATTTTGAAGCTGTAGCTCCTTGTGTCAGCTAAAAAGTTAATATGTACGTCTTAATTACACAAACACACACACTCTCTTGCATCGAATATACACCTTTCATTTGCATGAGTTCAGAATAAGTGCTTAGCTTGGTAGAAGCGGAGGTGGAGAGAAAATAAATCTTCTCTGAAGGAGTGCATGGTCATTACCAGTGAATGGAAATGAAAAGCATATTTCAGTGAACATCCCCTAATTATCCCATAAGAGAGGCGCGATAATTGGCATAGACTATATCGATGTTGTCGCGTCTATATCATTTCCAGTGATTCATGGAGCTTTAGAAATGTTAGCATGTAATATTCTGCATTTGTTCTTTTCATTTCAGGGCAAAATAAAGTGCTGATCTTAAATACAACTATAGAAAGAAGAACTACAGCTCAAAGCAGACCTCTTTCATTTGAATATTTTTTCATAGCGGGGGACAAAGGTACCGAAGGATCTCACATATCCTCAAATAACTATTATAAGGAACAACGAGAAGAAGGGGACACATACTGGCCAGGGACACAGGAGACCTAGGACCAAATTCCTGCTCTACCGCTAATTAGACGGGGTGATTTAAAACATTTTTTTTTTATTTTATATTGGAGTACAGTCGATTAACAATGCTGTGACAGTCTCAGGTGGACAGCGAAGGGACTCAACCAAACATATACACGTATCCATTCACTTGATGAAGTGACTTTTAATGAGTGACTTGCCTTCCCTGGGTTTCAGTTTCTTCATCGATGAAATAAGAAGAGAGAGCTAATTTCTAAGGATGCTCCCAATTTTCAACTACAGTTTTTCTCAACACCACTAGCTCTGTGATAATAACATTTAATTTTACAAACAGAAACAATTTGCTCTTCCCGCAATTCAAAATGAAAGGCAATATTTATTACCCTCAAAAGGAAACATCTGGATATAGAGCATCTGATGCAACTCTGGGTACCCAAAATATTTATTCAATATTTTACTTCATACACCAATGACATGATGTTACACTGACTTGTTCAATGGGCAATAAAAAGAGAAAACAAGGTTAAAATGGGAAAGTAAATAAGATAGATTTGACATAAACTTTTAATGTCATGCACATAAAACAAATTGTCCTGCTTTTCGATCTCCTACCAAACCTTCCTTTCAACCACACACAGTTTTACCCTTGGGAAATAGGACTTGACATAGAAGGCAAAAATGCTAAAAGCATCCAAGGTCATTGGAATCCAGCTCCTTGTTAGATGTCACCTCATCAGTAAAAATCGATTGTACCAATTTCATCCTTGGTGTCATTTATAATCTGCAAAGAACTATCAGCAGTTTTAGCGTTCCTGGACTAGAATAAACAGAAGCTGAGTAACTCAAATGGCAATGCCCTGGGACTCCACTCTGAAAGCAAAATTAATGTGGTTCTGGCTGATATGACTGGGCTCAGAGACCCTTGAACTGCAAAAGAAAATGTGACTGATCTTGATCTAATCAAGTCTGACTAGCATTGTTAAGGATCCCTCGTTTGGTCGACTTAAACATTATCATCCCAGGACCAACAAGACACAAATTAAGTATGTGCATCCCTTAGAATAGTTTTCCTAAGCTGAAACAGGTTTGGAAAGAGCAACTTTATCATCATTTATGTACAGAAGTAAATTTGAGTGCAGAGTATCCCAATTGAAATTCAACTGTGTACATAATTCACTTAGACTTTCAGGAATCCAGGACTTGGTCATTCTCATAGGGAATAACTCCAGGTTCCACAGTGGCTCTGTGATAAAGAATCTGCCTGCCATGCAGGAGATGCAGGAGACTCAAGTTTTATCCCTGAGTCAGGAAGATCCCCTGGAAGCGGGCACAGCAGCCCACTCCAGTATTCTTGCCTGGAGAATCCCATGGACAGAAGAGCCGGGTGGGCTGTAGTCTATAGGATCGCAAAGAGTCAGACACGATCAAAGCAACTGAGCTCGCATGCAGGCTACTAGAAATACAACTAAATTTGTGCTGGGTGTTTATTGAAGGTTAGAAGAATTAAGGAGCTCGTGTTAGGTGTTGTCAACTTGTCCTCTTTCTTATGGTTCTCACTAAATTAAAAATTCCTAAAAAAAAAGCACAGCAGGGACTTCCCTGGTGGTCCAGAGGTTGACTCCATGCTTCCAATACAGGGGACTCAAGTTCCATCCCTGGTCAGGGGACTGAGATCCCATAGGCCGCATGGTATGGCCAAAAATAAAATACAAATTAAAAAAAAAAAAAATTTTAAAAAGCACTGCAATTTTTGAAGCCAGTTCAGCCGCCATTTAAGGTTCCAGAGATAAGTATTACTCAAGTCAGCCTCAGTGATGAGAGTAGGGCCAGTGACCACATGATAAGAACACAGTTAAATTGTTCCCAGACATCTAGATTTCGTGAAAAAGGAATCTTTACATAAGCTTTCCAATTTGGTGTGATCCTTCTGTGGAAGCTTTTCCAAGATGTATAGAGAATCGAATATAGCTAGATAAAAGGACAAAAATTAAAACTTCAAAAATTATAGATTTTAAGTATTCTGTCAAGTATCTGCCACTTAGGGTTTTCTGCTTCAAGCCGGTTTTCAAATTTATGGTTGAAAAAGATATTAGCTACTTTCAATCCGAAATTGTATTTACATTTGTTTTAAGTTCAATGACTACCACATTTCACATTATTGCATTTTAGTCAGTGCACTAATCTTCATTTTAAAGTGTTTTGTGAGCCCTTAAGATGCGAAAAAATTAACATATCATGAAAAGGGCAATTCATTTGAGGATGAAATTTGGATAGGAGAAATTTCTTCAGTAAATACATATGTGAGCAGGCTGGATTCAATATAAACCACCTTCAGGTTTTCCCGTTTCATTTCAAAAATAAAGCAGGCAAATTTAAAAACAAGAAGAAACCTGCAAGTAAACGTAAGTTTGATAGCAGCTCCTTGGTTCTGCGGAGAAGCCACCACTTTCCTGGTTGATTTTATTTTCTATGCCCATGATGTGAGAGAAAAATACCAGCGAAGAAAAAATAAAAAGCTGAAAAAATGGATTTTGATTAGTAAGGAAATGGTCCTGATTGTGAGTTTCTAGTTGCTCTCATTCTTCTGGCTTTCCTTTCAAAAGCCTTTTCTTTCATGTTTTACGCTCCCAAGCTGTTAATGTTCCCTGATTTGTCGGTTCTGCTTTCAAATCAAGCATTCAGTACCTATACCTGTGCTTTTCCGTCTCTTTTATTGCTCTGCATCTTTTGATGCCGGCAGTTATTTAGGTATGCTTTTATCAAGTCCCCAAGATTCCCTGAAAAGACGTCTTTCTTCTGGCTCTTTAGGATAGCACATTCAGCTTCATTCGCTTCAATTCCGCAAACCTTCTCTGAGCAACCTACTATGTGCTAGGCAGCTGGTCAGCAAAAGCAGAGAATCCATGCCCTCCATTTACGGGCAAGCTCTTCTTAATGTTTCTTCCAGCAGGATATTCTTACTTCTGATGTCTCAGGTCTCTTAATCCCAACTCATGCATATGCGCTCAGTCGCTCAGTCGTGTCTGACTCTTTGTGACCCCATGGACTGTAGCCCGCCAGGTTCCTCTGTCCCTGGGATTTTCCAGGCAAAAAGACTGGAGTGTGTTGCCATTTCCTCCTCCAGGGGATCTTCCTGAGCCCGGGATCGAACCTGCGTCTTCTGCATTGGCAGGCAGGGTCTTTATTGCTGAGCCACCTGCGGAGGCCCCAATTCCATCACAGACCTCATACTTTGGATAAATGACAGCCCAGATCATGAGCAACAAGCTAAGTTTCAGAGTTGGGAGGAGACTGAACTTCATGTCTTAAAGCCATACCTAGTGACCAGACGGCCCACTGTCACCATTTCTGTGTCTGAATTCAGTGACTCAGTCAGCTGGCATTTAATTAGTTAATAAACAGACCGTTTCATGGAGAGCATGCATTAGCGTCTGACACCGGCTGGCAGATGAGCTTTCTTGATTGATTAAAATATACATTTAAATATATTCCCTTAATTTATATCAGTTGCAAAGTGAGGCAGTTATCTTTATAACTGAGAGCATTAGCGTAAATTATTTAGTATCTTCATTCTAATTTGCACCATATTATAATATCTATCTTGATCTCAGAACTAAATAAATCATCTGTCCCAAATTCTAAGCACACTGACTCCTAAGATTTTTACATCTCTTTCCCATCTTCGCCTCGAAATTCTTCTGAAGGAGACTAGGACTTCCAGGAATAGCTGTAGATTACTAAAAAAAAAAAAATGCTGTGGTCATTTTCAGAAAATGTTGAGTTTAGATTCTGATTTATGTTTATTTAAATATATTATCATACTTTGAAAACAGAGACTAGTCTGAACTTTCTCAAGGTGTCATGGGTTTTTATTTTGTCATTATTGCTGTTTCAGAGGTTTTGTTTCTAATCTGGATTTTAAAAATCCTTCTATTATCAATCACCGCTGAGAGCTGATTATGTGGCTGGTTTTGCCCTAGGCTCCCTAGGTAGGATGGCACAAAAAGAAAGAAGAGATTTAACCATAGTTCTGAAGAATGAGGCATACAAGAGATAAACAAAGAAAAAGTAAAATATTGCACAACGAGTTTTGTACAAATATATGTAAAATACTTTTTCAAAATAATTTTTACTGGTAATAAATACATGTTAATTATAGAAGATTTAGAAAATAGAGGAAAGGACCAACAAAAATTAAATTTCCTATAATCCCATAATTCAAAAATAACCATTACTGACATTTTGATGCTTAGCCTCCCAGACTTATCTGGCTGTATTTTTCTTCCCAAATTATAATTAGACTAAGCTTGCTATTCTATAGTCTTCTTTTCCACTTAATGTTATAAGGTGAACATATTCCCATGTTGCTAAATATTATTCTAGGATGTCCTTTAAAGACTGCAAAGTATTTCAACATGCAGATGTAATGTAATGTAACTAAAGTTAACCAATTCTCATCGCTGAATACTTATACTATTCATATTATGGGAATATTTAAAATAATACTTGAATATTTTAAATAAACCTTTGCACATATCCATAATTAGGAAAGTTTCTTGTGGTAGACCTTACTAGTGCTAACATCTGTTTCCTCTACTGCATGAGCAATTATAAGAGAGATTTATGAGACAGGAGACCACTGAGGACCTTTAGAAGACATTTTAGAAAAGTTTGGGGTCAGATACCAAATTAATCATGGTAGTGATGGGGAATAACAGATATTTGTTATTAGATGGAAACTTAGAAATCAGATCACAGGGAAACCCGCCCCCCCCCCCCCCCGCCCCCCGGCCGCCGGTTGTCCAGTGGTTAGGGCTCAGTACTTTCACTGGGTGGCCCAGCTTCAATTCTTGATTGGAGAACTAAGATTCCACAAGCCACTTGGTGTGGCCAAAAAAAAAAAAGAAAGGAAGAAAAAGAAAATGCGATGCCAGATCCAAGAAATGGTAATACAGATAAGCTTCTGATTCATTTAGGGGATAATACCAAACACACAGGAAAAAATCACATGGCAGTGAAAAATTTCAGTAAGTTTCAAGACAAAAATACAGGCACAGTGAAGGAGTGAATGATTGTCAGGTTTTTTTAGACCAGAAAATTCAAATATTTTGTTTATGTTACTGCTAACATTTTTAAAAATTAAGTATCCCCTTAAGCAATTTAAATGTGCATATATATCTTGTATTGTATATTTATAATTCCAAAACTGTGTTTTGAAATATACTGCAAAATCTCTAAGTGCCCTTAATTAATATATTTTGAGCTATGAATATATGTTAAATTACAGATTTAGCTCATTCAATTTGTGGAAAATATTTGCCATAAAACCAAATAGTCTATAAGTCCTCATTCTAAGAAAAAAAAAAATCAGCCAATCAGATTTACTGTATGCTAGAAAAAGAAAATCTGACTTTATTTTTCTAATTCAAATAAAATGTTAAAGAATGTCCCCATGGCGATCTTTTTATTTCTGAATTCTCTCTTTAATTATATCTGAGATAGCTAGATAGTTAGGTGGATAGATAGGTGGATAGATAGATGACGGAGAAGGCATGATGTTTTGCCCTGAGTTTTTTACCTTGATGAAATAGAGTGGAGCATTCTCCAAGATTTCTTATAGTAGCTTTTTGCTTGGATCTCAAAGAACTGTTTCTTAGGAGTGACACACCCATAAGGGACACTGTTGTTTTATGCTACATATGCCTTTACATTCTTTGCAATGATTTTTGTGACCCAGAGGCTTTCACAATGGGGCAAGAAGATTAGAATGGATGAAATTTGTAAAGTGGAACAATTTCATAAAGTGGAACAATTTCTAAAGAGGAGGCAGGAAAGGAGTGTTGCCCCACCACAGACCTCAGGCAGATTAATTGCAGGGGACAATGCGATTGAAGTTCATAATCAGAAGAGTGATTCCCTGAGAGTTTCCATCCCCAGACACTCTCTGGAAAGCCTTTCTTATGTCCCATGTTGAAGAGCCTAGGTAAGGGACCAGCAAACTGTAGCCTATGGGCCAAATCTGACCTGCTGCCTGCTTTTGTCAATAAAATGTTATTGGAATACAGCCATGGTCATTCATTTATGTATTGCCGATGGCTGCATTTACACCACAAATTCATGGCTGAATAGTTATAACAGAGACTGAATAGTGCTCCAAGTTTACCATATTCACTATCTGGGCCTTCACAGAAAAGTTTGCTGACTCTTTCTAGAAATTATAAAGTTGCATAAGTAGATCAGAGAAAGAGAGAGTCCTTAAGGTTGGGCTGGGCAGCCTAAACTGTGCTACTTAGCTGGGAAAGATTTGAAAAGGTGAAGAGAAAAAAAAAAAATAAACAAAAAGCATGCTATTGCTGTATCAAAGATGAAAAGTCCATATCATAAATAAGCAAGCCCATGCTTGGTTTTACAGACAAGAGAATTACACATGAAAAAGAAAGGTCCACGAACAATGCTTTAGCCAAAACAGAATGAGCCATTACAAACACGTGGTATCATCCAAACCAATGTAAGGGTAAATTATTCCCAATCACGTGGGCATCTCCCCTGGAAGTCTCAGAGTAGCAGTTGGCAGTCAATGAGATCCTTAAGCAGGTTTTAATAATGGTGGATGTCTTCACTAATGCCACTAATTGATTCAGATATGAAACCCAAGCTCAGTAATGTAATCTAAATGGTATTTAGTTGTCTAATGTGACTCTAATTTCTCAGAAGAGGCGATAGTGTATAGGTTAACTCCCACTAATTTTTTCTTCTATCTACCATTTCAGTAAAAATTATATTCATTCAATGCATTCTTAAAATTAGCATAGACAAAGCATAAAGAATATCAGCAATGACAAAAGTAACAAACACCAATACAACACCAACTTGAAGGAACTTTGGTTGAGATTATTTTATAAATATTAGGAATATGACTTCGGTGTAGATGCAGTAAATCCAGCTAGGAAGACTACATGTATCTTAGAAGAAGGTCCTAGAAAAACTCCTTTAATAAACTGAAAAATTTGCTTGTATTCTTTCCATCAGTTGCAGTATCATCAGCATGTCTTAAGACACTGACTACATCTGAATGTAAGATGGCAATTTTTAAAACAGCAGATGTGATCGTGCTGTTCACTTATAATAAATAGAAGAAATTTTTTTCGTAAGGAGATTTTTTGAATTATCAGAAGTTTAAATTTGAGAGTGTCTAAATTCATTATTTTTTTCCTCTCTAGTTTCCAAGTGTGATCAGAGACTACTTCCAAATTCAGCATTTAATACTTAGTACAGTAAACATTAAATGTCTTATGCAGAGGTAGATATACCTATGGTGGTGGTGTGCTCAGCCACTCTGTCAGTTTCAACTCTGCAACCCCATGGACTGTAGTCCTCCAGGCTCCTCTGTCCATGGACCTCTCCAGACAGGAATACTGGAGAGGGTTTCGGTTTCCTCCTCCAGGGGGATCTTCCTCACCAAGGGATGCAACCCATATCTCCTCACTGGCAGGTGGTTTCTTTACTACTGTGCCGCCTGGGAAGCCCCAGATAAACCCATAAACTTCACTATACCTTGACATTGGTTCCAAAGTTCCAAAATAAAAACAATTTCTTCACGCCTGTATTTAAGCATTGGTGTATTAATCACAACCCAAGAAGGAGACAAAAACCACATGGTAATATTTTTTCTTAATACATATATTTTATTGAAGTATAATTGACTTACAGTGTTTCAGGGGCACAGTGATACATATATGCATATATTTTTAAAAATTATTTTCCATTATAGGTCGTTACAAGATTTTGACTATAGTACCCTGCGCTATATAGTAAACCTTTGTGGGCAGTGTAATATACAGAACCACTCACAGAGAGTTGGAGTAATGAGGGCTTGGTTAGTAGGAGTTAAAGAAAACATCAGAGAATACAAGGGTAACAGAGACAGGAGCAGCCACGGTGCCCACGACAGAGGCGGAGCTCCGAGAAAGACCCCTCCCCAAACCCGGCTGAGATACAGACCCCACGGAAGAGGGTCTGGCTGGAACTCAAGGAGTAAGAAGTAGCGGAGGTGTCACGCTGGCAGGACTTGCTGGAAATCTGTCCTCTTGAGGTGCTGGGGAAAGCAATCCTCCGGCTGGTGCCAAGCCTCGGAAATCACTGTCAAGTCACCCAGGAAAAAGCGGCGCGAGAGGAGATGCATGTGTGCGCGCCTTGTCAGTAGCACTCCACTCCGAAGCCTTCCGAGGAGGTTCTGCCGCAGCTGCTGGCTGCCCTGCATCACTCTGAGCTTCAGGAACAGAGATCTAGAATTGCCCTCCACCCCAGGAGCCAAGTATTGGGGACACTCTGCCTGGAAAAACCTGGCGAGCCAAAAAAAGGGGGGGGGGGACTTTCTTCGTAATCCAGTGGCTAAGACTCTGCTCTCCCAATGCAGAGGGTCCGGGTCAGATCCCTGGTCAGGAAACTAGATCCCACATGCCACCGCTAACACAGCCAAATAAAAAAAGAAGTAAAAACGAATAAATGTTTTTAAAAAGTCTGGTGAGCAGGGCACGCCAGATCGTGGACGCAAAACCCCTTTTCCCTTCACTGGCCTGCCAGCATCCTCTTTAATGACAACTCTTCATGCTTTTCCAGTTGGGAGAGGAGAAATATTTACAAATCCCACCTCGATTATTACAGAGCAGCAGACAAAGAAGGGCATATTTTGAACTAAAAGGTAATACATCAATACCTGTCATACTTGGCTTTTGTATTATGTCTTCAACATGCTGTGATGGTCAACATTGCTGAGAATTTCGTGATTCTCCCTTTTTCCATACAACATTTGGGAGCTTCTGGTAACCATTCATTCAATAAATATCTTTTGAATATGCTTGGTGATTCTAGAATGTTTTCAAAAGTTAGGAGTAAAAGATGAAAATTGCTAATTCAGGCCATTTTGTACACTTGCGTAGAAGAGGCAAAAGCATCACCAGTTGGACACAGTGGGCTGGGGATACGACCAGAGGTGTAAATACCAAGAGCCCGTGAACCTCAGAGGAGAAGCTAAGTCTGCCTTAGCAGAGAGAAAGGTGAGGAGACACAACATCCTGAAGAGAAGGCAG
This sequence comes from Cervus elaphus, assembly GCF_910594005.1. Classification (NCBI taxonomy): domain Eukaryota; kingdom Metazoa; phylum Chordata; class Mammalia; order Artiodactyla; family Cervidae; genus Cervus; species Cervus elaphus. Next base: position 56,755,065 of record NC_057841.1, read on the forward strand.
CATCTTATTTGCATCTTGAAGGATAAGTGTTTTCCAGAAAGACGAGAGGCCTCTTCTGAGAGTGCAAAACATGCAAAGGCCCAAGATGCTACAGATAATGAGTTATTGACTAAAGGACCAGTCGTTCCAGGAGGCTGGATACACCCAAGTAGTTAGCAGCCAGATGGGATGACCCATTCTGATGGAAAAATTACAACTTGACTTTAAAGGTTATCCTTTCTCCTGAACCATTTTTGTAGAGAAATATGCTCTTTTCATTTGTCTTCCTGGGGAGCTGAAGATGGTAAAATTAAAGCCTTAGATCTGTACTTGCTAAAAGAATCAAACTGAATACAAAAGAGAACAAACGGTATTTAAAAAGAATTGACTTGCTCTGTTTTTTGCTTTGCTCTTTTTTAATTCAAATGTGACTCTGGAGAGCCACCAACATAATATACTGGAGGATCAGAACATCTGAGCCACATCACTGATTAGCCTGCTTTTTCACCCAAACCGAAGGAAAAAATATTGATGAATGAAATAAATGACTCATTGAAAATGACTGAAGGTACAATATTTCAGCAACTCTATTGAGCCGTATTCTGATTTTGAACCACAGCAGAGGGCAATACAATTTCCTGGTCTTCAGTTTAGAATTTTAGAAACGCTAATAAAGGTTTAACATTATTTTGTGGAGATCTGAGGAGCTGCCCAGAGGCGGAAGAGGAGGGGGAGATTGTGGGGAAAGATTAATTTTCTTGTTTTCTCTATTGTAGGGAAAATATGTGCCCTAGGCGTGGAGAGCCCTTGCTTTCAGAACTCTTGGTGGATGTAGAATTCACATCCTGTAACAAACCCTGTTCCAACTGAAGTTAGAAGTAAAATACTAGCTCTAACACTTTCACATGGCTCTGGAGAGACTCACTGCAAAGCCTGGTTAGGGTTCATGGCTACTTTGACCCATGGGTAGAGCAAGTAATCATTTATATAACCCTTTTCACCAAGCAATGTCCCAAATAACTTGAATGCCCTGCTCTGTGGCCTGGCATTTGACTATATTGCATAGTTCTTTGTGAATGTTGTAAATATTAAGTAAGTGGTGGGGTTAAGCTACTGCTTTTTCCAAAAATCTTCTACTAACCAAGTGTACGTCTAGGATAGATAATAATGTGTGTACGTGTGCAAGTGTGTGCACACATGCACGCACTGCATGCTCAGTCACTCAGTTGTGTCCAACTCTTTGCAATCCCATGGATTGCAGTCTGCCAGGCTCCTCTGTCCATGGAATTTTGCAGGCAAGAATACTGGAGTGGGTTGCCATTTCCTCTTCGAGGGGATCTTCCCAATTCAGGGAACCTGCATCTCCTGCCTCTCCCGCATTGGCAGGTGGGTTCTTTACCACTTGAGCCATTCGGGAAGCTCGTAGATAATAATAGCTAACGTTTATTTGGCACTTGCTAATTCATCCCATGTCTAATTTATCAAAAATAATGTACCCATTTAACCCTCATTGTAAAATAGTTTCTTTGAGTAATCCTATTTTCCAGATGGGAAAACTGAAGCACAGAGAAATTAAGTAATTAGCCCAACGTCCTGCCACTAGTACACACTGAAGCTGCTACTTGAAGACAGGTGGATAAACATCTTGAATTGACTCGTCACTTGCCACTAGGATCTTAATTAGAATTACCTTGTAGTACAAATCCAGATGAGGGCTACATGAACAAAGAACTGCTTTAAACATTTTTTATATATTATTTCAGGTCCCCTGTAAATGTAATATTCGTATTCATTGGTAAATACTGAATCAAAAAGGAAACTGAGGTGCAGAAAGATAAAGAAATGTTCCCAAGACCACACTGTGATTAAGGACTGAAGCCAAGATCAGCCTGATTCCCAGCCCTACAACCCAAGTAGATTTCTCAGTTCTCCCAATGTCTATCCAGCCACACCAGAACATTACATACATGTTTTTTGCCATGGATATTATTTCTGCAAATTTTGATAGAATTTCAAGAGTTAGAGTTGGCAATATAGTTGGAAGAGGGCACTAAGCATTTAAATTTTTTACAGTTGATTTGCATAGCAAGCTGAGAAATGGAATATGTCTTGCCATATCAATAAATAAAGGATGTCACAGTCATCAGCAATTGCAGCCACTGTGGAAGGTGAGCAAGTGAGCCCTGAGAGAAATCAGGAAGGAAAGTATTAGTGTTGGTCACTCAGTCGTGTCTGACTCTGTGACCCCATGGACAGGAGCCTGCCAGGTTCCTTTGTCCATGGAATTCTCCAGGCGTGAATACTGGAGTGGGTAGCCATTCCCTCCTCCAAGAGATCTCCCTGACCCAGGGAGCGAACTCCCGTCTCCTGCACAGCACACGGATTCTTTACCATCTGAGGCACCAGGGAAGCCCCTCGGAAGGAAAGAATACCTCCCTACTAGCAACCATCAGACTGCGACCACCTCCTACAGTGAGCCCTGGGGAAGTTCAGGCCGGGAAAAGACAGCTGAGGCCCCAGATCCTGAGGAGCATATCAGAGGAACAATTTCAGGGAGTCTAGACTCTTGCATCTTCCCATATATAGGAATGAGCCAAATTCCTTGACTTGAGATGTCTGATTTTCTTCAATTTACAAACAAACCTTTGATATTCAGACTACCTGCCCTATGTTGCAGAACTATATAACCTGGCTCCTCCACCACCTCCTGGGAGCCGTTCTCTTGGGGTTACTTGAGATGGGCTCAAGCCCAGATGCCTCCTGGGCTTAAGTCCTAACAATTTCCACCGAATAAAGCATAACTCTCGACTTTTGGGTTGCATGTAATTTTTCCGTCAGCAAAGCGCCTTGAACTCATGCAGCAGACTGTAGTTGTGAGGAGGAGGTTAGAACCACTGAGTCAGTCTCTAAGCGCCACTGTTGTTCCAGCATCTCTCTGCTGATCCCTCCTCTTCAGCTGAGGACAACTGTTCCATGCAGCAATTTGGATCGGTTTCAAGACACTTACTCCTCCTCTGAACACTCAATCTTTTTTAGCATTGCCACCAACTTTATGGCTATTGTGTATGAGAAAAAGAAGAGGAAAGAACCATTATTTCTTTTTCTTTTCATGTATTTTTATTAGTTGGAGGCTGATTACTTTACAATATTGTAGTGGTTTTTGCCATACATTGACATGAATCAGCCATGGATTTACATGTGTTCCCCATCCCAGTCCTCCTCCCACCTCCCTCCCCATCCCATCCCTCTGGGTCTTCCCAGTGCACCAGCCCCGAGCACTTGTCTCATGCATCCAGCCTGGACTGGTGATCTGTTTCACACTTGATAATATACATGTTTCGATGCTGTTCTCTCAGATCATCCCACCCTTGCCTTCTCCCATAGAGTCCAAAAGTCTGTTCTGTACTTCTGTGTCTCTTTTTCTGTCTTGCATATAGTGTTATCGTTACCATATTTCTAAATTCCATATATATGCGTTAGTATACTGTATTGGTGTTTATCTTTCTGGCTTACTTCACTCTGTATGATGGGCTCCAGTTTTATCCATCTCATTAGAACTGATTCAAATGAATTCTTTTTAACGGCTGAGTAATATTCCATGGTGTATATGTACCACAGCTTCCTTATCCATTCTTCTGCTGATGGGCATCTAGGTTGCTTCCATGTCCTGGCTATTGTAAATAGTGCTGCGATGAACAATGGGGTACATGTGTCTCTTTCAGATCTGGTTTCCTCGGTGTGTATGCCCAGAAGTGGGATTGCTGGGTCATATGGCAGTTCTATTTCCAGTTTTTTAAGAAATCTCCACACTGTTTTCCATAGCGGCTGTCCTAGTTTGTATTCCCACCAACAGTGTAAGAGGGTTCCCTTTTCTCCACACCCTCTCCAGCATTTATTGCTTGTAGACTTTTGGATAGCAGCCATTCTAACTGGCGTGTAATGGTACCTCATGGTGGTTTTGGTTTGCTTTTCTCTGATAATGAGTGATGTTGAGCATCTTTTCATGTGTTTGTTAGCCATCTGTATGTCTTCTTTGGAGAAATGCCTGTTTAGATCTTTAGCCCATTTTTTGATTGGGTCATTTATTTTTCTGGAATTGAGCTGCAGGAGTTGCTTGTATATTTTTTGAGATTAATCCTTCGTCTGTTTCTTCATTTGCTATTATTTTCTCCCATTCTGAAGGCTGTCTTTTCACCTTGCTTATAGTTTCCTTTGTTGTGCAAAAGCTTTTAAGTTTCATTAGGTCCCATTTGAACCATTATTTTAAAACCATAGTGGTATAAAACCTGCCTGCCAATGCAGGAGACGTAAGAGGCGTGGGTTGGATCCCTGAGTCGGGAAGATCCCCTGGAGGAGGATCCAGGCCTGCCTGGAGAATCCCATGAACGGAGGAGCCTGGCGGGCTGCAGTCCATAGGATCGCACAGAGTTGGACATGACTGAAGCGACTTGGCACGTAGATACACAGTACTGGGTACGTACAATGCTGTACTCTTGTGGATTCTGAAAGATATGGTATTTTTTACATCTTAATGCCTCTGGAATCAAGATGCTCCTTACAATATACTGGGTCTGGCCATCACTACTGACCAACCAGTAGTCATGACATCATTATCATTGTCCAATTATTTTTCTTGGTAGAATGACTGGACGGTGCCAATTCTTGGCATTTTAGTCAACAAAACACATAAGGACCATTTGAATGAAAGTTCTGGTTGATATTTGAAAACCTCGATTGACATCCCAGCATCAAAACATGTTCCATTAGTGTGAGCATCCCGTGGAGAAATCCCAGATGTGAGAAGAGAACATTCTTCTAGGAAACACTGCATCACCATCGATCATACAGGGTGAAGCTGTAGAAACAGCAGAGACCTCAAGAACTCCAGTTCAAAAGCTGATACAAAATACCAGATGAAAAGCCTAGGGATTCTTGCTTCGTTCGTTTCTCATATTTTTCTCCTTTTATGTATGCCCAAGGTCAGATTTGCATTTTTAAATACTTGTGTCTAAATAAGTCTAAAAGAGGTCTCTGAATAAGTAATAAATAAAAATTCTAAGTAATAAAAAGATTCTATTGGGAAATTAACTGGCATTTTTCTCTTACTGAAACAAAATAATGATGCCACTTACAGTAGATGATATCCTAAATTTGGGGGAGCACAGTGTACCTCATTTATTCTTACAATAACCCTGCAAAGTAGGTCTTGTCATTCTCAGCTTATAGACACAGCAGATTGCTCAGCTAGAAAGAATTAGCGTGGAGGTTAAGTCATGTCAGACCACATGCTCAACCTTTTTATAACCCCATGTGGCCTCTACAGGGCTTGGAGGGTCTGTCTCTTACCAGTTTTGGAGTCTTAGTCAAGTGACTTAATTTGCCTGAGTTTCAGTTTCTGCTTCCATAAAACAGAGATTACTTAGTTAGTGTTGGTCGCTCAGTCATGCCCGACTCTTTGTGGCCCCATAGACCATAGCCCCGCCAGGCTTCCCTGTCCATGGGGCTTCCCAGGCAAGAATACTGGAGTAGCCATTCCGTTCTCCAGGGGTTCTTCCTGACCCAGGAAGCAAACCTGGGTCTCCTATATTGCAGGCATATTCTTTACTGTCTGAGCCACCACGGAAGCCCTAAAACAGAGATGCAAACACTTCTATCACAGACATGCTGGCAGAATTAAATGTGGCCAGACTTCAACACCTTCCAAACCTGTAAAGATGGGAGGAACTCTCCTCGTCAGGAATCAGCCTGAGCCCCAGGGTAGCTTCTTGAAATGCCTGCCTTTTGTTCGAGCATGGTTAGAAATGCCTTCCTGCGGATGTCCAGTCACAGTTAGACGGTCAGCATTTTGAGGACAAAGATCTACTGTTAAAAATCACATTGTACGTCTATAGCACCCTGAGCACAGAACTGGCGCTGAATGGATATTTGTCTACACGGAGAAAATCACATTTGAAAACTTGTGAAGCTTCCATGCTACTGATGTTATTCCCTGTGAACCTGTTGGAACAGAGGACAGGCTGGGAACAGCATATGTTGGTGATGATTTGGCTGCAAAAAGTGTGAGACTTTTTAATAAAACTGCACTAGACCGCATTTTCTCCCATAATGATATTTATGACATTTTAGGTAGCAGAAGACTCTGGAGAGAGGGAATAACAGGAGAGAGAAGAAAGAGTTGGAAACACTGATTTTTCTTTTTTTTAAGGATGCGTGGCCACAAAGGAGTCCCACTTACTGTGTGATACATGACTTTCATCATGTACTAAGTCATAGGAGACCCAATAGAAGAGCTTCTGTCCTTAGAAAGCCATTTTCAGTCAACTTCCAAGATAATGTCAAATAATTATCTCTTTCAATACATGTTTATGTATTGCAATTAACTTTAAAACCAGCCTTTCTAATTCCCAGCGCCAAAGACATTCCCTGGTTGTAAGTTAGTTATTGAGGGACGGGCATCCATCCCGGGCCTGTAAATTTTGTTTAAAATTGAGCAGTCTTCCTGCTGTTTGTTTAACAGTCCCTGTGTTGTCTGCAGACAAGTAATGCATCTCCCTAAATGCACCTAACTCTCTACCAGCGAATGGGTTGGACACAGGGACCTCGATGTGTAATACAAAGAAGAAATTTGTGCATATGAACACACACTGACAATGCAGTGTTTTTTGTTTGTTTGTTTGTTTTTTAAATAGCCAAGATGTATGTGATTTTTGCCTTCTGGAGCTTCTCAGCCCAGTTTGACATCAATTCCATAGAGAGGGTTGCTTGAAGCCCGCATATGGGGGTGTTGATTCGAGAGACTCCACAACCGTTCCCCCTCGTGGAAGATTCAAAAGCAAATTAATAAGCATGGAGCTGGGGACTAAAGGTGTGTTTCATCGTTCTGATGTATTGTGAGACCAAGGCTACATGCAGAAGAAAAGGGAAGCTGAGTCTGAAACCTAATTTGAGGGGTGCTGCCAAGTCCTGGGGCTCCAAATTCTTCAACTGCTTTCTTGCCATAGCTTCCCAATTTTCTGCAGTGAATATCATTTTTTAATTTTGACTTTTTAAGATTTTATTGGAGTCTAGTTGATTTACCATGGTGTGTTATACATATACGTATATCCACTCTTTTTCAGATTCTTTTCTCAGATAGGTTATCACAGAATAGTAAGGCCATTTTTTGGTGGCTCACACGGTGAAGAACTTGCCTGTCAATGCAGGAAATGCTAGTTTGATCCCAGGGTCAGGAAGATCCCCTGGAGAAGGGAATGGCTACCCACTCCAGTATTCTTGCCATGGACAGAGGAGCCTGGCAGGCTACAGTCCACTAGTTCGCAAAAACTCAAACACGACTGAACACCTAAGCACGTTCTCCAAAGTAAAAGTGATACAAAGGGCTGAGTGTAAATCATTTATCACACAGTCCTGAATTATGCGGAATCTCTTTCCCTTATATCAGACATCAGGCTCTTTGAAACTAGCCCATGAATTCGATACACTTTAACGTTCAAGTTTAGAATTTAAAATAACCAGGGAGGAGGTCTCCAGCTCAGCTAAAGATCAGACCATCTAAAGAGGTCTGATCCAGCTGGGGATGGCCTTCCATCCTGGGAAACTTACACCTAGGAGTGGAGCAGGTGCAGGGGGAGAAAGTCAAAGCAACGAAAATCAGTTCTACGTCTTTAACGATTGTAATGAGCTTGGAGGTTTTAAAATAACAGTATGTCGTTTGATGATGGCCGTACCTTTTTTTCTATTGGAGTATAATTGCTTTACACGGTTGTGGTCGTGTCTGCAGCACAAGCAAGTGAATCAGCTGTGTGTGTGTGTGTATACCCCCGCCCTCATGGACCGCCTCATCCCTCCTACCCCACCGCTCTGGGTCATCACAGAACTCCGAGCTTTCCACTAGCGGTCTATTTCACACACGGTCGTGTGCATGTGTTAGTCCTGCTCTCCCAGTCCGTCCCACCCTCCTCTCCCTTCCCTGTGTCCACGTGTCCATTCTTTACATCTGGGTCTCTATTCCCGCCCTGCAGGTAGGTTCATCAGTACCATTTCTCTAGATTCCACATACATGCGTGAATATACCATATTTGTCCATCAACAGATGAATGATAATGCAGAGGTCTGCCATATCTTGAGAGACCTTGCAACATGTTACTAACATAAGGCGATGGGAATTTATATCACATTTTAGCAAGAGGGTCGACCAGGACCAGAAGGAACAGCTGCAGAAAACCCAGCGCACCTTCGTGGATGGTCAAAGAGCTCACAAAAACCCGTGACAGCGGGCTGCTCCACATCACAGAATTCAAAAGCTCTAACCAATTGTTGTAAAAAGACAATGGAGACACATGCTGCAGCTTTTCCCCCCCTTTTCCATTAAATCACAACAGAGTATCTCTGGCCTAATGTCCCCTGTGAGACGGATTGGGGTGATTTGTGCAGAAACTCTCCCCTGACAAGCAGCTGTGAGGGCAGGCTGGCTGGGTTGACAAGCACAGCAGAACACCCTCTACCCCAGAACTCAGGAACAAAAAGCAAATCAATAGACATAATATTGCAAAACACTGCAGCAGGATCAACAGAGCTCTCACATCTATTTGATTTTTTTTTTTCCCTCCCTCATCTGTCAACACAATTGAGAAGTCGCGCTTGCTAATTGTCTTCAATTGGCAGACTCCACGGACTCTGGAGCTGCGACACTTGGATGTCACACTCTCTGCGACTCGTGGTCGCCAGCCTGGCAGCCTTGGAAGCGGCCTTCCTTTCGGGCGGGCTGCGTGCATCCACCCCGCTTCTCTGGGTCTGGATGAGGCTCACTCCCCATTATGCAGCTCTTCTCATCATTAGCACCGACGGAAGAATCTGTGCCATGTTCTCTGTATCCAAAATATTTGAGGGAGGCAAAGAATCCCAGGAAGTCAATGAAAATGCGCTTCTATTGCCAGCTAGCATTTGCAACTGCCAGACTGCCTTGCATTCAAATTAGATTACCCAGCCAAGGAAGGACAGAGAGGGGCTGGTTGCAAAGTCGGCTCGCTTTTGTGACTAGATGGCTACATTTAAAAGAGGTATGCTGGATTCTCTTTTGAAGAGGTTATGCTCTGTTGGACCCCTTGCTCATGCCCTGCAAGATCATGAAGTCATCAACAAACCTTGAAACTCCCCCAAAGTCATGAATGGTGAGCTCACTCTCCCCCTCGCACCCAGCCTGGGTGCTCAGCAAACAGTTGGAGCTGACAAATACTGGCCATATTTGAGCCAATGGTGCTAAAATCACGGGAGAACAAAAGCGTGTTGACCCAAAAGCTCACAGCCCTGAATTTTTCTCAGAGTAAGGCAGGATGACCTCATCCTTCTCTAAAACTCCGCATAGGTCTGGATAATCTGTCCAGGATGCTTGGCAGTGATGGTCTGAGTTGCCCTTGCCAGACCCTAGGAAGTAGGTTTCTGAGAACTTGACAATCAAGATATAACAGGCTTTACAAGGTGAACCCGAGTTGAGCGGGTCTGGCGGGCTTGGTGAGTAACCTAGTTGAACTCCCCATGTTCCGGCCTTGAAAGACCTTTCATTAATTGCCAGAAGGAAGGCTGGGAGCTTTTCCCTGCTTGTGGGTCTGCCTTCTTCACAATCCTGGTGTCACCGAGCAAAAGCTGATCTTCTTTCTGCAAATTGGTGCCTTGAAACATGCTATTGTTTCTGATTTGTTTCACTGTCCCCAAGTACCTTTGCCTGGCTTTATAATCTCTATCTCTCACTCTCTCGCTATCAACCTAGTATCAACTCAGGGCTGACTTATTTCATTCATTTTCCTTCTCTCGCTGTGATATCATTGAGATGCAAACCTCAGGTAGCCTATCACATCATTTGCAAGTATTTAGATACAGAATTCTAGAAGGAAATGATCATCTCCAAGAAACCTCTGAGTCGTCCACTTTGTGGATCCCTCCTTTCCATTTCCATGACTCTTTTTCTTGCTCCTGACTAGAACAAATTTGGTAGCCAGATTGTCTCCCTTGCTGGAGGGTAAAATCGTGGAAACCAGAGAGCCTAGCCTCACAAACAGAAGCTGGCAGAGCTCATTGTATTCAATGGATCAGCACACCTTCCACCCCTGACTGCTTACCCTCCCAGCCCCTAACTCACAGAGACAAGAAGGGAAAGGAGTCACTCTGTTTGTTATTTCCCTTTCAGATAAACCATGGAGATGTTGTGAGATGTGGCTTGTAGACTTTGATTCTTAAGGTTTTTTGTTTGTTTGTTTAGGGTTTTTTTTTTGGGGGGGGGGAGGAATCTCATCTTTCTTCTTTGAATGGCTCTTAAGCACTTTTCTTTTTTAATTTTTTAAAATTTTTATTATTTGGCTGCACCTCAAGGTATGTGGGTTTCCCTTGTGGCTCATCTGGTAAAGAATCTGCCTGCAGTGCAGGAGACCTGGGTTCGATCCCTGGGTCGGGAAAATCCCCTGGAGAAGGGAAAGGCTACCCACTCTGGTATTCCAGCCTGGAGAAACCCATGGGCTATACAGTCCATGGGGTCGCAAAGAGTCGGACACAACTGAGCGGCTTTCACCACCACCACCACCAGGTATGTGGGATCTTAGTTCCCCAATCAGGGATTGAACCCTTGTCCCCTGCTTTGGAAGCACAGGGTCTTAACCACCAGACTACCAAGGGAGTCCCCTTTCTTTGTTTTTAAATTTTAAACTAGCCACTGTTCCAGTGTCTGTTCTCAGAGGCTCTGGGAATCACCAGCCCAGTTTCCCAGCATCCTACAGACAGCCTCACGTCTTCACACTTCTGAGCCAGAGTCTGAATTTTCCTGCCAGAAAACACAGCTTTAGGTTATAAAATCACAGCCACTGAAATAAACTGCCATCCATTTCCATCTAGATTTTTCAGCTGCAAAAATCATTGTCTTTTTCAGTGTTTGTACAGTTCATCAGTAAGTAACCACCCTCTACTTTTATTTTTGATGGTGAAAAAATGGTGAGGAGGAAAAAATATGGATTTTTATGAGAGTGTTCAAAGTTTTACATTGCAAGTCCAATCTCTAATTGTAATTTCCCTATTCATCACTCTCCTTAAGTTTTAATACATGGTCAAATTACTTGGCTATAAAGTCAAAGAGTGAAGAACAATTTTGATGTTCCATGTTAGAACAACTACTTTAACGAATAATCAGGAGAGCCATGTGTGGCTTTTATGTTGATTGTTAACAGTGTCATTTTATGGACTAGAAAATCTCTTGGGACATGAGATATCTGAAAAATGAAAGAAAAATGTTTTCATTTTTAAATCCACTGATTAAAGATGTTTGTACATAGAATTATGAAGGGCAACATGTCATAGAATAGAAATAATATGATTTTATGAGACCCAGGTTCTAGTGGTGAATATGCCATAAAGTAGCTCTGTGACCTTGAACCAATCATTCAAGTTCCCTGGATCTAGGGTTGCCAGATAGAATATAAGGTGCCCAGTTAAATTTGAATTTCAGATAAATGATGACTACTTTCCAGGATAAAAGTATCTGTAATATTGTATTGGGCAAACTCATTCACTTTTTATTCACCTGAAATTTAAAGTTAATTGAGAATTCTATATTTTGATTTACTCAATCTTGCAACTCATCCTGGGTCTCATCTTCAGAGGCTCATAGTTCCTTTCTTAGCCCTTCCTTTTCCCTTAACAATTTTCAAGAGATATTTTTACTAACCTGAATTTAACTCACTTGTACATTAAGTTGTTAAAGGAATATTTGTTCTATTTTCTCATTAATTTTGCAAAGGTGTTTTGGATTTATCCTATTCCCTATGAATATGTAATCATTTCTGGATATATTCTTATAATATAGAATTTATCCAGTTCAAAAATAAAAAATGTTCCCAAGTCATTTCAAAGCTTGTAGAACTGAAAACAAAGAAAGAAATAAACCCAAGGTGTCTTTCCTTTTATAACCATTTTTCCTTAAGTAAACATAGCATTGTAAGGCATGGCCTCCATCCCCCTGCATGGCCAAGAGCAGAAAGGAGATTCAAATCCAGTAATTATTAGTAAACATCACAGTTACAAGAGAACATAACATTCATGGCCAGAGAGGAAAAAAAAAAAAAACTTGGTACAACATGAACTCTTCCTTATTTACTGTTTAAATCTGGAAACTAATTACTCTTTGTTTACCTAAGCATTTTACACCTGAATAAAAAGGGCAATCAGTTAAAAAAATTACCAAAAACTGTACTGACTTTCAACAATCTTGAATTTCACAGGTCATATATTCCATTCTGAGCAGTCTGTAGATCTGCCTGAGATCAAAGTATAAATTGTGCCTCTGTATAATGTCCTCAGAAAGAATAAATAGGAAACTATTTCCCTAAGACCTGATTCATATTTCTTCTCCCAGCCCCCATGTTAAATATATTCCTTATGTTACTATTTAGCCAAAACTTATATCTTTAGTGTTTGAGCTTCTAATGAATTATAGAACAGGTTTTTTTTTTCCCTTTGAAATCTATGTTGCTCACAAAGCTAATGAAAACCATATGTTATTGCTCTAATTCTAATCAAAAATAAAATATGGTTTTTGTTTGGTCTTATTGAAGAGAATGTTATTGAGACATCTTTAATCTTGTATTCTAGAGATTCAAAATGGAAATTTAAGCCTCATCAGGACAGGTGGCAACTAACAGAGTCTTTCCTGAATTCTTAGTTTTAAAGATATTTTAAATTCTGTCGGTACCCCAGGCAGAGAAAGATTAAAAAACCAAGCACAGTACTGATGGTGTATGAGTTAATGGGAGGATAACTGATAAAATTAAACCTTTGTAACCTGCTGAGCTAACCCAAACTTGCTAAGCTACTAGAACATTAATGAGTAAGAAATCTTAATTAAATTGTTTGTAATTAACTCTCCCAAGAGGAAAAAGTGTAGAAGTATCGCAAACTAAATACCTGTGGCACTTATTTGCAACAGACAAAGTCATTACCACACAAATGATATGCATAGATACCCAGAAAATATAGGTGTGCATTGGGTAGATCAATGCCATACAAACCATTGTGATTTCTTTTCTCCTGAAATTCAACCAAGTGATAGTTTTAGAATATTAATAATAATATCTACCAGCTATTTTATGAAAATGATACAGTCTTATCTATAGCATCTCAGTCTTAAAATGAACTAGGGATTTTCAATTAAAGGTATAACATTTTCTACCTAAATTTTAATGAGATCTAGGTCATCTCTAGACTATAAGACAAATTTACATATCAGAAGGCCTCCTTAGGAAGGAGCCATTGAGCAGCAAGTTTACTGATGTGTCAAAAGTCATCTCTGGGGGCTTCCTTGGAAGCCCAGTAGCTAAGACTCCATCCATGTTTCCAATGCAAGGGATCCGGGTTCGATCCCTGGTTGGGGAAACAAAACCCTACATGCCACGTGACATGGCCAAAAAACTTAAAAAAAAATTTTTTTTGAAGTCATCTCTGGCTTTTCCAGGAGAATAACACTGCCATTCTAGTGATGGTCGTACGGTTCCCCTCTGGAGCTGCCTGGTATGGTGGTGAGCCCACTGGACCATAACCCAGCAAGTCAAACAAACTTACAACATACCTGTGTCATGCTTGACTAACACACGAGCTCAGGCATTGCATTAGATGGAAATACAAAAATGAAAAAATGCAAACAACACATCCCTTGACTTACACACCTTGCAATCCAGTAGAGTTCTGGCACAGAGAGTTAAAAGTTTTGACCAAGTGAGTTCAGTGTCCTAAAGCTTATTTGCAGTTAGTTTTGTTTTTTTTTTACACATTCCTTTAGAAACATCATTGGTTATTACATGAAAACTTCTAAATTAGGATACGTTAACATAAATGATAGCATATATATTTTGTGAGACTTGCAATGACTTCTGCCATTATCAACCATTCATGTGTTTTACTCATAGTCACTCATCAGTCTTCTCCTGCCTTTGGACTTGGACTCAGACTGGAACCTTCTCCCACTGGCCTTCCTGGTTCTCAGGCCTTCAGACTCAGACCGGAAGATGCCATCAGCTTTCCTGGGTCTGAATTTGGCCTCCATAACTGCATAAACCAGCTCTTTCCTGCTGGAAATACATATTTCAGGTTGTTGCCTGACTTTTGATCTTATTACTTTTTTGTTTTCACATAACAAGTTAAACATTTTTATGTAGTCCCCTACAATTTCTCAAGACTTCCTCTTGGCATCTGTGGAAAGAAATAAAGCAATTCGCTACTTTTCTAATAACTTCTCTAATTGATCTTCCTGTACTTCGCTTCTAAAAGAGAGATTTACCCAAAGATTTGCCCAGTGATTTCCTTCTACAGTATTATCACAGTATCATATATATACATATGTAGCTCATAAGTGTTCACCTCAAAAAAATTTTAAGTAAATATACTCATATAACAAGCACCCAGATCAAGAATAAAAACAGGGCTTTTTTTTTTTTTTTTTTTTACCACTGGTGGTTCAGTGGTAAAGAATCCGCCTGCTAATGCAGGAGAAACGGGTTCAGGCCCTGATCTGGGAGGATCCCACGTGCTGCAGAGCACCTAAGCCCATGAGCCACAAATATTGAGCCTGTGCTCTCGATCTCAGGAGCTGCAACTAGTGAGCCCACGGGCCTCAACGACTGGAGCACGCGTGCCCTAGAACCTCTGCTCAGCAAAAACAGAAGCCACTGCAATGAGAGGCCTGAGACCACAGCTAGAGAAAAGCCCTCACAGCAACGAAGACCCAGCAGAGCAAAAAATAAATAAATAATTTAAAAAGAAAAAAAATAGCAATAATCCCAGAAGCCTCTTGTGTTCCTGCTTTGAAGGTAACCAGTCCCTGACTTCTATCAGCATAGATGACGTTGCCTGATCTTCAGCTTCATATGGATGTAATCATAGGCCATGTCCTCCTTTGAGTCTGGCCTCTTCTACTTGGCATTTTGCTTATGAGATTCAGCCATGCTGGTTGTGGTTCAGTTCAGTCGTTCAGTCATGTCCGACTCATTGCAATCCCATGGACTGCAGCATGCCAGGCCTCCCTATCCATCACCAACTCCCAGAGCTTGCTCAAACTCATGCCCATCATGTTGGTGGTGCCATCCAACCATCTCATCCTTTGTCATCTCCTTCTCCTCCTGCCTTCAATCTTTCCCAGCATCAGGGTCTTTTCAAATGAGTCCGTTCTTCGTATCAGGTGGCCAGAGTATTGGAGTTTCAACTTCAGCATCAGTCCTTCCAATGATACCCAGGACTGATCTCTTTTAGGATGGACTGGTTGAATCTCCTTGCAGTCCAAGGGACTCTCAAGAGTCTTCTCCAACACCACAGTTCAAAAGCATCAATTCTTCGGCACTCAGCTTTCCTTATAGTCCAACTCTCACATCCATATATGACTACTGGAAAAAACACAGCTTTGACTAGCTGGACCTTTGTTGGCAAAGTTGGCTGGTTGTGGTATTGTCTGTTAATTCTCATTGCTGAATAATATTCTCTTGACTGAAGAAACCGCAATTCATTATCCACTTTGCAGTTGATTTCATTTTTGGCTGTTATGTATTATGTAAATTCTTGTAGATGGCCTTTTGTGAATGGATGTGCCCTCTGTTGTTGGGTAACAGTCTAGGAGTGGAATTGCTGGGCTGTAATAAGATACTTCTGCTTTTTCTTGTCTTTTCTTTCAACATATTTTCCTTCACAAATTTCATCAACAATTTATTCTGGATCATCCTCTAAAACGTGAGTGACTTGCTATTTTATATTACCCATCTCTCTGCACTCTTAAGCACCAGCAAAAGTATACATTAGGCTCCTGCTACATCTCTAGCTGAAGAAGGATTACTTCCTATTGGAAGTTTGAACTCAGACATCTACCTGGTCTGCTACCTCTGGGACCACGTATGAAATATGAAAATTAATTTTGTCCATTTGATTTAAGGCCTAATTTAAGAAGAAAAAAATGTCAGGATGAGACACCCCTCTACCCCCTCTTGCTAGAAGTCCCCACCCTGGTTCCTGTCTGGGCTTCTAAGTTGAAAGGGTTTAAAGATAGAATGGGATGCCTCCATAGTGGGGAAAGTTCCAACGCCCGCCTGACCACACCAGCTGCATGAGAGGCAGTTCTAAGATGGAGACAATTCAAAGAGGAAACGGTCCTTGCGTGCAGAAGAGAAAGAACTAACCACCCTGCTCCTCCCTGGTGCCTTTACCCACACTGCCTGGGTCTGCTTACGGTTTGGACCATATCAGAAGGAGGAGAGGAGAACTCAAATTTCATGTGGACCAGGAGCCCTCATCCACAATGTCATAGTTCTTATCCAGAACGCCTCCAATTTAGCAAGTCGGAAACCAAACTCTTATCTTTTCCCCAAACCAAATCCGCTTTCAGACTTCTCAGTTTCTGTCAGCTGTAGCAGAATAGTCACACAGCCCGAAACCTTCAAAACCATCAGATTCCTTTCCCTTATCTAGTCGGCCAAATACTTTCAGCCCTTCTTCAAAACTGTCTATTCTTCAAAATGCCCTTTGAGTCCATATCAGCTTTGATTACCTCTCAAGCTTCCTGACTATCTCCCGAATCTGTCTACTGTCCCATCCAGCTTGACCACCACCCTGACATTACACTTTCTAAAACAGTAATGTTCTGATTTTCCTCGTCCAACTACAAAGCCTCCAAGGCCTCTATCAGACCAACAGGAACTGCTGTGGACTAATGGACTTTGGAGTTGATAACAAACCACTCTAGTTTACATAGTGAAATAGCTTTTTCTCAAAAGAAGTATAGATAGGGTACTATTGAATGGTGAAGTCTAGAAGAATGAAAACCAGGAAGACTTCACCCATTTGGGAATCCAGGTTTATCAGCTCACTGTAGAGAACTGTTCCAGTTGAATGTTGGGGCTGAAGGCTTGTTGGCAGATGGTAGGTAAGAGAAACTCACTTGTGGGCGGCTGAATACAAGCCTGTGTAGGACACCTAGGTGATGAGTTTTGAATAATCCACAGAAGTCAGCATTTTCCTTCATGAGAAACACAAGATGGACAGGCTATCACTTCATCTCATCAAAGAACACTTGAGCTTGAGCACCTGGTAAAATTTCTTCACGCTTGAAATGGGCCATCAGTCTAGTTCCCCTTTCTGTCTCCATCATGTATATCCAAAGCTAGCTCAGGTGACCTGGCCCCAGCCCACTCACTACCCCATCAGTCTTGTTCTAGTTCAAGGGCTCCAGCTTCAAAACCGACACCTCTCCCCTGCTCCATTCCTGTTCCGCCATATACTTAAGCATACATACAAGCTTCCACAGGGAATCCTGAAAGGAATGAAAAAAGTAGACTTGGCTTGACTGGTCTCTCTTCTCTCCCATCCATCTTCCTACAAACACTGGTAAGTATCTGCTGTGAACCAAACACATTACTTCTGATGTGCTGAAGACATTACTATGGGTTTTTGCAAAGACAAAAATACAAATCATATAGTTCCTATCTTCACGGAACTTACTCCCTAGAAGGGGATGTATAAGACTCTCTTTTTCTCCCTTTCTCTCACTCACTCACACACAAGATGATAATATTATGGTTAAATAACAATAGCATATGGTCTGTTTTTTTTTTATTGTGCCTTGTCTTAGAAAGTGAAAGTATCAGTTGCTTGCTCAGTCCTGTCTGACTCTTTGCAATCCCATGGACTGTAGCTAGCCTCATCTGCCCATGGACTCCTCCAGGCAAGAATACTGGAGTGGGTTGCCATTTCTTTCTCCAGAGGATCCTCCCAACCCAGGGATCAAAGCTCAGTCTCCTACATTGCAGGCATATTCTTTACTGTCTGAGCCACCAGGGGACCCCTAAGGGTCCTAGAAGGTCAAGTCAGTGGTAGAGTGTTCTGAATCTAATGGGGTTCATTAGCTTTAGCCTTCTATAGGTAACATTGGGCTTCCCTCACAGCTCAGTCAGTAAAGAATCTGCCTACAAGGCAGGAGACCCAGGTTCAATTCCTGGGTTGGGAAGATCCCCTGGAGAAGGACATGGCAACACACTCTGGTATTCTTGCCTGGAGAATCCCATGGACAGAGGACAGAATCCATGGGGTTGCAAGAGTTGGACATGACCTAGTGATACCCTCCTGGGTAATCCAGACAACCTGGGGACCATGAGCAAGGCAGAGCAAGGTGGGAGTAGAGAGACATTAGAACAACACATAGAAGTGCCAAAGGAGGTCAACAGAAAGTCCAGTCCCTACTTCCGGTACACTTTTGTTTGTAAAGCTGGGGTTTTAAGAGAGGTGTGCTCTGAAGGGCACAGGTTGGTGGTGTGGCCTCCACTTCTTCTGGGGGCTTTGCTCCCCTGGATACTCAGTCTGTCATTGGACCCCCAGCAGGCAGTAAATAGCCCAGGTGACGGCTGTTTTTTGTTTTTGATTTTTAATTATTTATTCATTAAGCTGTTTTGAGTCTTAGCTGCAGGACGTGAAATCTTCGTTGCATCATGCAGGATCTTTTTGTTGTGGTGCACTGCTCTCTAGTTGTCCTGTGCAGGATCTGGAGCACTTGGAATCAGTAGTTGTATCACGAGGACTTAGTTGCTCTATCGTATGTGGGATTTTATTTCCCCGATCAGGGAATCAAACCTGTATCTGCTGCATTGGATATGTGGAGTCTTAACCACCGGACCGCCAGGGAAGTCCCCTCACTCATGGCTGTTTGTAAGAGATACTGAATGAAAGAGTTCTTGGGAGGATAATGATTAATTCTTGAAGCATGAAGATGATGAGTTAAACAATAAGTATCCTAGAACTTGCTTATTTGTGAGCTGGTCTTATTAACCCTTTTTCGTTTCCATTTGGGCTTCCCTAAGAGGTTCGCCAAAAAATTGATGCTTTTGAACTGTGGTGTTGGAGAAGACACTTGAGAGTCCCTTGGACTGCAAGGGGATCCAACCAGTCCATCCTAAAGGAAATCAGTCCTGAATATTCATTGGAAGGGCTGATGCTAAAGCTGAAACTCCAATACTTTGGCTACCTCATGCAAAGAGTTGACTCATTGGAAATGACCCTGATGCTGGGAGGGATTGGGGGCAGGAGGAGAAGGGGATGACAGAGGATGAGATGGTTGGATGGCATCACCGACTCAATGGGCATGAGTTTGAGTAAACTCCGGGAGTTGGTGATGGACAGGGAGGCCTGGCGTGCTGCAATTCATGGGGTCGCAAAGAGTTGGACACGACTGAGCGACTGAACTGAACTGAACTGAAGAAGTTCCTGGCCTGAAACCGTACCCTCCATAAGGGCTCAGACTTTGATCTCCAAGGGTTCCAGCTATAAAACATGCAAATAAGCAACTGCAAGTGCTCCTCAGGGGAGTATCTCACACCCACCATCTCTGTCTGAGCCCTAGAATACCAGAGAAAAGACTAGGAATAAAAGTAGATTTTTCTCACTTTCTTTGCTACTCAAGAGATGGGTAAGTAGAGTGTGGTTGTTGTTAAGTGACTGCATGTTATTTTATTCTCCTCCTATCAAGAGATGAGATCTTTGAAGCCTGCCCTGGGTGGGCCTCTGGGACCGTTTTGACCAATGCACTGTGGTGGAAATTATATTTGTGTCTTTCAAGATTAGGTCATTCATTAAAGGCCATGCACTTCTACCTGGCTTTCTTGGGACACTTCTTCTGGGGAAAGCCAGTGCCCACATAAGAATTCCTGGTAACGTGCAGCCACCATGCTCAGATGCTATGTGAAAGGACTTCAGGGATTTCCCTGGTGTCTAGTGGCTAAGACTTTGTTATTCAATGCAGGAGGTGCAGGTTCAAACCCTAGTGGGGGAGCTAAGACCCCACATGCCTCACGGTCAATAAAGCAAAACATAAAACAGAAAGAATATTGTAATATATTCAATAAAGAATTTTAAAAAGGTCCATGTCAAAAAAATTGTTTTTTAAACTTAAAAAAAAAAAGAAACGACTTCAATCACCTGAGCCCCACTTCCCACTCACTCCCACTAAGGCACCAGACGTGAATGAGTTCACCCTGGTTTCTCCAGACCAGCCCTTCCTCCAGCAGAGGATGTCTTATGGATGTTGGACAATGTCCAGAGGAGAAAAAGGATCACCCAAATGAGCCTGCCTGAACCCCTGAATAGAAGTTAAGCAGAATATAGAATCTATGAGATATAGTAAAAAGGCAATTTGTATTAAATTTCTGGGTTTAGGTATGGTTTGCTAGGGTAGCAATACTATATACAGCTGAAAATAAGTCTCCAAAGCCTTGCTGAAGGAGATTTGGGGGTGGAAAGGAATAGTTGCTTACCAGTGATGTTAGTATTTGGGGACTGGGGAGATAAAAACCCTTCCTCATTGGCTTTTAAAATGTTAATGTTGCCTTAGACCTCACATCCTCAACTCCCCCTTGGTACAACAAGCCTAGCGCACTAGTGGTGAAGGATCCAGAAAGTCTGTTTTGTCTCCCCAGACTGTTGCTTATGGGCTATCTTAATTTGGTAGGGCTGCTATAACAAACTGGGTAACTTAACTGAACTGTATGGTCTCAAAGCTCTAGAGACTAGAAATACAAGATTGAGGTGTCAAGGCAGAGCTGGTTCCTTCTGAAGGAGAATCCGTTCCATGGGTCCCTCCAGCTTCCTGTGGTTTGCTGGTCATCTTTGGCTTTCTTGGGCTCGTAGAAGCATCCCTGTGATCTCGGCCTTCATCTTCACGGGGGGGAACTAAGACCCCACCTGCCTCACAGTCAATAAAGCAAAACATAAAGACTGCCTGCCCATGTGTGTGCTCAGTGGCTCAGTCGTGCCTGGCTCTTTGTGACCCTATGGACTGTAGCCCTCCAAGCTCTTCTTTCCATGGGATTTTTCAGGCAAGGAGACTGGGGTGGGTTGCCATTTCCTTCTCTAGGGGATCGTCCAACCCAGGGACCAAACCCACGTCTCCTGTGTCTTCTTCCTTGTAGGGGATTCTTTACCTTCTGGGATACTGGGAAGCCTTCCCTGTCTGTGTGTCTATGTCCAAATTTCTCTGCTTTGTAAGGACACCAGTCTTTGAATTAGGGCCCATCCTAATAACCTCATCTTCGAAAATGACACCTGAAATGAGCGTATGTCCAAATAAGGTCACATTCTGAGAAACTAGAACTTCAGCATGTGAATTTGTGGGGAGGGGGATACAACTCAACCCGAAACATGGGCTGGGTAATCTTCCCTATGAGGGAAAATAATAATAACATCTTGACGACCACTTCAAAGAGATGCTGCAAGAGTTAAATAAAGCGGGTAAACTGGAAGGCTGTGCATTGGGGGCCAATGAAGGAGATTCTCCCTGCTCCTGTCCAAGCCAGAAGGCACATGAGGTGTGCAGGGTGATGTTCCCCCCCCACCCACCGCCCCAGGTGCTCAGCTGCCATGTCTAAGTAAGGCTGTGGGCTGAGTGGGAGTCTCGGTGGCATTTTGCGAGGGGATTTTTTGGGGCTGCTGTTTCTGTGGTGCGTGGGATGGAGCATGTCGACGTTGTTTTCACTTCCTACATGAGCAATGGCAGGTGCATGGTTAAGGAGAACTTCGTCTCCCCCTGGTCTGCCTCGGGGGTTTGTGTGTGGTCAAGTTGTTATGATTAAAATCAGAGCAGTGAACAGAAGAGGGCACAAAGCGGCAAAGAATTCGATCTCAGCTATTTCCCACCCGGGCTCCGCTGGGGCTGGACGAGACACAGTGGAGAAGGGACCATCACCTCTGTGTGGAGGTCCCGAGAGAGGGGTCTCCGTGCCCAGCCGACAAAGGTGCCTGCCGAAATTCTCCGCCCACAGTCCCTGCCATCCTGCCTCCCTGGCGTCCAGAGGACACTTGACCCGTGGCCCCAGGGAGCCCAGAAGCAGACAGTGGCATTGTGTCCATGACTGCCCTGCTGGTGGGAGACACCCTGGAAGCCCTCCCAGAAAAGCCTAAGTTTACAAAAAAAGGCCCAGTTTGGCCTGGAAATGGAAACGGACATGACTGACTCATTTTACTGGAGCCAAGTTGATTCTGAACCGGCGCCCACCAATGGCCTGAACAGAGGTCAGGACTGTGTCGCAAATCTGGGCACATTGCTTTTCAAGCATTTGTACCTTATATACCTGCAAGCCAAATCTGAGTCCAGGAACAAAATCAGCCCTGGTGAGGGCATCTGGGTGTCCTGGGATGAGTTGATACAAGGAATCACATTGGCTTCACTGGGATAAGTGGGCAACTGCATGACAGAAACTAAAGTTCATGGAGAAAGGGAGCTTTCAAGGAGTGGTGAGTTGAGTAACATTCTCCATGGCTACTATCCTGAAGCCTATAGCAAAGAAATGGGGAAAGGCCAGTGATTCTCCTGCCAGGAAAGTCTTCTCATTGGTGAGAAATACATTTCAGTTGCAGAATATGCACTTGATACAACCCCTTCTCTTCCTCCACGCATTCTCCCATAGCTTCATCCTATATGCCTCCCCAGACCTTTGTGCTCCTCCACGTACGTGAAGGAAAGAAAATTCCAGGCATAAGAGCTGGGTTTCTCAAAGTGAGTTCTGAGGTCAACCTCCATCAGAATTACCTTTCAAGGTATGAAAAGTCATCAAAAGGCAAAGCTGTGTCTTACACCTGTGGAAACAGAGTCTCTTGCGATGGGGTCTGTTGCGGTCCTTAGGACTCAAAACGAGGTCCCAGGACCAGCAGCACGTGGAGATTTGTGAGAATTTCAGACTCTTGGGTCAACACCCAAGACGGGCTGAAGCAGCAATTGCATTTTAACAAGATCCCCATTTCATGCACATTCAAGGATCCATTAATCAATCCACCTCTCCAGACGCAGAACTGGTTTCCCACTTTGGGACAATGACTTAAGAGGTTCTTGGGCCAGCTGCCCTGGATTTCTGTCTTCGTCTTATTTTTACCTGGATAAATATATCAGAGGCTACAAGGAAGGTTTTCTAACCCCTGAATTATCCACAGCCTATTTTTTCTCTCTCTCCATCCTGAACATGCCTTTGAACTTTACATTGCCTGGCTTTCAAAGCACAAATCATCTTTCCTCGGGGCACAAATAGAAACTTTCCCTGGAACAGGAGATCCGGCTTCACCTGCTGACATACTATATATTGCCTCCTTTTGAAAGCATCTGATACTGTTCTTTGGTGTCTAATGTTAACTTTCCATTATAACACTAATATATACATAACGTATCTGTGAAATTGTAGAGAGAAACTCATGATTACCAAAGTGGAGAGGAAGTGGGTGACTTTGGAAACAAAAGTGGGTGACATGTCTCCCTATATTCCTATTTGTAACCATTAAAGTATGAGCTTACAAATTAAAAATAGATTTAAAGTAAAAATTAAATTGAACACAACATTGTAAATCAAATCCAATAAAACTTTTAAAAAGTTAAGTTGAAAAATCATTCTGTCCTTCAAGTATCAAAGATATTTTCCAGCTTATATCCTAGCTACATTACTGTAACTGCTTCTGATGGTAAACCAACCGTGCCATTTCTCAGCCAAATGTTTGTGCGTCAATTAACAAGTACCCTCTTGGAGGTGAAAAGAAATTTGAGAGTCATGAAGGAGGAAAGAAGGAAAAAAGAATAAATAACATCTATCTCAACACACAGCTTTAGCCTAGAGAAAGAACCCAAAAATTTAGAGAAAATGGAATTTGTATGATGTGCTTTTATCCTTGTTCCATTCTAGCCTGTGTTCACTTTCTTCGAAAATCTCTCCATGATGCTAACAGAAGCCAAAATGTCCATCTTCCTTGCACAGCTTCCCAAATGTTGTGTCAAAATCCCTGGTAGACATCCTGGGATTCACGGAAATGACCATGAGACCTCTAGCTAGAGTCTGAGAGAGGTATCTGTTGAGATGGGATTAAGACAGGAAGAAGGTGAAAATAAATTACTTTCTGAACCTTCTTGGAAGAGCCCCCAAGCTCACGGCTTCGTTTTGAAATGGCAGGAGAAACAAAACACGTTGAAACGGGGCTTCGGTAGCAGCCCCAACTCGAACGGATGCAGAGAAGTGCTGAAGTATTCAAAATACTGCCAACTGGCACTTACATATGCAAATGAGTTACAAATGTGAGGGTCCAAATTTTGGGTTATGTGTGCCAGGCCGGAGGGGATGGAGGGAGCACATGTCTATTTCTAGATGGCACCTTTTTTAGAAACTGATTTCTATATTGTCAGCTCCCCTGAAACCATTAGTTCACATTTTAAATGATAAACGTATTTTTAACTCCACAGCCTGATAGACATTTCAGAGAGACTATATATTACGTGTATCTGGAGGTGGTAACTGGTGTCAAGTACCGTGACGTTGAACAACATTGTTCTCAGCCATAGCATCATTTTTTTAAGGATCATCAAGATCTGATCTCCTGGCAAAATGCAGATGCTGAAAGTGTAAAACGTCAGTAGAGTCCAGGTTTAAAGAGGATGCACCAAGAAAGATGCACTACCTTTTCATTCTCCTTCAAGAAAATCTGTTATAGTGTTTCAAAAATAGGATGCTGTCCTCAAAGCAGCTTTTCACATACCTGAGTTAACCCAGGGTTAACTTGCAGAGCACTTACTTAGTCTCCTCTGAGTCCTGCCCCAGGACTGACTCTGCCGGGGGAAGGACCATCCTGATGGGTGGGTTCCATCTCAGTGACCAAGGTCCTTCCTAACTCTTGAGTCTCTGCTCACCTTGCCCTGAACCTGCCTTGCCCGTCCACGTGCCCTGGTTCTCGGCTTCTTACAATGCTCTATGTTTGCATCTAGACTAACAACGCGGCATTTGGGTCCTGACTCATATCTGTATACCGGACTTCTGACTGGCCTCTTATTTAATCATCATACTTCCTGGTGCTTCTTCTGACCTACTGACCCTTAAGTGACTCACTGCTCTTTGAATGCTACATTATGCCAAGTTCTTGCATCAGCAAGGTTGTTTCTGAGCCCTGCAGCTGCACCCAATGGGTTGGCATCCATGCCCTTGTGTGTTTTGCTGTTATTTAGACACTAATTCACGTCCAACTCTTTTGCCACCCCATGGACCATAACCCACCAGACTCCTCTGTCCATGGAATTCTCCAGGCAAGAATACTGGAGTGGGTTGCCATTTCTTCCTCCAGGGGATCTTCCCAACCCAGGGATCAAACCTGAATCTCCTGTGGCTCCTGCATTGGCAGGTGGATTCTTTAACATTGAACCACCTGGGAAGCCCACCACCAGGGCATACTCCTAGGTAATTCAACCTAGAATTACCAAGAAGACTTAAGTAAGACAAGTACCTTTCTGCCAGTTACTACCCTAAACCCACAAACAGTAGAGGAACAGAGAGCAAGACCATCTTCAGATAAACAGACACCTCACTCAAAATTATAAATAAGAAATATTTGCCATCACACTTGGACCCTTGAATAAAAGGGTTTCCTGTGGATAAAAAGGAAGTGAGGAACAACATGGCCACCTTCTTAACACTGCACAGCAGATTGCTTATGAGAGTTAAATGTGTTCCAAAGGTTTTTCTTGCCAGAAGTCAATCTGCCTTCCTGACCTGAACTTCCAGTCCTTATCAAGAACTGTGCAGGCTCTGGGAATTTTTCCTATTATAAGCTAAAGAAATAGCTTAACATCATTTCACGGACACTCACAGAAAAATCCAGGATCAGAGAGAAAGATCCTTATCACTCCTGATAAAAGCAGTGTGTAAGTCTTCACATTCTCATGGGTTCCCCATGTGCCCCAAGTCCCAAGCAGGCAAAGCGAGGGCTCATAGTGGATACCCACCCAGGCAGGGGACGCATTATAGGAAAAGGACACTGAACTTGGAGATTCACCACTTTTATAGCAAGCAGAAGCAAGTTGGCTCTTTGGGGAAAGACGTGACCTCAACCCTTAAGTTTGCACATTTGGAGACAGAGAGATGCGCAGATGTCTGGGTCAGAAGAAGGCAGACCTTCTTGGCAAGAACATACAGAACTTTCAGAACCATAGGGAATGGTGTCTCCCACCACTCCTGCCCCAAACGACTCCAGATGCGTGGGACTCCAGGCTCTGTCCTACAGATGCTCTGTATGCTCCTGTGTCCTGCCCTTGGTCATGCTCAACTTGTTCTACTGCCCTAAAACACTTTCCCCCAAGGAAAGCATCCTTCTGCACTGATCTCTATAGAGATCCCTTCCCCCCATGAAACCGTCCTAGTCCTCCCTCTAGAAAATGCTTTTCCTGCATCTTGAAGTGGGCATAGCATTCCCACATCCTTTCTTTTCTGGGAGTGTATGTCTGATTCTCCTCAAACTGGGGAGTGGGCTGGGGGTTGTGTGCATCTCCGGGTATAGGACAAGGTCATGTACATCAGATAAACAAAAATGACCAAGAAACACAGAAGAGAAAAATGTTGAAACTCAAAGAAAAAAATTAGTTTATAAACATATATTAAAATCAATTACCTCCTGTTCAGTTTTTGTTTTCTAAACATCATTCCCTAATCAAAGGAACCAGGACTCCTTGTTGAAGTGGTTGATTTCAGGGCTGGAGCAGAAAAAAAATGTAAGATGCTCCTGGAACATCTTACAGCGTCAGGAAGTAGGGAAGAGCTCAGAAGGGATGGGGTCGGGCTGAAGGGACTTGGGAGCCAACCTGGAGCAGCAAAAAAGTGAAGGAGAAACAGAATTCTGACATCTTCTCGAAGATGTTTGCCCCAAACATTTATTACTTACAAAGGAAAAATAATGATGGATGGTGGAGAAACCTAGCAGACATTCTACCTCATCCATGTGGTCAATGATAAAGTCACCAGTGGTAAGACATGAGGACATCATATATCCCCAATAAAAGGCCCTGAGAAGGGGCATGCCATCTCTTCGTATTCCCCCAAATATATCACCTAAATCTATGCATGAGAAAAATACCAGATGAGCCCAAACTGAGGAAGAGTCTATGAAATACCTGATGTGTTTTCTTAAAAAATGTCAAACTTGGAACTTCCTTGGGGGCCCAGTGGTTAAGACGCTGCACTTCCAATGCAGGGGGCTTGGATTTGATCTCTGATCATGGAGCCAAGATCTCACATGCCATGCAGCACCACCAAAAAGTTTTTTAAAAGAAAAATGTCAAGGTCAATAAAGGATGAAAAAGATGGAGGAACTTTCACAGATTGGAGAAGACTAGGGAGAAGTGACAAGTAGGTACAATGAGATTTCGGATCTAATCTTTTGGATTAAATACAGGAACAAAAGAAAAAAAGTGAAAAAAGCTAGTGAAATTCTAATACGATCTATCATTAGCTTATAGTGTTGTATCAATATTATTGTCCGTCTGGATAACTGCGTCATGATTGTGTAAAATGTTAGCATTAGGGGAAACTGAAGGAAAGGTGTATGGGAAGTCTCTGTAACATACTTACAACTCCTTTTAAAATCTAAAATTATTTCCAAATTTAAAAAAAGTTTTAGGAAAACTAAGGAGAATTCAAAGATAATAATAAGTAATTATTATAATAATAGATAAGCACTTTGCGTGGATCACAACAAAATGGGGGAAATTGTTTTTTTTAATTTTTATTTATTTATTTTGGCTGTGTTGGGTCTTTGTAGCTGTGCAGGGTTTTTTCTGTTGTGGAGAGTATGGGCTACTCTCTAGATGCGATGCACGGACTTCCCAGTGCGGTAGCTTCTCTTGTTGCGGAGTATGGACTTCAGAGGACGTGGGCTTCAATAGTTGCAGCCCCCAGGCTCTAGGCTCTAGAGCACAAAATCAACAGTTGTTGCACATGGGCTTAGTTGCTCCATGGTGTGTGGGATCTTCCCTGACCAGAGATCGAATCTGTGTCTCCCGCATTGGCCGGCAGATTCTTTACCACTGAACCACCAGGGAAGCCCCCAAACTGTGGAATATTCTTTAAGAAATGGGATTACCAGACCATCTTACCCACCTCCTGAGAAACCTACTGTATGCAGGTCAAGAAGCAATGGTTAGAACCAGACATGGAACAACAAGCTGGTCTAAAATTGGAAAAGGAGTACATCAAGGCTATATATTGCCATCCTGCTTATTTAACTTATATGTACAATACATCACATGAAATGCTGGGCTGGATGAAGCACAAGTTGGAATCAAGACTGCTGGGAGAAATATCAACAACCTCAAATATGCAGATGATATACTCTAATTTAAGCAGCAAGTGAAGAGGAACTAAAGAGGTTCTTGATGAGGGTGAAAGAGGAGAGTGAAAAATCTGGCTTAAAACTCAACATTCAAAGAACAAAGATCATGGCATCTGATCCCATCACTTCATGACAAATAGATGGGGGAAAAGTGGAAACAGTTACAGATTCTATTTTCTTGTGTTCCAAAATCACTGCAGATGGTGACTGCAGCTATGAAATTAAAAGACACTTGGTCCTTGGAAGAAAAGCTGTGACAAAACTAGACAGCATATTAAAAAGTAGAGACATCACTTTGCCGACAAAGGTCTATACAGTCAAAGCGATGGTTTTTCCGATAGTCATGTATGGATGTGAGAGTTGGACAATAAAGAAGGCTGAGTGACGAAGAATTGATACTTTCGAATGCTGCTGTTGGAGAAGATGCTTGAGAGTCCCTTGGACTGCAAGGAGATCAAACCAGTCCATCCTAAAGAAAATCAACCTTGAATATTCATTGGAAGGACTGATGCTGAAGCTGAAACTCCAATACTTTGGCCACCTGATGTGAAGAGCCAACTCACTGGAAAAGATCCTAATGTTGGGAAAAATTAAGGGCAGGAGGAGAAGGGGGTGACAGAGGATGAGATGGTTGGATGGCATTACCGACTCAATGGACATGAGTTTGAGCAAATTCCAGGAGATAGCGAAGGACAGGGAAGCCTGGCATCTCAAAGAGTCAGACAAAAATTAGTGACTGAACAACAAGCACTTTTCAGAGGTTAACTCCCTAATTTACACAATAGTTTCCTACAAGGAAGTGATCTCTATGGTACCCATTGTATTGTAACTGATAAAACCGAGGCATAAGGAAGTTAACTAGTCTAACAAGACCTGTTCTAAGTAACGAGGCCAGGCTCAAAATCCAGCTCCAGATTCTGTGCTCCTAGCCATGCTACCTTGCTGGTCCAGACCCCTGTGGATCTTAAGAAGTTGTTGCATTTTCCTTAGTGCGCCAAAATCTAGAGTAGAAGCTATCAATCACAATCACTGAGAATATGCTTTGTTCCAAGCACATATGAAATCTCTGCAAATATTGATCACCTCACTAGTCTCATCCTTGCATTACAACTGAAGCAAGTGAGACCCAGAGACACCAGATACTGTGTTTGATAGTCGGGTCTTTGCTTTTCTAGGCCAACCCCTAGGAGCCGGGTTCACAAAGTCTGAAAACTCAGTTTTCCAGAATCCTGGGCCAGCAAGTCGCTGGTTGGATTCCACCCAGGAGAAGCACCATTGCAGGTTTGGAAGGTAGAAGAGAAGCAGAAACCAGTGTCCTCCAGCCCCCTTCTGGCTCCAGCCAAGCAGAGGCACGGGCTATGGGCTGCTGATGGAAGGTTTCCCCTGTGACTTCCTTGTGGCTTCTAAAGGATCATGCCCTTCAGCTGTCAGCTGGACTCAACTTCCCCAGAAACCTTGTATTTCCAGACTTTCTAATATTCTCTTTCCTAGCCGCTATTCCCTGACTGGAACCTTTTCTAAATACCTAAGGTAAACTTTGTTTTCCCTCACCAAACACTGACCAAGACTTTCAGGGACTTTCCCAGGATCACATGGTTGGCTGGTAAGTGGCTGGGCTAGATTTATCAGCCCATGCTTGTGACAAATGTTTACTGAATAGACCTAAAATTTGCATTTCTGCACTTGGACTGGAGCCTTTTCCTGGCCCCCACTTGGTTGGGAGTCTGACCACCTTCCTAGGTTTCTGCGTCCCTGTCTACCTCAACCTTCTGTGGATTCCTGCTTCAAACGAAATGGACATTTCCCCATGGAGGATGCTAAGTTCCACTTGCCTATAAGCATCATTGTAGCTGAAACCCATCAACCACCTTTGACAACATCCATCACCTCGCCTTGGATTCAGCTTAATTTTGCTATCCACCCCCTTACAGGACACTGTGATTCTCCTGCCCCCTTCAAGGGACATTAATTATGTTATAATTAGATCAGATCACTATTATAATCAGATCACTCCACAGGCCCACCCCCTAATCTCTTTGGTCACTGCTGAGCTTGCAACAGACAACATTGCCAAGGCCAAGTTGATGATGCACAATCCTCATGTCAAGGAACTTTGCAAACTGTGAGTGCTAATAAAAATTCATTCTTTTCTTTTATTGCATCAACCACTATCCAATTCTGTCACTAGAGACCTGGCTTACAAAGTGTAGTTTAAAAGGAAATATTTATTATTAATTAGGGTTCAGAAAGCGTCAACCACAAGCTCAAAGTATTTATAGGCGTGGGTCTCTCGTGATGCTAATTGAGCAATACTAATGTTGCAGATTTCTGTTGATTCTGCCAAATTTGACAAAGGCAGCCCTTTCTGGCTAATGTTACTAATACCCACTTAATGCAAACATTTACCAGTTTTTCTTTCCATCAAGAATAGTGTTAGAAGGAATTTGATAGTTACAAAGCTATGTGGAAAATAATGTGAAGGCAGGGAAGAGAAAGCAGACAAAAATCACCCCCTGGTACTCTTGAGGCTTCTGTCCCTGGCCATGACAGAGTTTGGGGATGTCTAGAGAAAAACATGTGAGATGGGGCCACGGCAGGATAAAGGGGCACAGATGCATTATCCAAAGCAGCCACTTCTGCTAAACCTCAGCCAGAAGTGACCGGTGTGGCCTGATGCCCCAATTTTCTTCAGAGAAGTTGGAATTGGAAATCCACTTTTTAAATTATATAATCTCACCCTTTTAAAAATGAAAGTGAAAGTGTTAGTCACTCAGTCATCTCCAACTCTTGGTGACCCCATGGACTGTAGCCTGCCAGGCTCCTCTGTCCATGGGATTCTCCAGGCAAGAATATTGGAGTGGGTTGCCATTCGCTTCTCCAGGGGATCTTCCCCACCCAGGGATTGAACCCAGGTCTCCTGCATTGCAGGCAGATTCTTTACCATCTGAGCCACCAGGGAATTGAATTCCATTACACAAATAAAATTAAGACTACAACCTCTGGTTTTATGACTATCTTGAGGCTTAGGGCACATATATTTCCAAAGATATTATAAAAAGGACCATTAAGGGACATAGTCAACATAGTCAAAGCTATGGTTTTCCCAGTGGTCATGTATGGATGTGAGAGTTGGACTATAAAGAAAGCTGAGCACCGAAGAATTGATGCTTTTGAACTGTGGTGTTGGAGAAGGGACTTGAAAGTCCTTCAGACTGCAAGGAGATACACCCTGAAGATACAGCCTGAAGGAAATCAGTACTGAATATTCATTGGAAGGACTGATGCTGAAGCTGAAACTCCAATACTTTGGCCACCTGATGTGAAGAGCTGACTCATTTGAAAAGACCCTGATGCTGGGAAAGATTGAGGGCAGGAGGAGAAGGGGATGACAGAGGATGAGCTGGTTGGATGGCATCACTGACTCAATGGACACGAATTGAAGTAAGCTCTGGGAGTTGCAGATGGACCAGGAGGCTGGCGGGCGTGCTGCAGTCCGTGGGGTCACAAAGAGTCGGACACAACTGAGCGACTGAACTGAACTGAACTGAACTGAAGGGACAGGAAACTGAATGAAAAGAATGATCATTTATTACATATCTATTCGCTAAACATTGCATCAGCATTAAGACATGTGTTAGCTCAATTGTATGAAGAAGCTATTAAGAATGGAGTGGAAAAGAAAAGAGGGAAGAGAGGAAGAAAGTAAGGGGCTTTGACACAAAATACAGATTGTCTTGTTTACCATCGCAAGGGTCAGCCTACTGGAGAATCGAAGGTTTTATTTACTGAGGAAGCAAGATTTCTAAGGCAGGAAAACAGCAGTCTTCACATGAAAACTTGCTATTTTGTTAATTTATTTCCTTCACATGTCTACATTTATTTTTAGAATAACTGGTATACTTGGAATCCTAGTATATCATCCCATAGGGAATTAAAACCTTCAGCTTCCTGTCTTCAGTTCTCCGGTGACATTTAAAAGAGGGTCAGTCGTCTCGTCTTGTCTGTGTGTATGTGACCTGGAGATCTTGCTCTCTTGGTCTCTCTCCCATCACTGCTACCCTGCAGGGCTGAGACAGCATGCTGGATGAAGAGGGTGCTTGGAAGGAACAGTCCAGGACAGTGGCGGGGTCATGTCCACGGAGAGTCGGACACATGGCAGCTTCTCAAACATTTCCATCATACCCCACTGTCGAACCCTGCTCCCAAGAGCTGCTTCACTGCCCGCCAGCCCACTCTCAGCCAATGTCTGATTTCCTGCTTAATAAGGGGGCCTGAACCGATGTCTTCAGCTGCTGGAGCAAGCACCACAAACTATGTGGCTTAAGCCAGGGAGTGATCGTCTCACAGTTCCAGAAGCGAGAAGTTCAAAGTCAAGGTGTCAGCTTGATTTCTGAACTTGAATACCTACCTACTAAGGGCTGTGAGGGAGTCTCTTCCATATCTCTCTCGTGGCTTCTGGTGATGTGCTGGCAATCACTGGTGTTTCTTGATTTACACAATCATCACCTCAATGCCTGCGCTTCATCTATACAGGGACCTCTCCCTCTATACATGTCTCTGTCTCCAAATGTTCCCTCTTTATTAAGACATCTTTTGGCTCAGACAGTAAAAGAATCTGCCTGCAATGCAGGCGACCTGGGCTCGATCTCTGGGTTGGGACAATCCCCTGGAGAAGGGAATGGCAACCCACTCCAGTATTCTTGCCTGGAGAATTCCATGGATAGAGGAGCCTGGCAGGCTGAAGTCTTTGGGGGTTGCAAAGAGTCAGATACAACTGAGTGACTGTTACTTTCACTCTCACATACTGGATTAGGGCTAACCTTGATGACCTCATCTAAATCTAACTAATTATATCGCAATGACCCTATTTCCAAACAATACCATTTTCTGAAGTATTGAGGCCTCAACATAAAATTTTAGGGGAAACATTCAACCCTTTGCAGAGAAGGAGTGTCTTTCAGAGACAAAAAAGAAATCACCAACCTAAGAAGAGTTAGGGCTTCCCTGGTGGCTCAGTGGTAAAGAACCTGCCTGCCAAGCAGGAGATGCAGGTTCGATCCCTGGGTCGGAAAGATCTCCTGAAGTAGGACATGGCAACTCACCCCAGTATTTTTGCCCCGGAAATCCCACAGACAGAGGAGCTTGGCAGGCTACAGCCCATGGGGTGGCAAGAATGTCAGCGAGTGACCAAACAACACAACAACAGGAAGAGTGAATAAGGGTGAGGTCCAATCCTGTTCCACATGGCCCCACAAGAAAAATACCAATGCCTAGGATTTGGAAACCATCCAGAAGCCCCCTAGAGCCCCCAGACAACCCCAGAGCCCAGGCAGAAGCTCCGAGGCTGAACACTGCCGGACCACGCGATGCCAAACCCGTCTCTGTTAATAAAATGTCCTGGCCTCTCCAATTGGCCCTCGGACATGGACAGCTCTTGCATCCAGCACAAATGCAGGGAGGGAGTGTGCGCTCTTCTTTTGGGAATTGATGTGGCAATTCCTCCACTCCCCACACTAGTCAGCTGGAAGGAGGCAGAGCCAACAACCTGCTTTCTGTTTGTTTTGTCAACTCTGTTACAGGCCCGTCTCTGACTTCGGGCTGTGAGTCTCAAGGGAAGGGATAAGATCTTCCACATCCGGTTGCAAAAGACGGGTCTCTAGTCAATACGTATTTATTTTCACCATTTTGGAGTGAACTCCGTTCCTCATGAGACACCCCCTGATTAGTCGGAAATTGTCTGAGTCCCCACCTGCATGCTGTGAAATCCTTCCGGAGCGTTCCTCTTGGCTGCTTAAAAGCAGAGCTGGGGGAGGTGCCTGAACAGTAAGAAAAATAAACTTGGATGGGCTCCAAGCCCCCTGGCAAGGCTCCCCCCATCCTCCCCTGCTTTCTGAGCATCACAATAGGCTTCCAAAATCCTCCCCAGCCTGCTGTCACAACACAAACACGGCTCACTACTCCCTCAAAAGTACAGCATCTTCATGCTTCATGAAGCCCAGAGGTTCTGTGGCTGCCAGGAGGACCAGAAGGGATGTTCCCACATTTTACTTTTGTCTTTGGGCCAGAAAGTGCATATATTACTATTTCTAATGCTGTGTGCCGTTCTCTTACTACAAGTCTACAGCGATACCCCATACAGGGAGGGTTGGACCTATACCTCTAATTCATGGGTTCTCATTGACATTGAAGGCAGGAGGAGAAGGGGATGACAGAGGATGAGATGGTTGGATGGCTTCACCAACTGAATTGACGTGAGTTTGAGTAAACTTCGGGAGTTGATGATGGACAGGGAGGCCTGGCGTGCTGCAGTCCATGGGGTCACAAAAAGACAGACACGACTGAGTGACTGAACTGAACTGATTGACATTTGTGGGCTTCCCAGGTGGCGCTAGTGGTAAAGAACCCGCCTGCCAATGCAACAGACGTAAGAGACTTGGGTTAGATCCCTGGGTTGGGGAAGATCCCCTGGAGGAGGTCACAGCAAACCACTCCAGTATTCTTGCCTGGAGAATCCCATGGATAGAGGAGCCTGGCAGGCTACAGTCCATGGGGTCACACAGAGTCAGACATGACTGAAGTGACTTAGCACGCACACATATTGACATTTGTAAACCAGACTCTTAATTTTGCATTTGGGACCACTCAACAGAGAACAGGACCAAAGTTTATCTTTAGAGTCTACCTAAAAAGTGTTCATTACGCAAATGGATAATGGCCAAGATTTCCAAGAACTCTGAGACTGTATTCATTTCCCAGGGCTGCCCTGAACAAAGGACCGCAAACTTAGTAGCTGAAAGCAATAGAAATTCATTCTCTCACAGTTCTGGAGGCTGGAAGTCTGAAATCAAGGTGTTGGTCCTGCTCCCTCTTTGACCTGCAGTAGAGAATCCTCCCTTGTTTCTTCCCAGCCCTGATGGTCACCCTCTGTCCTCAGCATCCCTTGGCTTGCAGCTCCATCACCCCAACCTCTATCTCTGTGACCACGAGGCTTTCACAACCCTCCCAACCCCCATTTCTGTGTCCAAATTTCCCTCTTTATATAACACCATCAGTCAGCCGTATTGGGTTGGGGTCTACATTAATTACCTCATTTTGAGTGGATTTCATCTGCAAGGACCTCATTTCCAAATAAGTTCACATTTAAGGTATCTGGGGATCAAGACATAATTATATCTTCTGTGGGGATGATACCATTTAACCTATAATGTCGCTTAACATTGAAATTCTGTTCCTGCGTGTGTGCATCGTGTCTGACTCTCTGTGACCCAGTGGACTGTAGTCCACTAGGCTCCTCTGTCCATGGAATTCTCCAGGCAAGAATACTGGAGTGGGTTGCCATGCCCTCCTCCAGAGGCGCCTCCTGACCTAGGGATAGAACTGATGCCTCCTGCACTGGCAGGGGGCTCTTTACCACTAGCACCACCTTGAAAGCCCCCAAATTCTGCTCAGATACTTTTAAACCTTACATCTTAATACTGACAATAGACACATTAGCTAAAAACAACTTGGTGTGGAAAATCTCAGTGGCTCCTGCTACTATGTAATGTTGAAATACATGCTACAGACCCAACTCCATATTTCCACTGCCATGTTCTTGACCTCACCAGTGAAAGAACTTGTCATTTTTGTGAGCACATTTTCTACCTCTGGTAGATACTTCTTGGAATACTTTCCCCATACATCAACATCTTTCAATATCTCTCCTATGACATCTTATCCAGTTGCTCACCTGTTCGTTTATAAATATTTGTTGAATACATACTATCTGCCAGGCAGGGTAGAAGTAGATGAAAGGCATACACCCTTCTTTCAAGGTGCCCGTGGTCTTCGGGGATTTGTACGGTTGTGCTAAATTGTGATGCTAAAAACAAGCTACTAGGACCATGGAGGTAGACTGCACATACTGAGTCTATTGAGTGCGAGCATGCTCAGTCGTGTCCGACTCTGTGTGACCCCGGGGATTATAGCCCGCCAGGCTCTTCTGTCCATAGAGTTTTGCAGGCAAGAATACTGGAATGGGTTGCCATTTCCTTCTCCAGGGGATCTTCCCGACCCAGGGACCGAACCTGAATCTCAAGTCTCCTGCATTGGCGGGTGGGTTCCTTACCACTGTGCCACCTGTAATGCACTGAGCCCATTGGTGACAGACATATTTTGTCTGTTATCTTGCCTGATCCTCACATACAGACTGTGGATGGCGTTTTTAACCCCATTTTGTAGATTTTAAAAAAATGAAGCTAAGAGAGGGTCAGTATTTGGTCTTAGTTATGTCATTAGCAGATGAAGTATAACTAGGTCATGGTTACATATGCACCTCATTCCAATATCTTTGTGGTTAATGTTAAAAATGTTGAGACTTCCCTGGTAGTCCAGTGGCTAAGACTGCACAGTCCCAATACAGGAGGCCCAGGATCGATCCCTGGTCAGAGAACTGAATCCTACATGCCACAACTAAAAAAAAGTCCATCATATGGTGCAACAAATGCTGAAGATCCCTCAAACTTCAAGGAAGATGGAAGATCCCTCTTGCCTCATCTAAGACATGATGCAGCCAAATAAATACAATTTTTTATTTTAAATGTTTATAGCTAAATGATGGCAATGTGGGATTTTTTTTATAGTTCTCTCTCTAATAGTGCATATGTTTGAAAATGTCCATGCTAAAAGGCCCATAATAAAACTCTTTCTGAAACAAAGTATGAAATCCTTGCCCTGAACCACTGCATGGTATGGATGGGGTCAAATGAGCAGGGTCTTGGGTGTCTGCAGCCAGGATTGTCTCTTCTGAATTCTCATTGCTCTGGTTTGGACCATTCATGATATTTATATGTGTATTATATTGACCAACAATATCCACCTCCAACATGTGTGCATACACACATACACACAGTCAAATCTAAAGAAAGGATAGAGAAATTTTATGTTTATTATACCATAAATATAATAAATGTATTAAAATATTTATTTAGCATGGTGATTTGCTTATATTACCTGGGAATAAATACTGATTAAATAAATAAGCAAGAAATCAATGAAATTACTTGGAATTCTTGTCTTATTTTCTATTGTTTTTCAGTCGCTCAGTCATGTCCAACTCTTTGCGACCCCATGGACTGCAGCACCCCAGGCTTCCCTGTCCTTCACTATCTTCCGGAGTTTGCTCAAACTCACATCCTTTGAGTCGTTGATGCCATCCAACCATCTTATCCTCTGTCATTCCCTTCTCCTCCTTCCTTCAATCTTTCCCAGCATCAGGATCTTTTCCAGTGAACTGGCTCTTCACATCTTTAAAGCCCTCGAAAATAGAAAAACTGTTTTATTTACAAATGTATGATTTAGACCTTTTATTTTATTACTATATTATTTTATTACACACACACACATATATAGCTCATTTTATATTATCTTGTATATCTTTAACTAGGTCAATGCGAATTAATATGTGCTTCCCCATTCCTGACCCACAAGTACCTATTTATTGCCCGCGTGAGTGCAGTCTAAGCCTCACAAGGGGTGATTTTTGTGCTTTTACTCACGAAAGAGCCCCAGGCATCCATAGTGGTACTGTGCGCACAGTAGGTCTTTAACAACCATCTGTTAAGTGAATTGATGATTGGACCAACGCATGTAAGTCATATTGACTACCTTACAAAAGAGAGAGGAACGTGATTCAGTAACTTTGTATCAGTCTCTTAAAAATGTCCACTTAATTTCAGTGATCATATATTCTGAGTTGTGTTGAAACAGTACTTCAGCTTAAGTGATGTTTTATTTGTCTGTTTGTTTTTTATTTTGGGACAGTCCAGTTATCCGAATACCACTAACAGGGTCCTCTTAACTCCTTAGAGCACAATTCAGAACAAGATGCAAGAAAAAAGACCACTGAGTGACCACAAGCATTGCAACAGCTCTATCCCTATGAGCTATTCTGATAAGTTTGGCTCTCTGTTTTTCTGTATCTCAACAGAATAAAGAAATATAGAAAATTAAGAGAGCCATGGGATATTAGGACAAATGGACATCCATACACAGAAAAAAATCTCAAACTACAACCTCACAACTTACACAAAACTCAAAATAAATCTTCATCCTAAAGGTAAAACCTAAAGGCTAAAGGCTTCCTAGGTGGCTCAGACAGTAAAGAATCTGCCTGTCATTGTGGACCTGGGTTTGATCCCTGGGTTGGGAAGATCCCACAGAAGGGAATGGCAACCCACTCCAGTATTCTATTCTTGCCTAGAGAATCCCTCGGGTAGAGAAGCCTGGTGGGCTACAGTCCATGGGGTCGCAAAGTGTCGGACATGACTAAATGAGTAACAAACACTTCAACAGAGGTAAAACACAAAGCAATAAACATCTTAGGACTTCCCTGGCAGTACAGTGGATAAGAATCTGTCTGCCAATGCAGGGGACAGGGGTTCGATCTCTGGTTTGGGAAGATGCTGCGGAGCAATTAAGCCCGTGAGCCATCACACTGAGACCTGAGTGCTGCAATTACACTCCTGAGGCCCACACACCTGGAGGCTGTGCTCCCCAACAAGAGAAGCCACCTCAGGGAGAAGCCTGCATACCCCAACTAGAGAGGAGCCCCTGCTCGCCACAACTGGAGAAAGCTTGTGTGCAGCCACGGAGACCCAGGGCAGCCAAAAACAAATAACTAGAAATAAATTAGCTGCTCATTTTTTTAAATAAACATTTTAGTAGAAAACAAAAAAGATTTTTTAATGACATTGGGTTAGTCAAACATTTCTCAGATACAACACCAAAAGTATAATCTAAAAAGAAGAAAGCTATAAATTGGAATACTCACAAAATTAAAAACTTTTGCTCTGTGAAGGACATTATAAACAGAATGGAAAAACAAGCTACAGACTGAGAGAAAATATTTGCATATCACATATCCACAAAGGACTTGTATCCAGAATATATAAGGAAACTTAAAACTCAGCAGTAATTAAAGATGCAACACTATTTTTGAAATGGAAGAATGATTTAAAGGGACACTTCACCAAAGATGGCATACGGGTGGCAAATAAACAGTTGAAAAGATATTCATCATCATTAGTTGTATGGGAAATGCAAAGTAAAACCACAATGGGATGCCATGCCAGACTCATCAAAAAGGCTAAAACTAAAAAGTATCAACAATATCAAGTGATGGTGAGGATGCAGAGGAGCTAGATCTCTCCTGCAGTATGGGTGGAAATGTAAAATGGGATTGACCCTCTGGAAAACAAGCTGTTCTTTAAAAAGTTAAAGCATGCAGACATTTTCCATGTGACCAAGCAATCCCAGGAGAACTGCAAGTTTACTACACCTGCAGATGAACCTATTTCCAGGGAAGGAATAGAGATGCAGACGTAGAAAACGGACAGGGGACACAGGGGAGGAAGGGGAGAGTGGAACAGATTGGGAGAATAGGATTAGCATATATACACTACCGTGTGTAAAATACATAGCTAATGGGAGTCTGCTATAAAGCCCAAGAAGCTTATCTTGGTGCTCTGTAATGATCCACATCGGTGAGAGGGAGGGGACATATGTATACATGTAGCTGATTCACTTCATTGTACAGCAAAAACTAACACAATATTGTAAAGCAATTATGCTCCAATAAAAAAAAATTCCACAAATGTTTCTAGCAGCTCTATTCAGTGGAGAAGGAAATGGCAACCCACTCCAGTATTCTTGCCTGGAGAATCCTGTGGACTGGGGAGCCTGGTGGGCTGCTGTCCATAGGGTCACACAGAGTCGGACATGACTGAAGCGACTTAGCAGCATGCATACATTGGAGAAGGAACTGGCAACCCACTCCAGTGTTCTTGCCTGGAGAATCCTAGGGACGGGGGAGCCTGGTGGCCTGCCCTCTATGGGGTCGCACAGGGTCGGACACGACGGAAGCAACTTAGCAGAAGCAGCAGCAGCTCTCTTCATAATCACTCCAAACAGGGAAAAAACTCAGATGTCCTTCAATGGAGGAATGAGTAAACAAACAGATGTCCGTCCTATCATGGAATACAATTCAACAATAGAAAAGAATGGCTTCCCAGTGCACACGACAACTTCCACAAATCTCAAAGTTACCATGTTTGGAAAAGGAGAAGACCCTAGAGGGTAACTGATTGTATGACATCACTTATACACCAGTCTCAAAAAGACAAAACTATGGGGAGAGAGAACACGTCTGAGGGTGTCAGACTTTAGGGGTAGGAAGATACCAATCAGGGATACAGGAAGCCTTGAGTCAAAGAAAGCTCTTGTTCAGAGACAAAAGACTCTCAGGCAACCCAAAGAACCAAGATGGATCACCTAGACACAGGGGTACAGCACAGACTAGGCTGCAAGGAAAGAGGGGTCCCCAACCAGATCACGGGGGGGGGGGGGGGGGGGCCACTGCCAGGAGCCAACCAATCCCAGAGGAATTCTTTTCTTTCCTTAAGCTCCTGGTTTCCTCTCATCAGTCTGAGAATAGGATTTTAAGCGGCAGTCTCCTGTTAGACTAGCCTGGAAGTAGACAGCGATTCTTTTTTAGTAGATTTCTATGCCAAATGATAAATACTAATATTTTTAACTCATAATAGGATACACTTCATTTCTTGACAAAACCACTTACAAGGAAGAGCTCACTTACTGACAAAGTCAGATAATCGATGTGCTACTGTCTCTGCCTTATGAGTTCTCTAATGGCCAAATAATGAAGTATTATTTAGTTTAATACAATCACTGGAGCTTCTCGATGATCTTGGAAGGAAGAGACATAAGCTAGGAACCTTTGGAAGGTATAATGAATTTCTTATACAAGACTTTATATAAATAAAAAGTAGAATTAATTTAAATGACAAGTGGTTCATTGTAGATCTTTATTATGTCCTAGGATTAGTGGTACCAGGGAAATTAGTCAACAAAGACCATTTTGTGATTATAGGGGCCACAAGAATCTATATCTGCATTAAACAACTTCTTAAATAAGATTAGGGTTAAAGTGCGTTATGAATTTTTATGTTTCATAAGACAGCAAAATTCAGTTAAGTGGGAGAAAAAAATAAAAGTAAATAACACTTAAAGGGACAAGAATACCAGGTCAAAGTGGACTTTTCATTGACTCATATTAGGTCTCTACCCAACTCCACCATCTGGCATTTTACATTTGTCTGTCAGCAACATAATTTCTAAACCAACTGATTTTTTAACCAAATTCAATACTGTAACAAAAAGTAATAAGATATGACTTAAATCTCTTTTGCAGCTTAGTTCTTTTCTTGCAACAGCTGATAGAAGTCTGTAGAGCAATCCTACCAAGAAATTGTTATCAACTTGTTTTGCAAATAATTGCTTAATATTAACAAAAACATGTGTGGAAAAAAAATACATGTATGACCATGGCTTATCTGTGAATCAGGTTTACTTCTATATCCCTGAACTAGGTGTCTCCTTTGGGATAAACACATTCCATAGCTCACAGCTTTTCCCATATGAAATCCATTGAAAACGGAGATACAACAACTTGAAAACTTGCCACAAAATTGAAGGACTGCAGGTTTGAGCTGTGGCACAGGAGTCCCCAAAAGTTAGTGATTTCTCCATGACCCAATGATTCATTATAACCACTGCACTGACTGGGAAAACCAATGGAAACTGAAGCTAAAAACTTGAGTTGTACAAATTGAAAAGCTCCAGAAGGTAAATCAATTAATCTATTTCAATGACAATGAAGCAGTTGATAATGAAATATTTTAGAGTCTCCATGGTCAAGTTCTCAGATACAATCTTTATCCAGGAGGTCACTTCGGATGGAGTCTTCTGTTGTTCAGTGGAATTCCTGAGTAAGAGCTATACCCTCTATGGGAGACAAAAAGTAATTATGCTCTTCCAGTTCAGGGTCACAGCAAAGGAAAGATATTCATCCAACATGTCTTTGAAATAGATGTAAATTCCAGGGACGTGTAGACTACAAATTGTGGGGCTTGGAACTGCAGGCAAAATATAAGAATTAAGGAGAAAAGTTGTCAATTGTTAGAGACTATAACTGTGGTGCAGTCATATTAATTAAGGAATCCCACTAAATTTTCCAGGACTTACCTGGTAGCTTAGCTGGTAAAGAATCCACCTGCAATACAGGAGACCCAGGTTTGATCCCTGAGTGGAGGGAACAGCTACCCAGTCTAGTATTTTGGCCTGGAGAATTACATGGACTAAATTTTCTGGGCTAGT
Source organism: Cervus elaphus (assembly GCF_910594005.1). NCBI lineage: Eukaryota > Metazoa > Chordata > Mammalia > Artiodactyla > Cervidae > Cervus > Cervus elaphus. The sequence continues at coordinate 56,797,431 of NC_057841.1, forward strand.
TTCAAAATGTGTAAGTGTGACATGGTATACCAGTTGGATCTTTTAAACTGAATCCCAGAATTAGAATAGGAAACTTGATGAACATAATGCATCTGAATTTAATAAAACACCCAAAACTAAAGGGTTTTCCTAAAACATAGTTGGAAAAATTGGACTGAACTAGGTCAGATGGAGGCCAGCCACAGAAGCAGAAAGTTGGCCAGCAGTCCACGCACACAGTGGGGAACATCATCTACCAACTGTGAGGATGGGGAGCGGGGAGAAAGGGTGAAGCCCTACTGATGCCAAAACTCTCATGCGGGTTTCCAAAGGCTCTGAGAGTATACATGTAAAGTAATTAACCTTAGAATATAGAGTGGAAAAAGAAAACTGTTAGTTCCTTGGAGATGGCAGCAAATTCACACATTGGTTTTGGACAAGACTATGGAAAAAATACAGACTCTACTTCTCAGCTTAATCCACCCTCAACTGCATAACCCCATTCTGTGTCCTTTGAACACCTCTGATCTCCTATTCTAACACGTACACTTTGAACCACGCCAACTTTTCATATTATTACATCATGTGTATTGAAAGCTTCCACATACAGCACATTTAAAACTTGTTTAATTATCATGGCCCTAAAAGGTAGAGATTATTATACTTTTTTTTTAATAGATGAGAAGAAGAGGTTTCAAGAAATGAATTGTCCATGGTCACAAAACAGGTTCTCCCCAGACCCCAGCTGTCGATCTGCAGAAACTAAGGTCCTAAACCCCAAACTACCCCTTATTTAATTGTCTCTTTTATTATTCCAAGCATTTAATAAGTCTTTTTGAAAATCTAGATAGGAATAAACACTTTATCTACTTTGTCCTGATTCTCTTTCATGTTGGGCAAGCCATAGATATTTCAAAAGAACTCAGAACTGACAGGCAGCCCTCAGGCAAAATGTGAAATACATTCTCTTAATGGAAGGTGGGAAAGGGCTTGTAACCATGGTTCTTGCGGGGGAGGAAGCAGGCTTGGAGAAGCACCTAATGCCTTCCTAAGCACTGCTGGACTCGTTTCTGAAGGGCAAATACCTTCCAGGGATGTTGGAAATCCTGTGAGACTGAAGGGCCAAACAAGCAAAAGAAAGGGTTAGGGCTTAAAAGAGCCTTTGGAATAAACCTCCTCTCTGCAATAAAATCAACATGACATAAATTGGGTCTTTGGATCAAACTTCAAAATGGAGCATTCAGCAATGTCTCTGATCTTTGTAACATGTTTTAGTTTTCAGCCGTCACTCTGTGCTCAGCTGCCGAGGTCTCAAAATGTGATTGGTTCTTTGCCAGAAAATAATTGTACAGGTCCATTCTTAGCTTCTTTCCGAGTGAGATCTGTGTTCACAGGAAGGCATGTTGTTTCTAAATAAAGGCTCCATCTTATTAAATTCTTCAGCCTATATTTTTTTTCTAAGTGAAAAAGATTTTCAAGAGTCTTATTTTTCCTAGGGAAAAAAAAAAAAAAAAACCTCCTCACTCCTGTCCTGGCTATTCGTGGCTCTGTGCCCAAGTTTTTTTGGTTTAGGACATGAAGGGGAGTTGAAGGCACCCAGATCATGCTGTTCTGTAACTGCATTGAGCAACTTATTAGCTTCCATTTCCTTCTGGGACCCCTCCTCAGTTTAACTTTCCAAGAATAGGTTGGCCTATATTCCCAGAGTTAAAGAATATGATATTTCACCCAATTTTAAACAAGGATCCCATAAAAGCCAACCTGGCAATAGGCTCTCCAAATGGTTTCCTGACCTCCTCAGCCTTGAAATCAGTCAAGAGCTCCAGGAGGCAGTTAAGTTCTGAGTAGAGAAGAATAAAGTGACAAGATTCAAGGGACAATGGAAAATGCCTCCACACCCCCAAGGGATTCCCTTTATACAAGTCTCAACTTATATGCCTGGAATTTTATTTCTTTGCAGAAAAAAATTTCATAAGTGCAACCTTTTTCAGTTGTTAATAACTTAATGTGACTTGATTGAGGACATCGGAGAAATTTAGGCATTGGAAAAATAAAGTTACCCACAAGCCATTGCCCCAGCAATGGTGGGGAGTAGACTGTTGGTCTCTTGGAGTATGCATTTAAAGGGTGTTTTTTGGGTGAGGGATAGAGTGAGATACCTACAACAGGAGAAGCACAAGTCAGGAAAAGTAAGGGGGACTTCCCTGGCGGTCCAGTGGTTAGGACTCCTTGCTTCCCCTGCTGGGGGCGTGGGTTTGATCACTGGTCATGGAATTGGATCCTCCATGCCACAGGGGATGGCCAAGGAGAAAAGTAGGCAATTTGCCTATTGCACAATTTTAGGTCACCCCTGAACAAGACCATAGGTATCATTCATTTAACTCCCAGGAAACCTGCATAAGCCTGTGATTCTGATGATGATAACTGTGCAGTTTGAAAGCAACCAAAGAACTTAGTCTTTGTTTGCTGACTCATCCGCAATACTTGAGTGACTCCAAAATACAGATTCCAAAGACAGGTCAGAGGCCCCAGAGTCAAAGTGCTAAGTAGCCTTCCAGCTGCCTGGGCAGCACTAACCTGGAGTTTGTCTCCTAAGCAAGGAAGTGAACAGACGGGGCGGACACCAGCACTCGGGCAGGTTAGAAGCACATGTACGTTACCATGCTCCCTGCCTCATGGAAAACCTTGCTGAATTCATGAGGGACAAGCAGAGGAATTATCAGCAATATCTTCCCTTCCTTACAAATCCATCATTAATCTCCAATTCTATTTGTGGGGAAGGGTGGAGTTCCTGGGTCAAGGGTAAAGAATGCAATTACAGAAGGGTTCCAGGTTCTGAAACATCCAGGAGGGGGAAAAAAAAAATCTAAAATGTCATTTACTGATGATGTATTTTCTATTTCAGTCTTTCTCACATCTCCTGCTGCTAGCTCACTCCCTGCCACTTTAGTGTGGTTATCAAAAGCAGAGTTTGCAGGATTTAAGCTCAGCCAAAGCAAACAGACCCAAAATTGGGGGAAATGATTTATCTCAATCCAAGGGTAGTAATCCAATTTATTTGACTCGAATGCTTTAAGTTTCATCAGCTAAACTAGCAGTGTTAGGCTTTGGCCAAATGACGTCTAGCAAAAGCAGTCCCTGTGGTGTTGACTGCTTATGAGCAGAATGATTCTCCTCTTAGAAACGCACATGTTGTTCTAGCTTTTCATGTTTGTGGCTGGCTGGTGCAGTTGGTAATGGGTTGAAACCACCTGGGAGGGCTGTGAAGTCCTTTGACTGTGAGGTCCTTTGACTGTGAGGTCCAGTATCTCCAGCCCGACCAGTCGTTTCATAAAGGTAGTTATTTGATGACAAGAGAGTGAGGAATGGTGGGTGCATTAGTTAGCATGTGTCTGTCTTCACAAGTGGAGAACTCCTGGGCCAGAGTGTAATCTACTTTTCATGAAACTAGTGTAATATTTGAATGGCAGAATAGGTTACTTGGTCAATGTCCTGGATATTAAGCAAGACTGAATCTCTCCCACTTCTTATCCACAATACAGAAGGAATGGAGATTGCATCCAGATCTATGGGATCATTGATCTTCTTTGCATTTAATTAAAAATATTTCAAGACTTTGAAAAGTAGCAACATAAATTGAGTAGCATCAAATGGGACAAAAGAACTCTAACTTAGGAAGCCTTTGACCTGAGTTCCAGTAATGCTCTGTCCCTAATTATAAATAATTTCTGTGATTAAAACTAGGTCTCCAGTCTTATGAAACAGATTCCTCAAGTCTCTATAATGACAATTTTAGAGTTAATTGAAGTAACTTGTGGTGACCATTTTAAATTGCTAGATTCCTATTATTATCATGTTTAAAGTGTGTACATGTGTGTGGGCTCAGTTGTGTCCAACTCTTTGCAACCTCATGAACTGTAGCCCACAAGACACCTCTCTCCATGAGATTTTCCCGACAAGAATACTGGAATGGGTTGCTATTTCCTCCTCCAGAGGATCTTCCTCATCCAGAGATCAAATATTTCCTTCTTGTGTCTTCTGCATTGGCAAGTGGTTTCTTTACCAGTGCACCACCTGAGAAGCCCATCATGTGTAGAAAGACATTCCCAATTTTGTTCAAATCAATTTCCATGGTAGTAAAAAATACAGTACCTAGCATGCCCTAGCCCAACAATGGTGGGGAGTCAATTATTGGTCTCTTGGAAGATGCATGTAAGTGGTATTTAGAATGGGAATTAGTGGAAAGTACCCACTTAAAAAGAGCACAAATAAGGAGAAAGTCGACAGCTTGCCTGTTGCATAATCTTAGGTCATCCCTGAACAAGATCATTGACATCATTCACTTAACACCAGGAATCCTGTATAAGGCTATGATTTCAATGAAAGCCACAGAGTTTGGGGGCCATGATATCACGCCACGGCCTAAAGTGCCAGAACTTTGGTGAATCAATTTGGCTTGATTATTTCCTCCCTTGTTCTTTTATACCTTTGGTCTGTGGGCCAAATCAATCTGATTTCTGTTTTCGTCAATAAAGTTTTATTGGAACACAGCCACACTATCTCCTTATGAATTGTCTATGGCTGCTTTCCTGCAACTATGAGAGAGTTGAAGGGTTGTGATTGGGACTATATGGCCTGCAAAGCCAAAAATACTTACCATCTGGCCCTTTGCAGAAAAAGTTTGCCAGCCCTGCTCGACACATTTAAACCTATATTCACTGTCTTTTCATTGCAATATACACTGGCTTTTCTTATTTTTCCCTGGACTTTTGATTTCACATCTAACCAACATCTTCAACCTCATTAATGTCTCCACTCTTCCTAGTAATTTTATCCCAGTTCTCCTGGTCTTCCTGTTCATTCTAGGGCCATGCTTTGTTCATACAATCTTTTATTTCACTCTAGATTCTTTTGCAAGCTTAATAACAGCCAACAGTCTTCTCTTTAAAACCCTTTTGGAAAACTGGTCCCAGAGGAGGATTTCAGTGACAGTGCCTGATAGTAACATCCCCTTAGTCTTTTGTTCTGAGTTCCTCGGGCATTTGTAGCGATAAACTGAAAATTGCTCAGGTCAGAGACTAGGCCCATTTTTTGTTAAATACATATACAGAACTGCCTAGAGTCACCAATGTTTACAGTGGTATGCAAATTACTTTTATTTTCTGTTCATCTCTTACTGATCCCCAAAGCTGGCTTATCCAAAAGCATTTCCATTTCTAAGCAAACATAGTCCTAATATATATTTGAATTTGTTGCCTCAAAAACTTGGTAGGTATATTTCTCTCAGAATGATGGTTGTACATAAGACCATCAGAGAGCCTTGTTTCCATTTGACAAACAAGGAAATTTAAGCTTGGGAGCTAGCTTGTGATCCTCATTAGAAAACTTGATAACATCTATTACCAATTGTAATTGCATAATAAAGCATGACTCATAGTAGCTTTAAACATGGTAAAAAGAAAACAACCAAAATTTGTTTAAAACAGTGTTCAGTTCAGTTCAGTTCAGTTGCTCAGTTGTGTCCGACTCTTTGTGACCCCATGAATCACAGCACGCCAGGCCTCCTTGTCCATCACCAGCTCCCGGAGTTTACTCAAACTCATGTCCATCAAGTCAGTGATGCCATCCAACCATCTCATCCTCTGTCGTCCCCTTCTCCTCCTGCCCCCAATCCCTCCCAGCATCAGGGTCTTTTCCAATGAGTCAGCTCTTCGCATCAGGTGGCCAAAGTATTGGAGTTTCAGCTTCAGCATCAGTCCTTCCAATGAACACCCAGGACTGATCTCCTTTAGGATGGACTGGTTGGATCTCCTTGCAGTCCAAGGGACTCTCAAGAGTCTTCTCCAACACCACAGTTCAAAAGCATCAATTCTTCGGCACTCAGCTTTCTTCACAGTCCAACTCTCACATCCATACATGACCGCTGGAAAAACCACAGCCTTGACTAGACGGACCTTTGTTGGCAAAGTAATGTCTCTGCTTTTTAATATGCTATCTAGGTTGGTCATAACTTACTATCTTACAATGTTTATAAAGAATGTAAACAGGTCAAGACTCTTCTTGAAGGCAGTTTGGTAAATGTCTATTAAAAATGCTTAAAAGCACACACACAAAAAAATCATTAACAATAAGATTTGCAGAATGAGATCAGCTAAAGAGAATCCTTCAGCCTTTCTGGGGGAAAAAAAACCCAACACTGTAGAGATGAAGCAACATGGATGGTGGAGTGGACTTGAAACTTGGCACTGAATGCTTATGAGGAGATGAATCTCTGGAAAAGCACCAACAGCTTTACAGGCAGAAAGCAGTATTTTCACCATGCAAATTTATTATTTCAATGCTTTATGACTATAACTCTGGCTCCTTATTAAGCCATGAGAGGATTTCTAGAAATGCAAATATTTTCAGTTTTTTAGTGAAATTTCTGTATGGCAATTTAAGACTTTGTTTGGCCTCAGCATCTGTGGGTTTCTAACACAGTATTTTTTAAAGTTTGGAAGTGACACCTCCATTTTTTTAACTTTAAAAAATTTTTTATTTCATGGAAGTATAGTTGATTTTCCACGTTGGGTTGATTTCTGCTGGACAGGAAAGTGATTAAGTTTTCTGTATATACACATTTTATATATACACTTACAGTATGAGTAACTGTGTATGTACATATATACATATTATTTTTCCTATTCTTTTCCACTAGGGTTTATCACAGGGTATTGACTATAGTTCTCTGTGCCGTACAGTAGGAAGTTATTCATACATTCTATGTATAATAAATTGCAACTGCTAATCCCAAACTCCCAATCCAGTGCTCCCCATTACCTCTATTTTCAAAAAATATGGATTAGACTATAACAAAAGATCTCAAGTCGGTGCTGAGGAGAAAAATGACAACTGTTCCACACTTGTGGCTGCCTTTCCAGGAAAGGTAAGAGAACCAAAATGTGTTGGACTTGACAAAGTGTTAGGTAAAGAGAGCCCTGAGTATTAAATTCAGGCTCTAGTGATTAGGAGGGAAGTACAGGATAATAAGCCCAGCAGGGTGTCCCTCAAGGTACTTTAGACTCCGACTGTGTTTATTATCCAGTATCAGTATGGAAATATATGCCTGACTACATTTATGGTGCCATTTAGAACTTTAAAATAGGCTCTTACACTTAGAAAGAGGTTACTAAAGTACTCACCCTGTACGGTTTGCCTCGATTAGCATAATTCCACCCATTCCATGCCTTATCAAGAATACGTTTCCATGGTGGGCACGTGTTTGGAAGAGACATCCGGGGTGTATTTTCACAGCATCTTGTCAGTTCTGAGACACCCACCTTTCACTAACCTGAATGGCAACCTTTGGGATCGAACGCCTTTGCGTAATTGGCAAAGGAAACTTTTCAAAGCTCACACCCACCCTGTTGATGAGCAAGAGAAAGTTGATGGCAAGTGACGATCGATTTCTTCTTCCTCTGGCTTTCCAGTGGAGGTCCTCCCCTTTTTATCACCTTTTATTTCAACGTTCTGTTCTTCCCAGCGAGCGTGTGGATGCCAATGGTTGGTGTCCCAGAGCTGGAGCCTTCTCCGTGTGGGATTCAGGATTCTGTCCTGAGAGGTGAGAAGGCTGGTGAGAGAACGCACGTGTCCGTACCTAAGAGTGGGGTTTCTCAAGGAGGAAGGAGGCTCTGGGGGTCCCCCCCGCTTCACAGGCATGAACCTCTGCCTTCCTATCTCTCTGCTTCCCGGCCTCTCAGGAGCGCATGGAGCTGCTGAGCCCACACTAGGTGGCAGCGTGGTACCCTGGTCACGCCGGGATCGCCAAGGCCCGGCAGGCAGGGCCCGAGGCTCAGCCCCGCAGCACACTGGCACACACGCGCGGCTCCTGAAGCGCCCCAGCCCCCCAAGGGTCGTCCGTGACCGCACTTGACCTGGCAATGTGGGTCTCAGGGTTGCAAACGTCTCCCCAGGGTTGCAGCAGTCCTTCCCACGGCCCTGTGGCTTTCTTCAAACATGGTTAAAAGACTTTCACCCTGTGCAGGCCTGTTCCTCCCCTTGCTGCTGGAGGATACCCGCCTTCCCACGGTGTGTGAGTTCCTGCTGTAGGACCACGCGAGTCAGCTACAGGTGCACACGTACCCCCTCCCCCTAAGTCTCCCTCCACCCCATCTAGGTCGGCACAGAGCCCTGAGCTGAGCTCCCCGTGCTATTCAGCAGGTTCCCTTTTTTTTTTTTTAATTTTACACATGGTAGTATATAGATGTCACTCCTAATCTCCTAATTCGTTCCCCAATTCCCCACCCCCCACGTCCGCATGTCCCTTCTCTGCATCTGCATCTCTATCTGTGCCGTGGAAAGAGGCTCATCTGCACCATTTTTCTAGATTCCACATACATGCATTCATATACGAGATTTTTTTTTTTCTCTTTCTGACCTACTTCACTCTCTATGACAGGCTCCATGTCCATTTCCATCTCTGCAAATGACCCTATTTCGTGTGCACCCCTCTTCCTGATCTTACCCTCCAATCCCCGTGGTTTTACACCATGGACGACTTCTGCAGTTGCTTTCCGTTCACTCTGGGAGCACCCACAAGTCTTTTCCGTTCAGTTCCCGCAACCTCACACATTTGGGTGTGTTCGAATCAGAACACTTCCCTCGCAGAACTGACTATTTCATTTAAAAGTGCCTTCCGGTCACAGCTGGGTTCAATATTTCCGTCTCAAGAAGAAAAGTCAAATTCGAACAGGACCTCTGCTCAGAGCAGGAGTTTCCCCTACAAGCTCCAAGGCTTGGGGAGACGAATCTGATCACAGCATTTCAGAGCTGAGGGTCCATCAGAGCCAGTCAATCTCGTTTGACAGATAAGGAAACTGAAACTCAGAAATCTGGATCTGCCCAAGGCCACACAGCGTGTTAGAAGCCTCGCCACGGCTGGAGAACTGGTTTCCTGACACCCTGTCCGGGGCGTTTGCCATCACTCCCTGGGTGACTTATGGAGAGTCATTAACATGCTGCAGATGGAACCTCAGACCCCTCCCCAGGGCTACGCACCCTGCCCCTGACACCTCTGGACTGCCAGGCTAGCCCAGCCTGGGTGCCCCATCCCTCTGTCTTCTTCATCAGCGAGAGGTTGGGGGGAGCAAAGAAAGAGAAAGCCAAGAATTAATGTTCACTGGGAACTTGGATGACAGATACAGAAGTATACTGAAATACTGCATTTCTTCTTTGGCATTTCCTTTTTTACAGAAGAAGGAAATACCAGAAATCTCATAAGTCAGCCCCTTTGGGCAATTTTTTTTATACTCAGTATTCATATATTTCACATTTTTCTCCAGACCTTTGAGTACTAATTGAAACCGTCCAGCCTCCAGGTCCCCTAGGGGTTCACCTATCACTAAATAGTGTTGATTTGCAAAACACACAGATCCTTTTCATGGAACAGGCTCTTCTTTCACAGTTTTCTTCAGACGCTGCGCCTTTTCCCAATTAAACGATGGCCCGGCTTCTCTCTGGTTAGGATTGCAAACAAACACCACCGCTCTTTGCCTCTGCTCCAGCCACCCCTCCCTCCACTTTGACACATGGTTCTTTTGATCTCAACCCCAGACCATAGCAACAGGATCCTAATTATTCGCCAGCCATAAATCATGGCAGTAATGTGGTCCTTGCTAAGCAAAAGGAGTACTGTAGGGCCATCAGAGTCTGGAAAACTGGGTGTGTTTCATGTTTCCAAAAGCGAAGCAGTAGGGGGAAGGAAAGCAGGAAGAGAAAAGATGTTTTAAATGTTTGTCAAAATAGTTGCTTTGATCTTAAACCCTCTCCCAGAGGAAGTCAAGAGTCTGAAAACGCAGTCTATATTTTTTTCATATTTGGAGGGGTAATGAAATCCACAAACCCCCGCAAGACACAGGTGTAAGTCAGGCCTTCTAGGCTGAAGACCAAGTAGGTTTCCAAGTCATCAGGGCAAACAGAATAAACATTTCTCCTGTCCACTTCTTAATTTTGCTAATTTAATTTTAGCTACTCACTTACGGGAAATCTTTTTAATTCCTCTGTGACCTTATTAAGTGGTATCTAATCTGGTTAAATTTGGCATTTTCACCAGGAAAGTTTCTGCCAATCACAAGTTGTTTTCTTTTTTAATTCAACCTGGGCCAGTCTGTGCTTCCCGAGTTCTGGAAAAAAAAAAAAAATCCCAGCAATATCAGTAAAACTAATCAGTATCAGTCTAACGTGTGGCCAGACTGTGTGACTATAATGCCATCTTGTAAATGAGATTTGTGGGCTTAATTGAACTGAAAACCATTCCTTTTTTAATTTCAGGATAAGAAATGTGACACAAAGGCTGAGAATAATCCATAGACTTACTTCTATCAGTAAATTCTTCCTCAGAAACAAAGAGAAAATAAGACAGACTTTTCTTTCATTCCCTTGTGGCTCAGCTGGTAAAGAATCCACCTGGGTTCGATCCCTGGGTTGGGAAGAACCCCTGGAGAAAGGAAAGGCTACCCACTCCAGTATTCTGGCCTAGAGAATTCCATGGACGGTATAGTCCATGGGGTTGCAAAGAGTTGGACAGGACTGAGAAACTTTCACTTTTCTTTCATTTAATTTTGTTATGTTAGTCACTCTGCTTGGCTCTAACATATGAATAAGATGGGGCTGGACCAAAATTGTTAGGTCTGCCTTTGTTCAACAAATAGTTACTGAAGATCTACTTTGGGCTAGATCCTGGGGTGATGAAAGACATGAGTTCAAGAGCAGACAAGATTAATGCAGTTATTGATGAAGGTGAGCTAGAGCAGGGCTCCAGACTGACACATAAGGTAGAGCTGTGCTCACACCCTCAGCTGTATCCGATTCTTTGTGGCCCCATGGACTGTAGTCTTCCAGGCTTCTGTCCATGGAATTTTCTAGGCAAGAATGCCTGGAGCAGGCTGCCATTTCTTACTCCAGGGGATCTTCCCAACCCAGGGCTCAAACCTGTGTCTCTAGCATCTCCTGCCTTGGCAGGCAGATTCTTTACCACTGGCACCACCTGGGAAGTCCCCAGTCTAGAGCAGGGGTTGACAAACTTTTTCTGCAAATGGCCACCTCGTAGGTATGTCAGGTTTTGCAAGGCTGTACAGTGTCTGTCTTCTAGATTCTGTCTTATAGCTTGGAAGCAGCCATTCACAATCCATAAAGAAAAGAGCAGAGCTGTGATCCAATTCAACTTTATTTAAAAACACAGGAGGGGGCCCAAATTCTAATTGTTAGTCTAGATGGAGACAACCTTAAATTTCGAGAAAATTACAAATCAGAGTGATAACTGCAAGGAAGAGCAAGTACAAAGGGCTATAGGAGCTCGGAGAAGGGCAACTTGTCTCACTGGAGAATTCATGGAACTCTGGGCAAGTAACAACTAAGTGAGACCTGTTGGGTTGGTAAGAGTGAAACTAGAGAAGAGAATTGAGGAAGGCATTTCACACCAAGAGAATGGCACATGTCACAATGAGAATAGCAACCAAAAAGATCTTCTGGATCTCTGGATGGGAGAGAGCTAGGGTGGAAAAGATGAAGGGAGGCTGTAGTCACATAGCAGAGAGAGGCCTAACCAGAGGAAATGAAAAGCCTATGAAAGATTTGAGCCAAAGGCCAGAGAGTTCAGGCACGTGCTTCAAAGAGACCACATTGGCATTGATGGAACACATGTTTTCAGGACCCTTTCCGGAACCTCACTGCTTCCCTATCCAGGCAGAAGCAGAAAATGTTCACTGCTCTACCTCCCCTCCAAAGGTGCCCCCAAGGACAGCTGGACGCAGTAAGTGGGATTCCTCTCTTAGCATCTGTATCTTAATAGGGATCAAAGTCTTGGCTAAATGGATGAAGTTCTAATGGTAGAATTTCAGGCAACAGCCCATCCAGGGAAAAGGATTTGGTTGTTGGAGGAGAAGAGAGAGACGAGAGCAATCTCAGACCCTTGAAATCATACCACAGAGTCTGTTTTTGTTTTTGTTTTTTTTCCACCAAAGCATACGGTTCTACTTAGGGGATTCTCTTGTGCCAAGTTTTCTAGCTCATTTGTTCAGTTGGATCCTCAGAAATAAAGAGACTTTACTTTAACCAAGTGATCGATGTTAACATCATCAATAATAAGACATTGATTTTATAACCCCCTTGAAATGAGCACTGAGGATACAATATCATTTCTGTAATATTCTTACCCAAAATGCATACCCTCATTCTCATCATGAGAAAATACCAGATAGATGCAAATTCAGGCGCATTCTATTGGGTTGGTCAAAAATTTTGCTCAGGTTTTTCCATAAGATCTTACAGAAAAACCAAATGAACTTTTGGCCAGCCCAGTAATACAATGCAGAACAATACTTCCCCAAAGACAGAGACTGAGGGACTGTCACTGATTGGAAATGAAGGAGGAATAACAGACACACCATGTGGGGTTCCAGATTGGATCCCCAAGCAGAGAAAGGTCATGTGATGAAATCCCAACAAAATCTATAGTTTAGTTAATAGAACTGGACCAAAACTATTGTGCTGACTTTAATAATTATGCCATAGTTATGTTAACATGAGGGGAAGTTTGGTGAGAGGTAGACAGGGAACTCTGTATTACATTTGCAACTTTTCTCTAAACTAAGATGAAAATTAAGTTTTTTTTTTAAAAGAAACAGATTTCTTATTAAAACAATCCTGCTATTTTCTCCCATTCTGGACAAAAAAGACTGGTTGTATGTTTCCTTGTCAAGTTGTTAACTTCTCTGTTAATAGCCATGAAGATTGCCAATCAGCTTTTAGATTCTTCAGATCTCAGAATACCAAAATTCATCATATGAATAAAAGAATCTTACCACGTAATCACTCATGCATGTGGACTCACTCCTTCCATTTGGTGCTGACCACAGCCTGAGGAAGCTTTCCCACCTAATGCCACCTCTTGCTTTCTTTCCCTTGCGGTCTTGGCCAGTGGTTACCCAGTACTGTGCTTTTTCTTCAAGAAGTAACAAAACAGTTCCCTGCTACCTCGCAAGGCTTGTAGAGGGGTATTAGAGTTCTGCACACTGCGTGGCAGAGTTTTGTCAAGTATAGAATAATGGAATGGAAGTCAGGAAACCAGGATTCTTGACCCAGTTCTTCCATTCTTGGGCCCTGGAGTCTTGGGTAAATTACAGGTAAATCACTGAGCTCAGATTCCTTACCCATAAAAGCGGGCCTTTTCAGGCAAGATCTAAGATCTAGATCAATAATTCTTACACTCGCTTAGGCTTTGGTATTATCCAAGAAGCGTTAAAAAAAAATATAGGTGCCTGGCCCTGCCCTCATATTTCTGATTTAACTCCTTTTGCATGCAGGCTGGGCATCCAGATTTTTTAAAGCTCCCCAGGTTTGTATTGACAAGTAGCCAGGGTTGAAGACTACTGATCTAGATGATCTCTAAATTCTAACATTCTAGGGCTTATCAGTTTATCCAAACAAGATGAGTCAACAAAACCAGCTCCAGGAAAGTATTACCTTACATCTAGAGGAATCCTGACTGTGAGTAGGTAAGTGCAGTAAGGAACACGTTCCGTTCGTTCTTTAAGACTCTGCTGCCTGTCCTTGTCTGACGTGCTAGCATCCTGACTCACACAGAGCAGGGATATGCCCTGAAGAAGGTGAAAAGCCGTGTACAGACATTTTAGAGCAAGCATGTGATTTTTCCAGCCTCACCACTTCTGTCATTGTGTCCTCTGTCTCCTCCCTTTCCTCCTTCCATATTCCATAATCTATACCCATATAGAGAGTTCCATTTGAAAATAAGGTGAAAATGGCTGACATTAGTGAAGTGTGTCTATTTGGGTAGGCTGACAAAGGAAGAAGGAGAAAATTCCACGTTTTAAAAGGCAGCACAAACTTAAAGCAAAAAGAGCAAATCCAGTGCCCATAGAAAGGCTGCCCGGGCAGGCAGATAATATGCAAGTGAGTCTCCTGGGAACCAGAGAGTCCATGACTCTCCCTAATGGTCCCCCTCCAAGGGGTCACTTTTCCTCTGCTCCAGACAGTTGTGGCTAGAGTATATGGGCTCAGCCTTGCCAGAACTTTTGATTTTCCAGGGAATCAAAAATCTGTAACTGATCTGTAAACGTTGAAAACCAACTTTCTAGATAAACACAAACACTATGTAGCCCAAATCAAACACTTCTACAGGCCAGACCCTGCCCGTTGGGCATCTCGTCTTTAAAAAATATGATAGATAGGGTGGCAGTCCAAACTTAAGAGTGAAAGAGCTGTTTTGTTTTATGTTGTTTTGGGAGGTGGTAACACAGGAGCCTTTCAGCTGCCCTAAGACATGCCAGACCCTCTCAGCCCAGGCTTGTTGGGAGCCCACAGAGATGGGGGCTGGCTGAGACAGAGCCCGCGAAGAAGCCGAGCCCGGTGAGAGCAATGTGACAGGAGACACGGGGTCCGAGCTCAGACACATCTCGGTAACGAGCGAGGGTCACGGCAGCCCACTTGGCAAGCAGGAGGGTAGGACTCAGCGGGGTGGGGAGGGCAGGGGTACAGCACGCCGGAGGAGATGTTCCTGGATGCCCTTCAGCAGATGTAACAAGATGGGAAAATTCTAGCAACTCAGGTAAGGAAGGAAGAAAAGAAAGAAAGGGTGTCTTGCCCCAGCCAGAAGGGCTAGAGTTGAGAGGAGGGCCCAGATCAATGATAAACATTATATAGGCCAAAGCAAACACTTCTACAGGCCAGATTCCACCTGAAGGGAGACTGTAGGGAATTCCATGAACTGCAGCAACGGCAGCACAGACGAAGCAGGGTTCAAACTTGAAGGTGAACCCACGGCAAGAAAAGGAGTGGGGTTGCCCTGGCTCACTGGAAATCAACCCGCTTCGGAAAGATTTTTAATTCCAAACCCTACCAATTGGGAGCCTGAGACTTTAATTTTTGCCCTAGTCAGGACTAACTGCAGAATGAAAATAGCTCTTGGATGTATAGATGCAGCTCATTTGCCCAGGAGAGAAATGAGTATGAAGAGGGCAGAAAAAATGAGCAGGCCCCGGGACCGTGAAAGCACCCCAGAGGGTAGGAATCACCCCTGCTTGTGTTTGAAATACTTAAAAAGAGACACAGAGAGAGAGATACTTGGGACCACCCGTACCAGCTCAGTCCTAGGTCTTGGTGACACTTCAATCTTCAGCTTCTTATTCTCATGTGGCTCAGGTCTCAGAATAGCAGAGATAAATGCTCAATAGACAACTCCAGGAGCACCTCCAAGAACTACCCAGTTATCTTCGCAGTGGGTTTGTTGATTTTGAGATTTCTGATTTATTTTATCTTTAAGAACCAAAGTATAGTTAATTGACAGGGTTTCTAGTGTACAGAAAAAGTTATTCTGTTATGTATACATATTCAGCTATATATAACATATATACATATGTTCTTTTACAGATTCTTTTTTTTTTCTTTTTCAGATTCTTTTCCATTATAGGTTATAGCAAGTTATTGAATATAATTCCCTGGGCTATATAGTAGGTTCTTATTGTTCATTTTATAGACAGTCGTGTGTATGTATTGATTCCAAACTCCTAATTTATCCCTTCCCCATCTTGCCCCTTTGGTAACCATCAGTTTTTTTACTATGTCTGTGAATCTATTTCTGTGTTGTAAATAAGTTCATAGGATATGCATACAATTATGACATTAATTAGGGCTTCCCTGGTGGCTCAGACAGTAAAGCGTCCACCTGCAATGCAGGAGACCCAGGTTCGATCCCTGAGCCGGGAAGATCCCCTAGAGAAGGAAATGGCAACCCACTCCAGTACTCTTGCCTGGAAAATCCCGTGGACAGAGGAGCCTGGTAGGCTACCGTCCATGGGGTCACAAAGAGTCAGACACTACTGAGCGACTTTACGTACTTACTTACTATGACATTAAAATTTGTCTTTCTCTATCTGACTTGCTTCACTTAGTAAGTGACGATAATCTCTGTTTTCATCCATGTTGCTGTAAATGACATTATTTCATCCTATTTACAGCTGAGTAATATTCCATTGTGTGTATGTGTGTGTATCACAACTTCTGTGTCTCATTCATCTGTCAGTGGCCATTTATGACATAATGTCATAATTTATGACAATTATGCTGGAGGAGATGTTCCTGGATGCCCTTCAGCAGATGTAACAAGATGGGAAAATTCTCGCAACTCAGCAATACAATTATGACATTAATGTGTGTCTTTCTCTGTTTGACTTACTTCACTTAATACTCAGTAAGTGATGATAATCTCTATTTTTATCCATGTTGCCGCAAATGACATTATTTCATTCTTTATTCTATGACTGAGTAATGTGTGTGTGTGTCTGTGTGTGTGTATCACAACTTTTTTATCTCATTCATCTGTTGGTAGACTTTTAGATTGCTTCCATGTCTTGGCTATTGTAAATAGTGGTAGGTTTTTATTCTTTCCAAAAGTGAGAGGAAGCAAATGTGGACCGTTGTTCTTTGAAAGAGTAGATTTTTTTAGTGTGGTCATCTACAAATTCCCATTCACCAACTGAACACAGTCTTCATTGTATTCTTACTTTGGTTACCCATACAAAAATGCCATGACAGTAAGAGTGTAATGCAAAGAACCTACCTATGAGTAAGTTCTGGCTTCACTGCTTATTAACTGGAATTTGGGCAACTAACTGTACTTTCTGAGCCTCGGTCTCCTCATGTTTAAATGAATTTAACAACATCTGCTCTACTTACCAACCTCCCAGGGTTGGTGAGAGAATCAATGTGATAACTTGGTTAAAGACCCTCACACGCCAGCAATTATCAATGCAGAAGGGCAGGCTTTCCCGAAAAAAACACATTCACATTTCTGGGCATATTGAAAATGGATTGAAACTACAATTTTATGTAGAAAACAGCACTAAGTGAAACCTTCAGTGTTGATTCTCACCTGGTGGCAGTTCCTCACGCGCAGATAGGGTTGTGACAAATATTTAGATTTTTTTTCCAAAAGGGATAGGACTTGGGAAAGTTGCATAACACCCGTCTATGTAAATACAAGATTTTAGTTCTTTAATTTCCATTACACTTAGCATCCTTATCTGCCTGTGTTAACAAGAGGTGCAGATTCTAAACAGGAGGCAAAGACTTCTCGTGTTGCTTTAATCTGCTGTTTTGTTTGGTAGGTTGGCTGATTGGTTGTTTAAAACAACTTTTACACTTAAAAACTTGAATCTGACTCTCTGCAGTGCCCCAATCCTTTGAGACACTTCAAAGGAAACCTGACAGAAACAAGGCATTTGAGCAGGTAACCCCAAGGAATGGTAATCACACAAGAGGTTTGTTATTTTATTTGGAAGACAGACTTTTACAAATTCCATCCTCAATGGTAGAAACAGTTTCGTTGGCTTGACTGAAACTGTGATAAACAGAGTGCTCCTTGCTGTTTTGCATGTAGATGTTTATGTACGTGAAGCATCCACCGTGAATTCACACACCTACGGATTTCATAAAATCTGGGTGAGAACAATCAGGGCAAAGGTTCAAATTCTGGGTCACACTTCAGAAATCTTAATCCAAGCTCCACATCATTATAGCGAAGACACTTACTTCTCTGTAAAAAGTTAATGTTTTTACCTGCCTTTATCTTTTCGTAAGCGTTTGTTTCTCCCTGTATTTAAGGAAAAAATTGCTATGATGAAGAAACCATTTTGGGGAAGAGAACTAGATAAATTGGGCTTCCCTGGTGGCTCAGCACTGATGAATCCGCCTGCTAATGCAGGAGACGTGAGTTCCATTCCTGGGTCAGGAAGATCCCCCGGAGGAGGAAATGGCTACATACTCCAATATTCTTGCCTGGAAAATCCCATGGACAGGGAAGCCTGGCAAGCTACAGTCCATGGGGTTGCAAAGAGTCGGACACGACTGAGTGGCTAAACACAGCACATTTAGTGCCCTCCTGAAGAGGTGGGAGAACAGAGGAACAGGAAACCCCAAGGTGGAGTTTCCTCTACTCCTCCAGGGAATTGGAGGTGGTTTCAAGCAGGTTCTCTGGACAATTAAAATGCAAACAGTCAGGACAATAGCAGACGGATACCTTCTGAGTGTCATGAAATTCATTCCAAAGACCTCAGAGTGAGTTTGGGAGCTACTTGGGAACATGTTTGTATCAACCTGGGAGAACACTTTCAGACGCTGAGAACTTTCCATATTCCAAGGGCATGTTTGTGAACTCTTCTCCAACCCTCAGCACCTCTGACCTTGGGGACGTGTGACTCTAGGCACATAAGCCATAAGCCGTTTCTCTTCATTGGATATAGACTGGGATCTTCCATGAGAGATTCACTGGTGAAGAGATATATCACTCCATGGTTTCTTTGCAGATTCAGGTGGTGACAATATCCGTTGTTCTTCAGCGATAAGCGTCAGGACCTGGCACTTAAGGGGAGGGGAACCTCAGGTAGTTCAGGGAATGTTCGAAGTTTCTGCTCTCTCTTCGACAGGGTAAAGAGTTCTCTTCTTTTTAAACCACCAGGGGGTCAACAGAGTTTATCAAAGTTCATCTCAGTAAGACCGAACACCCAGAGAACCTAAGTAGGGTCAAAGCCAGAACTAAGTAGGAGCTCAGATTTATGACCCAGATGTCCAGCTGGAGAAGGAGCTTGAGAGAGTCCTCCAGAGAAGTCCCTTGGTGTTTTGTGTTTTTTAACAAACTCCTCCTAGGCTTCACCCCCTATCTCTACCGTTGTTTATTCAACCTTTCATTTATTGACTTTAAATTAAAAATAAACTTTAAAAAAATGTAACACAATAGAGATTCAGGGGCTAAGTGATCACGCAGCCCTTGCCCTTAAAAATGAAACAATTAAAATCCAATCAGTCCTGATAACGTTTTGTACTATGATGCTAGACTTCCCTTTGCTTTGACCCCTCTCCTTCCGGCATCCTGTTCTGGGACAGAAATGACACCACAAAGGTTTCCTGTGCCTGTCCTCTCCACTTCTGACCCCTCACTACATCCTCTCTCCATCTATTTGGAGAGCAATGATTTGGTTCCTCTGGAATTCCTCCCAGTCCCATCGCTTGATGATACTTGTTGCTAATTTGGGATGCCAGAAACGCAGGGCACAGTCTGCACTGAGCTCTTGTCGGCTGTTTGTTAGTCTCCTAGTGACCTGCTTATTAGCAAAATGGGAAATGCAATATTTCCAGCTATTATCAGTCCTAATTTTGGGTGAGGTCCCTTCTCACCGCAGTCTGCCTGACTCTTCTGAGTATCTGAAGCAAATGAAATCCTTAAACTCTTTCACGTACTTTCTGAATGCCCTTTTATCTTGAAAAGACTTTCTTGAGGCGTCAGAAATCAGTGCCTTTTGGGGCAACCACAGAAAGACAGTCCTCTGGATGGAGCCTGAGGTCAAGGCCAACCAAACGGGGGGGTGGGGGGGCTTCTGAAGAGGTACCCCTGATGCTTACTCTTCAGCGCCTTCCCCTCCCTCTATGAAGATTTTGTGTCTGCAAAATTAAGGTCTAGCCTAGTGCCTAAAAGCCAACTTGGGCGCTCAGTCACTAGGTCTGACTCTTGTGACCCCATGGACTGTAGCCCGCCAGGCTCTTCTGTCCATGGGATTTCCCAGACAAGAATACCAGAGTGTGTTGCCATTTCCTCCTGTAGGAAATCTTCCCAGACCAAGGATCGAACTCAGGTCTCCAGCATTGGCAGGCTGGATTCTTTACCACTGAGCCACCTGGGAAGCCGGTCAGAGCCAACAGCCACGCTTAATTCTGGGCCCTACAAGGCACTTAGCATGTCGCCATCAGTCAGAACATATTCAATAACAGTCATGACCATACTACCATAGAGTAATAGTTAGAAGAAGATGGGTCCCCTGGCCTCAGGGCACTCTCCCCCAGCGAGTTAACAGCCCAGGGCGTTGGGAGGTGGGGCCAGGTGGAGAAATGAGGTCTGGCTGTGGATGCAGTGGGGCCTGCTGTGTGCACATCCGCCTGCCTCGCTGTGTGCACATCTGCCTGCCTCGCTGTGTGCACATCCGCCTGCCTCGCTGTGTGCACATCCGCCTGCCTCGCTGTGTGCACATCTGCCTGCCTCGCTGTATGCACATCCGCCCTGCCTCATGAGCCCTCAGCCCCAGTCTGGGTGCTGTCTGCCTGCCGGTCTGCCACCTCTGGGTGCCCACAGCTGTCCCCTCCGACTCCAGACATGCAACCGGAATTGACTTCCTACCTGCACACACTGACTACATATTTTTGTTTTCTTCTTTCATAATGTGAAACCCTTTTTTCCTATCTGTTGAGAGACCTTGTTAATTCACTTTCTCTGAACTCACACCTAAACAGGGTCATAGACTCCTCAGAAACTAGGACTTAAGTACTATTCCGGCCTGCATGCCCAGAGCTGAGAAAGGCTAAAGAAATATTTAGCCAAGTGTCTGGCGTAGAGATCACACTCAGAATGTAGTTTTCTGAAAGAAGCAATGGGAAGAGGGGGGATATTTTCTGACATTCCAAAACCCGGAGACGTTCAAGTGTTAAGCCTCCATGCCTTTCAAAGTGATCTAAACCAAAGAGAAAACACATACTTCTTTGCTCTGTACCCTTGTAACAAAGATCTAGAGAGGTTTCAGATAGGATAACACATTACTCGGGTGGTACCTAACAGTTTACCTTGGCCACCTGATGCGAAGAGCTGACTCATTGGGAAAGACCCTGATGCTGGGAAAGATTGAGGGCAGGAGAAGGGGACGACAGAGGATGAGATGGTTGGATGGTATCACCAGCTCAATGGACATGGGTTTGGGTGGACTCCAGGAGTTGGTGATGGACAGGGAGACCTGGTGTGCTGCGGTTCATGGGGTCTCAAAGAGTCGGACACGACTGAGCGACTGAACTGAACCTAACAGTTACTGAGGACTTCGTGTGTCACTTTGTAAACCTTCTGCATGCAAAGCGCTCATTGGATTCTCAGAACAACCCCAGGGAGGATGTAAGTTATGCTGTCATCTCTCTTTTAAAGGTGGATAAGCAGACAGAATTTACAGATTAAGGGACAGGCATCACTAACTCAATGGACATGAGTTTGAGCAAATTCCGGGAGATAGTGAAGGACAAGGAAGCCTGGCACGGTGCAGCCCATGGGGGCTCAAAGAGTCAGACATGACTGAGTGACTCAGTGACAACAAGGGACAGTAGGAAGTTGGGGGGGGGGTGTGTGTGTGCTGTATTAGCTCTCACATTCACTTAGGCATTTTTTTTTAAGAACTTGTGTCACCAGTACCAAGTTCTCTTGGGCTTTGAGCTGGCAGAATGTGAAGTAAGGAGCCCAGTGTCCCTGCCTGCTGCTGCCCTAATTTGACTCTGACTTGACAGTGATGATATACTGAGTCCTCATCCCGAATCTCCACCAGCCAGGATCTCCTGGCCTTCAGAACTGTCATCTCCCTGATCCCTGCAGTCTCTTGAAACAACAGCCATGCCTCTTCCCTTTCTTGCCTCCTCATCCTCTGGTGGTGGTTTTGGGGAGGCGGGGAGGGAGAAGGGGAGGGACCAGGGTTCTGTCTCTTTCAGCTGGATGTCATCATGGCTTTTCTGAGTCGCTGCTATGGAGACAAAGCCCAGGTACTGTTTCCATTTGCCACACTTGCTATTAAAAGACAGGCACGGCTTGTGAGCCCAAGATGTTCAGTGAATCAACCTGGAACTTACCCCTTTTTAAAAATTCTAATAGAGGGTAATTCATGCAAGCTTGTTGGCAAGCCATCTGCCTCAGGGACCAGGCACAGGTTAGATAATTAAACTCAACCTGTTCCTGCATGGCTGTCTGACTTACCATTTACCTTGTCTCCGACTCCTCGCCTCCAAAAACCCACTCTCCAAACTGGTTAACTCACTGTCTCCCCCAAACACCTGTCTCGCCTTCTTATTTTTCCTCATGCCGTTCCATACACCTGGAATGCCCTTACTTTCCCTCTCCTCTCCAGATCCTCTTCACAACACGTTCCCTGATTGCCTCCCTCACAATGATCCTTCTCCCTCCCCTGAATTGAATTCCGATCATGATAAAGTCTATATAATTCAGCTGGTAATTAATCATACACTGACCTATGATATTCCTTCCATTGTTACCTTGAACTGTTATTTCAATCTTTAATTTTAACATAACTGTTTCCATATGTTTCCCTTGTTGCCATAATTGGAATATAAGATCATAGAAAGCAGGAGATATAGCATATAATTGTATCCCCTTTAGTCCCTTGTTTGGGACTGATTTGCACAATTTTCTTTTTCTTTCTGATTTATGCATTGGACAATCGGACAATCAAAATGATAAGACTTTATCAAATTATTTTGGCAGTAACAGATCATAGTTAGTAGGTGACAAACATACGTGGGTGATGGGAGAAAGTGGTCCTGTGTTCCTTGAGGTGCATTTTAAGCCAAAGCACTGAGGAATGGGGGAAAGGGGAGCAATGCTTGGGGTCTAGCAGGATGAGAAGGCATTTGCAAAGGAGGCTACTGGCCATATCTCTTCCAAACAGCTTCCCCTCTGCTCCTTCTCTTTCAAGTGAGGACACACTGCTCTAGAAAAATACCTTCATAACTTCTTGCTTTGTCTTTCTCTTCTTTCTGGCCACCTGGCAACACACACACACACTCATATTCCTTCTCTTTACCATTTATCTCAAGCCATCATGGAAACACAGTCTAATCCTTCTGCTATGACTGAGACATCTTTCTCTGTTTCTTGGGGCCAGGTACATTGACTCCTCACTGTAGATAGACAATTAAAAATTACAGCGTCACCTTAGATGAAGTTAGTGTGTGTCATAGACAGCCTCCAAGACAGCCTTCAGTAATTTCTGCCTCCCAGTATTCATACACATGTGGAGTCCCCTCCCTTGAATATAGACTGGATCTAGTGACATGTTTCTAATACGAATTTACAAAAAGTATGGTTTGTCGTGTTCAAGATTAGGCGGCAAAAAACCCCTCTGATTTCTGTCCTGCTTGCTCTCTGGCTCTCTGTCTTTGCCTTCCCTCTGAAGGAATCCAGCTGATAGACCATGAACAGCCCAACAGAGAAGCCCGCATGGAAACGATGTCTCGAGGACCCAAGACCCAAGGTGTGAGTGGGTTTGGACGTAGATGCTCCCCCAGCTAAACCCTGAGATGACACCACAGCCCTGCCGACCTTAATAGCAGCCTTGGGAAAGACCCTGAGCCAGAGCCCTGAGCTCAGCTGCTGAGATTAAGTCATGCATGCGAGCGTGCATGATCAGTCGCTTCAGTCATGTCCGACTCTGTGTGACCCCATGGACTGTAGCCAACCAGGCTCCTCTGTCCATGCGATTCTCCAAGACAAGAATACTGAGTGGGCTGCCATGCCCTCCTCCAGGGGATCTTCCCGACCCAGGGATCGAACCAGTGCTTCCCTTGCATCTTCAGTATCATAGGCAGATTCTTTACTGCTGAGCGAGCCATCCAGGAAGGTGAAATTAAGTCATACGCACCATGAAATTATAAACGTTTGCTGTCTTAAGCCCCCAAGTTTTTAGAGTTATTTGTTAGGCTGCAATAAACAACTAATATGGTATTTAACTTTGGTAAACCACTGGGGAAATGGCCAAGATTGTCTGAATGCCTCTGATTATATTTCTAGCATTTTCCTTCTGAGAGCTTGAGAAATATAGATGGTTCATTTCAGATACAATAATTGAGTTGACACTGAGGTGGTTGCTCCATCTCCTATGTGTTGCCTGCCTTTCATTGTAGTGAAACCAGATGATGGCTAACAACATAGACCATGAGCTGGGTAGAGATTTTACAGCTAGATAAATATCTAGTAAAAGAGGCAGCATGAAGTGAGTCACTAAGCCGGCTCCAAACTTCAGGATGATTGGGGAAGTCTGGTATCCTCAGTCTCTGAAGTTCAACAAATTCAAATAACTTAGAAAAGAACTAAGCTGTTATTTCACTATTTGTGATAATACCGTCCCTAGTCAGAATAAATTTCACTTGTTTAGGGAGGAACTGGGGCAGCAAACCACAACCCACAGGCCAAATCTCTACCACTGCTCGTTTTTGTAAATAAGGTCTTATTGGAACACAGCCACACACATTTGTTTAGATATTGGCCATGGCTGCTTCTGCACTGCAATAGCAGAGCTGAGTGGTTGCGACAGTCAGTGAAATCCACAAAGTCTAAAATATTTATCATCTGGCCCTTTGCAGAAGAAGTGTGCTGATCTCCCCTCAAAGGCAATGATTTGCAGAATATATTAGAAGGAACTCTATTTCTATGGGATGTTAATTAATGTTGTATGGACAAACAATGGGTTCTGTGGTCAAGTGTTTAGGAAATACTGAATTAAACAAAGTTAAGCACATTGCTTTGCTACAGAACTTCTCTGAGGCCTTCATAAATCTCTAAGACGAGGGCATGGAATACTGCATTTTTTAAAACTTTTTTGACCAGGAAGCTCCTTGTTTCAGATTGCCTAGAGCAAGAGACTAGTGTCCAACTCATTGAGAAATGTTACTCTGGAGCTACAAAAGAAGTAGTTGTCAAAGCATTAACTTTGCAAATAAAATGGAATAGACAAAAACGTCAACAACCTTTGATTTCTAAAAGCATCTGTAACAATTAGAAAATATGCAGAGAAGTGGCCTCATTACTGATCATGAGCCCAATATGTAAATGAAAAGTCAAATAAACATAAACATGAAATCGTGTGTTAATGTTTTGCTCTGTCTTTGTACAGATAGTCACACTCAAAATAATTTTTTAAAGGTTGAAAAGACAGCAATATGACACGCTACTTAAGTAGGTCTCAAATTTTGTACCATGGAGTCCCCATACTTCAGGTAGATGCCTTAAGGACTATTTCAGATGGAAATGAAGGAGGATCTAGTTCTCAATAGCCAGTTTGAAAAATGGACTCTGTTACTCAAAAGAAGTTTGATAATCATTAACCTATTCCAAACTTTTGTCTTGAGATGAATGCAATGAAGAATGAAGATTTCTAGAGCACCAGAAAAAGATTATGGCCACAGATCCTGGATCCACAGCCAAGGTTCAGATCTATGTTATAACTGTCCTTTCCCTCACACCATGATGTTCTGATTAAGGACCACGGACATATTTTTTGGGTTACTGGCCACGGTTAGAGGCCCAGACTGTACGTCTGGGAAATTGCTAGCCCCACTCACAACCTCAGTCTGAACCAGCGTGGGATGAAGAGAAGAACAGCAGGAAGAGTTTGGTGAGTTCAAGTGAAGACAATAAATTACAAAATAGGACACTGATATAATAGGATGTAGAGGGGGGTGTTTCCTGTTGTCCCAGAACTGTGGCTGAGGTCCAAAGCCAAGTTTGAAACCTGTTGATAATAAGTACTTCCCCAGAGGGCTTCTCTGAACTGTCCCCAGTAGATAAAGAAATGAGCTGAGTTGAGGTTGGATAGGGAGAAACTAGTGTTTGGTGAAGTCCGTGTTCATGATGAAAGTCTCCTCTCCCATGTCGCTGTGGTCATAGATGGTGCTTCCCTTCCCCAAATTCAAGTGAGATGGTCTCTAAGAGAACTGTGAGTAAATACTGCGGGTGACTCTGAGAAAGGGAGACTGGTGGGGTACAGCGGGCTGCAGACCTGAAGTTCTCTGGTACAGCCACAGGGATTGAGGCTTGAGAGCTACAGAGAGAATGTGCTAGGAAGAAAGAAGTATGGCATGTTGTCCTTTGTATATCCTAGTGCCTGAAAAGGAAAGAGGAGAAAAGAGTGTTTACTTGACACATGTCACCTGGAGTCTTGAGTGGGGAGCGTACTTGAGTATAGAGAAGAGTGTTCATTTAGAGGTTTCTGAAGGCAGTTCATCTAGGTCAGGAGCTGCAATCGGTGGGACTGATGCACGCCTGGAAAGTAGATGTGGCAGCCGTATCCCAGCCCAAGTCTCTGTGGACCCAGGGGACCCAGAGGAGGACTCCAGTAGTAGAGAACTCTCACTGCTCCATGTGAAGCAACGTGGAGCTTAGAAGAACACAGAACCATCAAGATCGCCACTGGACCAAGTGATGAGAAGCCCAACAAGGACCAGGGTTGGAGATGCTATCACTGCACAAGTCCAAGATACAGCTGCCTTCTTGGTAGACGGGGGATCTCTCAGAGATGGAAGGGGCCAGGGTGAACCTGAACGCATACATACACCACACACACATTCACACATATATAGATCCTGGTGGAAGCTGACATGTGAACCGAGAACACCAGAGTCAGAAAGGATCAGACGGAAGGAGAGCTAGACCGGTGTCCCCTCTGTACCACGGGCTGCAGTCCACCTGCTCCTCCCACACTGACCGTGCCACAGAAGGCCAGCAGAGGCTCCAGGAGGCTGCTGGTCCCTCAAGGAAGGAGTTCAAAGAGAGGAGGAAGGAGGCAAGTCCACGAAGAATGGACCGCCAGCCTCCAAGCCATCACGTGGAAGACACAACAGTGGGGCTTGAGAGGGAGTGGGAGGATACGAGATTCGAGACTGGAGTATCAAAATAACTGAGACTGAGTCTTAAATAACAAAATGGACTGTTCTTATAACCAAAAGGGACAGGAAAGTTAGACGAGCTGGCCAAGGCGTTGTTAAGGGAGTTACTTCCCAGCAGGAAAAGTGGGTCAACATAGCCTAGTTGAAGGAGCTCTTATTGGATACATATAAAACAGTTTCATTTGTATACCCAGAACATGTTGAGATGCCCCAATAAATTTGTTCCATAAGATAAACACTTTGGATGGAATTTAAATGTTTTCTCATTTCTAATGCTTTTCTTCTAAGGGATTCTGAAGGCTCCATGCCAATATTTTCCCCATTCTGCAAATTAGCACGCAGAGAGAGAGCGGTGTTGGTTATCAAAGGGACTCAGAATCTATCTGCAGCCTTCTGTCTTCTGCTCATATCACAAGGCAGCTGACTGCCTCTCAGACCCAAATGTGATCCACTTCTAATTGGGAACAGAACTTGTCAATGCTTGAGCCCAAAACAAATTAAAAAGTAGAAGGATGAGGAGGAGGGGAAGGGGTTAGAAAAAGTTTTGCTTTTTCCCTAATTTGAGAATCTGTGATTTCTCACTGGTTTTTATCAGTACCAAGATTTTTGTTTTGTTTTGTTTTGTGGGTTTTTTTAATGTCTCTTTTCTTTTTTTTTTTTTAAATTTTCACAGTTCTCTATTCAAGACTAAATTTGTCTGTTTTAAAAAATCCATCTGGCTTTTGTGTTATGGAAGCCCACACAAGCCTGCACCAACCGTTCTAGAAGCGACAAAGAGTTATCAAATGGACCGAGTTTCAAATGAAGGGACAGCAAGCTAATTAAGGGATGAGTTTCTTAATAAGGAAAAAGGCACAGTGGAGAGTTGAATGATGCCAAAACACATGAAAGTTTTAAGACTAAAACTGTTTGTGAGGAAAAAAAAAAACCAGCAGAAATGAGTTGGCCAATTTTTCAGGCTCTACACTCAAAATAAATACATCTATTCCCATTTGTATCAACAGACGAATGTAAATATCACTCAGAAAATCTCAAACTAACATTAACATTAGAATGAAATATAAATAATTCTCAATATAAAGACCAAGTTCAAGACATACCAAAATATAATAAAACTAGAAATAGCATTACATTACATTTATTGTTAAGAGAATGTCACTGGTTTTCTTCAAAAACTTTATTTTTCTGCCTCAACCATACTTAGTTGTCCCTCTTACAGACTGTGCTGGACAGTTTAATCTTAACCTATGAGTGAATAATGTTCAAGAAAATAAAACTTTTGCAAGGAAATAATTTTGTTCAAATGATTCTGGTACAAATGAAGTTCATTGTTTGCAGGGCTTTATTTTTAATGTGTCACATCAATGTCAATGGACAAGAAAAGAAAAATAACTCACAAAAGATCAGTATTTAAAGATCAGTATTTTCCCATTTATTGAAAGCTTGTAGATTTCAAATGTATATATTATATTCCTGCCATACTTCCATGATCTGGGGGTAGGGGGGAGGTTGAAGAGGTTTGAAAACTTTTTTTCAATTTTGCCTCAAATGTGTTTAGGAAGTTGCTTTATCATGTTATATACCTCAGTTCACTCAGAACAAGAAAACTATTGATATCCACAGCAAGCCCTGCATGCCTCTAGGAAATGAATTAAGTTTCCATTTGTAAGATGTTTTTTGAATTTCATTTAAAAAATGGCATGTGATAATTGTAAGATGCCCCAAAGTGAAATCGGGATGTCGTTATGTTGGAGCATTTCCTTTGGTTGAACTAAAGATAAACAAGCAGCCCCTTCATGATCCCTAACTTTTCCGAAAGTAGATTTCCTCGAGGGAAAATCAAATTGTTGCAAACTGTAGAAATGGAAAGAAGACAGAGAGATGGATGAAGAATTTTGAAGAGGGCAAGAGACCAGACAAGCTCAAAAAGCTCAGTTACTATCCTGTTAAAATATAACCCACAGAATGTTACACCATAGCATCCTTCACAGCCATCTGCTTCTGCCATTATCTTTGATTCCCACAAACAGATTTCAAAAGTTGAATCTGGCCCTCAGTGAGTTTAGGAACATTTAGCAGGATTTTCTGGATGGGATCATAAAAGCCACTAATTAACTTACCATTCCTGCCTTCAGAAACAATCTATGTCTTAGCCTTTCAATGAAGGCATAGCACAGTCTTGTAATTCCTGTGTTTTTTCACATCCTTCACAGGACCTAGAATAGAATTTGAATACATCTAGTATGCATTCCCATCTCTTTCTCTGCATCTCCATTTCCACCCCCTCCCCACCAGACCTACCGACCATCACATCATCTTTCCACATTTGGTTTATAGCAATAGCCACCTACTGGTTTCCTGTCCTCCACTCTGGGTTCCCTCCAACCTGTTCTCCATAGCCAAAGTGAACTTTATCAAAAGGAAATCAGAGCAGGCACTCTTCTTTTTGAAACCTTCCAATGGCCTTATGTTGTATTCTGGGGGGAAATCCCAACTCAATGTATTAGCTGCTAAGGCATTATATGTCAGTTAGCTACTGCTGCATAACAAATTAACCCAAACTCAGTGGCATAAAATAACAATCTCTCTTGTGTCAATGGGGTTTTGCTGGTATCAGCCAGATGTGCTTTGGCTCATGGGTGTCTGCGAGCTGACTGGCGTTCTACTTCATGTACCTCTCATTCTCATGAAGTTACGTTGTTGTTGTTTTTATTTCACAGCCAAAGACAATCTGGGAGTGGACCTAATTGATTAGGCAAAGCATGTACTATGCCTAGAGCCCACAGCACTTTCAGAGGTCCACAGAGTCCTTTTAATTTTACTCTAAAATTAGAAGAAAAAATTAAATATAACAATGAATATACAATAATGAATCCACTAGTATTTTTGTTTTATACCAACACAGTTATAAAATATCATTCTGAATCATTTTTTATAGGCAATATAGCCCTTCAAGGTAAAAGTATCTGGGGTCATAAAAGCCACAATGCAAGCTTCTACGATCCTAGGTAATCAAACTAGAATGCAAGCTTTGAGAACAGATTATTGGTCCTGTTTTTTTCACTTTGGTAAGCCATGGAGATTCATGAAGTTTCTATTTTGTCCCTAAGAAAACAGGGAGCTAACTGAGTTTCATTTCCCCTCCCTGGAAAGGGAATACCTCAAACACGGGAAGATTGCTCCCTGCATTCATTAGCTTACTCTACCCTAGACACTTGGATGTTTTCCTCTATCTAGCAGGCATGCAGTTTATAATTAATATTGTCCCACAGTTGGTCTTTAC
Source organism: Cervus elaphus (assembly GCF_910594005.1). NCBI lineage: Eukaryota > Metazoa > Chordata > Mammalia > Artiodactyla > Cervidae > Cervus > Cervus elaphus. Next base: position 56,827,216 of record NC_057841.1, read on the forward strand.
TGTGAGGTCCTCATCATTAACTCATAACCATGTGCTGTTAATACAAGGTAGCTATGTGGAGAGTTACTTTAGTCCTTTGCCAAGAGCGGTGGAAGACTCTTTCCTGCAAGAGTTTATGCTATGTTCCAGGCAGAGTGTTTTCTCACTTTATTTATGTACAAGTCCTCTTTAAATTTTATTTACACGGGGGACCCAGTCGCATTGTCAATTCTCTTGAATTTATAGAAATCTAATGCTAGCCAGATATCATGAGACTCAGCAGGCATACAAAAATGGAAGTTACTGTTTGAAGGGGTGAGGCAAAACCATCCTTCACCTTTCAAGATAACTAGATTCAGTTTAAAAGAAATTTATCTGGCATAATCTTGTCCTTCCCACAAGAATAAATGTACTTTGTAACCATGTAAATTTTTTTACTTATTCCATCCTTTTTTCAAGACGCTATGCAAGTTTTTAGATCATTGCATAGAGTATATTCCAAAGTTCATTTGTCTTGTGAAACTTTGAACTGGCTTTGCAATTTTAAAATTGTTTTGACATAAGTCTTTATTTTTTAATAGGTAGTTCATTTCCTGTTTCTGTGTGCCTCTTAATGACTGTGTAAGAGCTTGGATTACTTTTCCTCTCTGGCCCCCAAACCACAAATGGGAAAAACTACAATCTCGCAAGGGCCACATAAGCTACCTAAATATTTTCACAGGTCTCTGATTTTTTTTTTTTTTTAGCTGAACTGGGAGAGGAACTTTCATGACATTTTTACCCTTCTGGAATGTAGAATTCATTTAATATCTTCCCCGCTAGCAGGGACGAGAAGCGAACTGCGAATGTGGCTGAAGAAAAGAGCGTGGCCAAGCACAGGCTGGCTCCTCGGGCTCTGCCCAGAAGAGACAGTGACATGGTTTCCCTTCCCGGGTCACTGGCCAAGCCCGATCTCAACGGGACCCTGAAGTCTAGTCATCCTCCCGGAAGAAGAAAGGGCTATGGCTGAACCGTGATGACATCTTAGTCCACCCACCAAAGGACTGACCACAGATGGAGAATTTCAGACTCCAGGGTGGGCAACTGAGACAACCTCCGGGTGCACACCTGTGACTGCACCTGCAGGGTGGGTCTCAGATGGAGGGGACTTCCCGGAAGGAGGCTGCTTCGTGATGGTCCTCATAGTCATGGGGACTGCTGTCTAGAGGAAATGGGAAGCTGACTTGGGTGGAGGGCCATCTGAGGGCTGGCAACAGTGCCAGAGCTCCTCCATTCATCTTCCCACATCCTCACCTCGGGCTGGAGAGAAAGGAACTCATCTTCTGCAAACAACAACAACAAAAAAGAGGCAAGATTCAGACCAATCCAAAACTTGCCCATCTGGACACGGACGCGGTAGACTGGGGATGCTGACTTCACGGGCACCCACAAAGTTTGGTCTGCTACCAGAAAGATAAAGGCTGAAGGAAAGCCATCTCTGTCTCAGGTGGCAAAGGAAAGCAGTTTTTCCTTCACTGAGCCCAGTGCTTCTGGGACAGAATCAGCCTCTAGTAGTGGGACAGGCATCCCTCTCAGGCCAGTGTGATTCGTGCTCTCAGACTGAAACGGTTTCCCCACTGAGGACACAAGTGTTCAGGATTTTAATTAAAGGAACAGTTCTTCAAAAAATGCAGGGGAAACTGTTATTTTTATTGATGACTGTCAAGAAATTCACCGAAAGGATTTCCCTGGTGGTCTGGTGGTTAAGACTCCAAGCTGTCCATGTAGGGAGGGCATGAGTTCCATCCTTGGAAGGGGATGTAAGATCCCATGTGGTATGCAGCACAACCAAAAAATTTCTTTAAAATTTAAAAATAGGACTTTTCTGGTGACCAAGGGGTTAAGATTCCGTGCTTCCACAGCAGGGGCCACAGGTTCCATGGTAAAGTTCCACATGCTGTGCCAGGCAGCCAAAAAAAAAAGAAAAGAAATCCACGGAAATCTCGAGTGTCCCTAGATAAATGAAATAAATAAATTAGTTTAATGAAACCCATCAACTCCACCATTTAGTAAAGAATACTTCATATCTTCTTGCAGGAAGCCCTCTGGTTTACATCATGAATGGTATTTGGAAAGAAAATCTCATCTCTCTGGCTACATTTCAATTTCTAAACCGCTGAATCATAAGCACCCATAACATACGTTAGAAGGTGTCACTGGTGGAGAAACTAGGAGGGGAAAACATCCGGGGAGCAGAAGAGAAAGCATCCGGCAAAGTAGGTAACAAGCAGATAACTTCGTCAACACGGGCTCCAAAAGTGCTTACCCTACTCAGAGAGGGCACTAGAGCCCTTGATGCAAACACATCATGAAATTATGTCGACGCAATGCTGCACTCAGCAGCTCCATCAGCAGGGCGCCAGCTGACTTCAAACGCCTCCCAAGAACACCAAGAACTAATAACCGCGGGTGCTGTCCGGGGTCAGCCCCAAACACCCCAGGACGTAAACACTCAAAGCCCAAGAAGGATGTGATCTTTCAAAGTTTTGCAGCAGTCCAAGCCCTTCTAAGTGACAACTAAATATTGGTTGTCCTCTTATCCTCAAACTGTCACGATTATAAAACAGGCAGTCTCGAAGAAATTCGCTGGCTTTTGTGATCAAATCCATTAGAGCTACTTTGGCAAAAGACAAGATCTTCCCAGCTGATGACAAATGCCACAATAATATAGCATGGAGGTATCAACAAACAGCCATTTGTTTTCCTTCCAGTCCCCAGGAGGGACTTGGGTTAAAATAACAGCAACTTGGAAGCACTCATGTATATGGAACTAGCATAAATTAATCTCTAGGCCAACTGCCTATAATATAATCACTTGCTGTATAAATTCTATTGAAATGATAAATCTAGCCTGACTTTAATTACTAGGGTATCTTTCTGTATTTTCAGTAACATACATACATAAATCCTAAAATCCAACAAATAATAAAGCAAAAACAGCTGAATGCACATAGAGTTTTAGGGAATACTTGGAACTGGCTGATGATCCTATCATTAGCCTGTTAAAATCCACCAGCTCATCCTATAATTTTCCCTTTACTGTGCTTTAAACTCTCTCTTCATTTCAACAATGATGCCGAACACATTCATATATCACATGCATTATATCTCTCCATGTTCTCCAGATGGTATTTGATAAAATGGAAACAAAAGAAAGGCAGAGGAAAAAAAAAATAGATGTTTTCTACTTTGGGTCTTGAAAGTTTCTCCCTTGGTAGAGAAAAATATCAACTAACCCATCCAGGGCTAATGGAAAAGCTCAAGAAATATGATTCATCTCGAGGTGACATCTTCTGGACTCAGTGGTTCGGGCCACTTTGGTCTTCAGCCAGGCTCTACAAACCAAAGGTAAAGGTTTCCTTAGCTCAGGTATAAGTTATTACCGGTTTAGGCTGGAAGGAAATCGGCAACAGTTTAGGTCAGTGGTTTAGGTGTAAAAAGATTCATCTCAGTAATTTCCACAGTTACAGTAATTCTGATGTTTTAAGGTCAGCATTGATAGACTCCAAGACCGTTAATATATAAAATTACCATTTTCAAATGCATCAAAAATATTTTAACAGGTCACTTGAGAAGTAAAAATATCAATTTAGAACATGACTTTTCCAAAGCTACCTATAAAGATTCAATATTTGTGTAGCAGATAACTCTGAAATGATCATTATTTTTCTTTCAAGAACTCTAGATAGAAATACTTCTGTGTTTTAGGTTTTTTTTTTTTTTTAAGAAAAACATACCAAATTTCAAAGAAATAAATTACATGGATGGTAAAGAAGATCAAATCATTTTGAAGAAGCAATAAATTTTGTGCATAATCAGTTTCTCTCATTATCAAATGGTTATTGCCATTTTGTCTAATTCAGCCCCTGCGGATAAGTTCATAAGTTTATAAACAGCCCCGAGGGGCTGTTTCTAAGCCATCGTGGACACAAATATGTGCCCATCTACTCTGCATTTACTCTCAGGGCTTGTCCTGATGGTCAGGGAGGAGTGTATCATGGGCCCTCTGGAATACTGACTCTGGGTGTAATCTGGCCATGCCCTCCAGTAAGGACATCTGGCTTATTGATTTCAAGCCTTTTGCCAAAAAATGCCTCCTCATTGTCACTTTTCTTCCCAGACAAATATCCCAGGAGGGGTGAAGGGCCCCTGTTCTGGTGAAGCCACCTGCTACTGCGTGTAGGTGAAGGGAGCAATGACTGGGACTCCCCAGCTTTGCCTGAATCCTTTTCTCCAAACCTGCTCCGTGAGCCCCACGGCTTAGCCCTCCCCCAGAGACACCAAGGAACGTGAAGCCCGGATTCAGATTTCTCTGCATCACAGAAAAGCGACACAAAGTACGTGAGTTGCTGAGACAAGTGGAGCCTTGATTCTGTCATCTGAAAAATGGGATGACAATTCCTGCGTGACAGGGCTCTTCCAAACCCTCCATGGGGTAAGGTTTGTGAAAACACAAGGTAAGAAGGACCTGGCATGTGAAAGATGTGCGACAAATTCAGCTTTCTTTCTTTTAGTCAATGACAGATCGTTTTCCCACTCTGCCCAGCTTTCTCCTCGACTCTCCTAATCTCTCTCATGCTCTTCTGAAAAATGCTCACAAGCAACATCTAGCATCGCGTGGTGTCAGAGCCGGGAGAGTCCTGAGACATCATGCAGTCTGGCTGGGCTTTTTGCTATGTATTTGCCCCCTCCACACACCTCCTTTTTGGAGTGTCAAAGCCAGTCATCTAAATGCTGATACGAGATATGCCTCTAGCATTTCATAATCTGAATAACCTCAGACATTAGCTGAGCAAAGGAGCATGGCCCAGCAACACCACCTTCCCTGTGGTTTCTGAGAAGGGAGCTAGTATTCACAGAATACCTGCCACGTGCCGGGCACTCAAGCTTTGTCATCCTGTTAGCTATCACAACGCCTTTATAAGAAAGGTTGCCTATCTCCCCTTGTTTTGCTGCATTTTGTACCTGAACACAGTGGTCACATGCTCCGTTAATGACAGAGCCAGGTTCAAACCCACATGTATATGACCCAAAGCCCGTGTTCTTTTGGGATACCTTACAGAGAGCAAGGGCTTCCCTGGTAACTCAGCTGGTAGAAAATCCTCCTGCAGTGCAAGAGACCCCAGTTCAATTCCTGGGTCAGGAAGATCCCCTGCAGAAGGGACAGGCTACCCATTCCACTATTTGTGGACTTCTCTGGTGGCTGAGACAGTAAAGAATCTACCTGCAATGCAGGAGACCTGGGTTGGATCCCTAGGTAGGGGAAGAGCCCCTGGAGGAGGGCATGGCAACCCACTCCAGTGTTCTTGCCTGGAGAATCCCCATGGACAGAGGAGCCTGGTGGGCTCCAGTCCATGGGGTCACAAAGAATCAGACATGACCTAGTGATTAAACACAGCACAACACGTGGCAGTGACAAAAGCCACAACCACGAGGGGTATGAAGGTGAGCCTAGAAACAGAGTTGGTGCTCTGAACTGTGGTGTTGAAGGAGACTCTTGAGGGTCCCTTGGACTGCAAGGAGATCCAACCAGTCCATCCTAAAGGAAATCAGTCCTGAATATTCACTGGAAGGACTGATGCTGAAGCCGAAATTCCAATATTTTGGCCACCTGATGAGAACTGACTCATTTGAAAAGACCCTGATGCTTGGAAATATTGAGCGGGAGGAGAACGGGATGACAGAGGATGAGATGGTTGGATGGCATCACTGACTCAATGGACAGGAGTTTGAGTAAACTCCGGGAGTTGGTGATGGACAGGGAGGCCTGGCGTGCTGCAGTCCATGGGGTCTCAAGGAGTCAGACACGACTGAGCGACTGAACTGAACTGAACTGAGAAACAGAGAGGGAGGTAAAGATTCTAAATTAATAAAGGCAGCAACTGCCAGGCATAAGCACGTGGGCAGCCGCCTTGGCGTCTATGGATCCATTACTGTAGGAAGTTCCAGAAAGCATTGGAGAGCATGGAATCCTTATCAGGAACCACACTATCCATTGGGTGGAAGGAAGGTTTTGAACTTTGCTAACCCTGAACAGAATACAAAGGTAACAAAAAGAATAGACACAAGCCCGTGAGATTTGAGAAAGATCTTTTGCAGAATTGAATCCAGATTGGTTTGGACGAAGCATATGCCTGGTGCTGAGCTCCTCTTGATGGGCTCAGATCAATGCTCTTACTTCTACGTTGAGAGAAGAAAATGAAATGCTTTTTAAAAGCCCTTTGAAAATGAAAAGGTTTATAAAATGTACTGATTCATTAATAGATTGAAAAGATCCCTAGATTGGAAACCAGAGACCTTAGGCTCGGGGTCAGCTTTGCCTCTAACTAGCGGTGTGACCTTAGTCGTGACCTCAGTCGTGCACTCCGGCTTCCCAGGCAGTGAACTGGTACAGAATCCGCCTGCCAGTGCAGGAGGCCCAAGAGACGCAGGTTCAGGCCCCGGGTGGGAAGATCCCCTGGAGAAGGAAATGGCAACCCACTCCAGTGTTCTTGCCTGGAAAATTCCCTGAACAGAGCAGCCTGGTGGGCTACGGTCCATGGAATCACAAAGTGTCAGACATGACTGAACACGCACACAGGAGGGTCGTGCACTCAGTTCTATAGTCCTCAATTTCACTAACAGAAAAATTAAAGGTCCTTTCACATTTTGTAAAATTTTGTCCCAGTTACTCATGTTACTGCTCCGATCATTCCCTGCCCCCCTCTAAGACATACACGCCTCAGGAATTCAGTGCCCCTGGATTCCAGGGTGATCAAAAGCCAGAGCTGAGATTTGTTCCCTCAGCATTGTTCCAGGGAAGTTCTAAATTTGCACATTGTACAGAATCAGGAGCGAGCGTGCACACACAAAGACAGATGGCATCAGACGAAACTTGCTAACCTTTAAAAAGATTCCAGTCTGGCTACCGCAGCAGTCTAGTGGCAGGGGTCTGTGCCCAGAGGAGTTGAGACAGGTGAAGAACTCCCCGGCTGCCCCGCCCAACCCTGCCAATTCAGCAGCTTCGCCCCCTGCCCAGCAAAGAGCAGCCACGTGGCTTTCTAGTAACCTCCCTGCCCCCAGAAGTCTCCCAGCAACAAGCCCCTGGAGGAAGCCCTTGCTTTCTGTTGTTCCAGGACTGTCAGGGACCAGGGAGCCTTGGTGAAAATTGGGGAGCTAAAAGAACCCCAGGTCAGAATTTGAAACAGACTTACTTTCTTTGTCTAGAAGAGTCTTGGTCTGTTGGTGGATTTGAACGATTTCTATAGAGTCAAGTGATTGATTAACAGGTCGGAAACCCTGTACCTAAAGGAGCATTTTTCTCTGCAGAGAGCATCCCTCCAGAGTCTGTCCACTCCCACTGAGCAAAACCTTTTCGGAATTTGCCTTCACGGGAGAACCCACTTAAAAAAAAATAAAGGATTCTCCAGCCAGATAGCCTGGATTTGTATTATAGGTTGCAATGTGTCCCTACTCACCACTCCTAATCCCCAGAAACTGTGGATGAGATATCATCTTATTTGGAAGTAATCTTTGTAGATGTTATTAGCTTAAGATGAAGTCTTGGTGCTATGCTGTGCTAAACCGCTTCAGTCCTGTCTGACTTTGCGACCCCGCGGACTGGAACCCACCAGGCTCCTCTGTCCATGGGATTCTGCAGGCAAGTGTACTGAAGTGGGTTGCCATGCCCCCATCCAGGGGATCTTCCCGACCCAGGGATCCAACCCGCGTCTTTCATGTCTCCTGCGTTGGCAAGTAGGTTCTTTACCACTAGGAAGGATGAAGTGATGTGGGTGGGCTTAATCTGAGTGATGTCGTGATCAGAAGAGGTAAGTTTGGACCCAGACACATCGAGGATGCTGTGTGAAGACCCAGAGACTTGTAGGTACCGAGGGAAGAAGGCTGTGGGAAGATGGAGGTGGAGACTGGAGTTGTGTGGCTATAATCCAGGGGACTTCCAGGGCCACCAGAAGCTGGGAAAGGTGAGAAAGAATACTTCCCTAAAGTCTTCAGATGGAAGACAGCCCGCTGACACCTTGATTTCAGACTCGTTGATTTTAACCTCCAGAACTGTAAGACAGTAACGGTTGTTGTTTTAAGCCTCCCAGTTCATTGTATTTCCTTCTGGCAGTCTTAGGAAACTCATAAAGTTTCTTTCTCAGTTTCACCAAATACTAGTCATGCAACCTTGGGACAAGTTCCCTAACCAGTCTGACACTCAGTAGCCTCATCTGTAAAATGGGAATAATGCCAGACAGGTTAGTACCTGCTTCACAGAACTGGCATGGAAATGAAGTAATAACATCAATTAATTCACTTAATTTAATTCAACAATTACGATGTTTGTCACACAGTAACAGCTTATATAAGTGTAGACAGTGAGGATGGTGATAATAATGATGATGAGCTTATATTGTGCCCTTTTAAAACATCATGATGATAAATCTTTACCCTTTAAACCCAAAAAGTCATTTCAAGTTGAAGTTGTGAATAAGGTGGGCCACCAGACTGAATTATATTGTTTTAAAACAGAAACATGATCTGACTTCTAAATAGCACATGTGGGTGTTTAAGCGGTGAAGGCACTGGAAAAGCCCTAGGTGGTAATAAATGTCAGTCACAATGGCCGGTCACCAAGTGTTTGGTTTGAAAAAACAGGCAGATATGCTGGGGAAATTTGCTGTCATGAGTGGCACGCCCACGCATGACCCCACTTCTGAATCCACAGAAGGGCAGAATTGCATCTTCCAGCCCAGTGTTAAAAAAGAGCAAAGGCTGAACACTGGGGACATTGCACACCACCCACATTTTGCACAAATGTTCCTTGTCCCCTGTAACTGGTTTCACTGAAGTGCCTAGGAAAATGCTGAGGCCCTGCAGGTTTAGATATGGGTATGAGCAAGACAGGAAGATATGTTATTTTAGGTACACAACATTCCTTGCTGGTGAGAAAGCATTATTTTAATTTTGGCAAGTTCTTTTCTGATTGTTTCTGTAAATAAAAACCCAGGTATGTTTACATCTGTTACCTGCTTTGTCCAAGTGCTTTTAAAGGGGGAAAGATGGTATCTTCCTGAAGAAGAAATCTTATACTGCAAGAAACACATCCTTTTAAGGCTGCTTAGTGGTGGAAATGTCTTCCATGTAGAGGGTCTGTCAAAGTGTTAGTTGATCAGTTGTGTCCGACTCTTTGCAATGCCATGGACTGTAGACCGCCAGGCTCATCAGTCCATGGGATTCTCTAGGCAAGAATACTGGAGTGGGTTGCCATTCCCTACTCCAGGGGATCTCCCTGACCCAGGGATCAAACCCAGGTCCTTGGCATTGCAGGCAGATTCTAGAGGGTCTAGAAAAATCATCTTTTCTAAAATCGTCGTACTTTTTAGAGGAGCTTCCTGGTCATCCTATTTAGAGTTCATGGGCTGACCCTTCATAGAAGGTAAAACTGTAGTTGACTTTTGACTAAGGATAGGGAATCAAAAGTTTGAAATGCTCCCCAAGCTCAACCATCAAATTATGATCCAATAATGAATCCTTACTTATGAGCACTTATTCCATGCCTGGCCCTAAGCTGTGAATGGTATGGTTCACAGTTTTTGTGCTTTTGAGAGAAAAGTAAATATGCACGGAGCACAAATTATGACGTGGTCCACCATTAATCCTTTCAACACACATTGTCTTGTGTCCTTCTTGCTACATAAAGCATGGGTTATTATTCCCATTTTATAGGTAGAAATGTAATGCAATGGGATGCAGAGAAAATAACTAACTTCTGTCACTGAATAGCAAGATTCAGGATTTGCCTAAAAGTCTTCACTCTCCAAAGTCTTAGACCTTTCTACAACTCTGTACTGTCCCATCTTTTTGGTTACCCAAGACTTACACTTTGAGAAAATACATAATAGGAGGTAATGAAGGGTCAAAATACCAAATTCCACCTTTTAAATGCCAAAGAATTTGAAACAGAGTGATCTGTTGGTTGGAGGAAGTGAGAAAGGCACATGACTTTGACAGAACTCTGTTCCTCTGTCTAATATCAGGCAACAGATCTTTCACTTGCCTCCCATGTCAGCAGAAGAAAAACAATATGCATTCATTTCAAATGCTTGGGATTCTAAGATAAATCATGGAGCAATTCAGAGAATGGGGCATCCTCCATAAATGTTTACTGTCTGCATGCTAAAAACTGTCTGGGCCAGAGGGTTTCCATCTGGTTATATCCTGAGATAAAAGACAATGTTAGAAATAGTAACAGACACAAGACACAGTACACGTGAAGAGTCACAGACGCTGGACTTCCAGGGGTAATCAGCAATGTTGCTATTGAGTTCTTTTATTCATGGATGTGTCCATTTAACCATTTATTCATTCATTTAACTATTTGTTAAGTATTAAATATTCCAAAAACTTCTATATCATATATATAAACATCTATTGTATAACTATATGACTTCTATTATCATCTTTTGTCATTATTTTCTCTCTTTAAGAGTATTTTGAAATCTGCTGTTATTCTTGGAAGACCTGTTGTCTGATTGTTAAAAATGTTGGTTCAGAATACACAAACAGCAAGACTTCTATTGTTGCATGACTCCTATATGAGCCACCAAATATGGAATCCAGGCTCACAGTAATATATTCTCAGAAAGATTTATATTGAGGGAAAAACTCAGTCCTCTCTCTTCTTAATCTCCCTCAGGCCCTTGACTCTAAGAAAAAGGTTCATTTAATTTCTCTAGAAGAGTACCATTCAACTCTATAAAAATTTCATAGTCAGTAGATTTAATAAAGAAGCACTCCACACTTAAGAAAAAAACTGAATTAGAAGACTTTGAAAAGTTGCTTCTTGAGGCTTGTTTGCTATTAGTTTAATCACAAAGACCACATGAAAATTGTAATTCTCTGGAACGAAGCCTAGCCACTAAAATGAGAAATGTGACAGTTATGCCTTGGAACTGCATTAGGATATCAGCGCAGGGGAAGGGCAGCTGCTGCAAAAGGAATAATCCCTGCTTACCTTCCAATCTTACATAACCATTAGTAGATTCCTATAAGTCACAAGGCAGGAGTCACTCCTATTTTTAGATGAGCTTATTAAAATAGTTTAGGCTTCACTTCAACACACTAAATACAAGCAGCCAAGTACTTCCTAGATCTGGCAAGAAGTGATAGGCCGTAACTTCATGCACTCAAGAAATATGTCGTTTGTTCATTCTTTCATTCATTCATCCATCAAATACCTATTGAGCTCCTCTGATGTGCTATGGACTCTTATACATGAGAGATACACCAGGACGTAAAAAGTTCTCAGAACACATGTTCTGACGTGTTCATTTGCTCAGTTGGGTCTGACTCTTTGTGACCCCATGGACTGTAGTCACCAGGCTCCTCTGTCCATGGAGCTTCCCAGGCAAGAATACTGGAGTGGGTTGCCATTTCCTTCTCCAGGGTCCTGACCCAGGGATCAAACTCGCATCTCCTGCTTTGGCAGGCAGATTCTTTACCACAGAGCCACCTGGGAATCCCAACATACATTCTGTTGGTGGCCAAAGAGTAAAGGAAAAACAGAGGCAATCCATAAACCAAAAAGGAAAAGTGCACAGTCCTTTAGACAGTGATTCATGTTAGGAAGAAAAATAAAGGGAGGGAGCTTAGGGAGCCTCAGTGGTTGGTAGAGAGAAAATGAAGGGAAACTGTCAAGGAAATGAAGTGACATTTCCAAGGGTCTGAAGGCAGGGAGGCGGTGGGACACGCGGGGACGGCATGGGGGCAACAGGGGAGAGAGAATGCCAAGAGAAAGCTCTGAGAAGGAACACGCCTGAAGGTGCTCGAGGCACAGAGGAGGGCAGTGATTCCAGAAGGGAGGGACAGAGGAGGCAGGGCATGGGGACGGGGCGTGCGTCCAGCGGAGGGAGCGCTCTTTCCTCCAGGTAAGATGGAAGCCAAGGGCTGGCCAGGGGCAGGCAGGGGGCGGATGTAGTAAGTAGGAACACAGGATAACAGTGACATATTAATTACTGATAAGCAATATGGTAAGAGGAACGATGGCTTCCCCCAAATGTACACATCTTCATGCCCAGGACTATCTGTGGAATCTGTTACCTTATATCCAAAAGGGACTCTGCAGACATAATGATGTTAAAGGTCTAGCAATAGGACCGTTATCTGGGATCGGCCAGGTGAGCCAAGGCTCATCACAAAGTCTCTTGAGAAACAGAAGAGCAAGGCAGATGAGTTGGAAAAGCAGATGTGATGAGCCAAGTTGAGGTTCAAGTGATGTGATTATCGCCCCCAAAGAGGAAGGAAGGCATCACAAGCCAAGGAGTTCAAGCTGCATCAATAAACCAGAAAAAGCAGTGACTTCCCTGGTGGTCCAGTGATTAAGCATCCAGGGGACCAGGTTCCATCCCTGGTCTGGAAAGATCCCACATGCCATGGGGCAACTGAGCCCATGCGCCCCAACTACTGAGCCCGCAATCTAACCCCACTGGGAAGCCCGCGCACCGCAGCTAGAGAAAAGCTCGAACTCAGCAATGAATATCCAGCACGGTCAAAAATAAATCAATGAACAATTAAAAAAAAAAAAAGAAAAGACAAGGAAACGTATTCTCCTAGAGCCTCCAGAAGGAACTCAATCTTGTCAAAACCTTGATTTTTAGCTGCTGATCTCCAGAACTGTAAGATAATAAATGTGTGGGGTTTTTAAGTCACTAAATTTGCAGAAACAATAAAAAAGCAACACAAAGAAATAATTGTTAGTATAAATATGTCCCATGCAACTTTTGAGACAGTTATGCTAAAAAATGTCTGAAATTCAAATTTAACTGAGCATCCCCTATTTTAACCTATTGTGGGAGCTGAGAAATTTGACACTCTCTGATTTTCATTGCAAAAGAGTTACTCTGGCTCTGGTATTGAAGACAAGGGCAGGAAGGAAGGTTAAAGAGTAGGGAGACCTACTGGAGGGCTGACACAAGCATCCAGATAAAACATGTTGGTGGCTTGAGTCAGGATGGCAGTGGTAGAGGTGGTGAGTGGGTCCTTCTGCATCTTATCCCTGCGGAGATGTCTTCACCCTGGAACTCCCCTTGTGCTCTGCATTCTTCTAGTGAGACTAAGCAGAATTCAGCCTTGCAACCAATTGTGTCTCCAGTGATGGAAGCCCGCCCCCCCCCAAATAAGAGATGACTAGACCCAGAAAACAGAGGCAACCCACTGAACTTTCATGGGTACAAATCACGGTTCACCATTTCCATTCTTTAGCTACGACTCCAACCTTGTGCAGCATTTAGAAAGAAGACATCATTTAGAAAGAAGACCTAGAACATATTCATCTGCAGATGATATTCATCTTTCCAAAAGGCAAAACTTTTTTTTTTTATTACAAAGACCAGGATTTCAGTGCACAGGTGGTTTCTTTGGCAGAGATACTTCCCAAATACTCATGAGTCTGATCCGTGGCAAATCTTGCTGGCTTTCTCAGCTGGCTTGAAGAGCATCTCACCCCACTCTTTTCTATTCTTGGAGATCTTATTTCTGAATTTTATGAAAGATTTAGGAGTCTGGGTGTCTGAAGACCTAGAATATGAATTCTCTTATGTTGGCTACAGTTGTTCTTCTGGTCCATTTGGCTGGGAGAGTACACTGTGCATTTTTAGTCACCGCTGCTTGCTAGTGAATTCATGCAAGTGGGTTATTGGAGACTGCTGTCACCAGAATCCCCCCTGCCAAGGAAAAGTGAAGCTGTGTATGAATGAGGTAACTGGGCAGGCTAGGCGGGCACACCCAGGTTTCCAAGCATCAGCTTCACCAAGGTCTTGGCTCTTCCCACCTGGCTCAGACTTGGGTTTTCAACGGGACAAGCGGAAGTTCAATCTAATCTTGCTCAATTTCTCAGCCAGAGAGACTGAATGAGACAGTGGCTATAAGAGAAATGGAAGTAATTCAAGTATTTTCCAGATGCTATTCTATGAAAGTTTGTCGCCCGTTTCACAGGAAGATTTATGCCAATTATTTGACAGATCAAAGAGACACAATCTCCACTCTGATTTTTATAGAAAAAAATGCGCAAACAAATACAACAGCCCCTGACAGCTGAGGGTCTTCAACCTAACCTCTCTTCTCAGCTTTAACTTTTCTTTCCTTTTGTTCTGGAAGATTTGTCAACAGATTTTCAACTCACGAGTCCGTTTGGGGCATCTGCACATGTGTGACGAGGTGACAACGTCTGAAAAGGGTGCATGCATCAGCAGACTCTCCAGTGAGACAAGGTCATCTTACCGGTCAAGTCAGCAATGATTTTTGAGTTCATATGGGACATTTTGTGAGATAGCCCAAATAAAAGGGTACCCATCAAAAGGACAGGCATGCTTCTTTCCTCCTAGGGATGTGTGCCCTAACTGAAGAAGAGAATTATCAACAGGCGGCACCCACTGGAAATATATGTAGACCAAGACATGAATTCCAGTCTTTGAAAATGGGAACTGGATTGGGCAGAGATCAGCACTGTGTGGGAAACAGGAAAGAGGTGGAAAATGGAGATAACACGGCTTGTGGGGTGAGGGCGCGGGCGGTAACCTTCAGACGATCTTCTAAAGGCCCTCTATTTGGGCACTTTCTGGAATCAAGTCACCGAGTTAGCCGAATCTTCTCTGAATCGCTGCCTCTGAAAGATTAGATCTGTAATGAACTAGGGGTCTCTGGGAAGTCTCACGTGTGTACTGATCTTTCCTGGAAATGTTCTTGACAGTATCAGTTCACAAATAACCCCCAACGGGGCCACATAAGAAACCTGGTACCATCGGGGCTTTCTGACACAACCCTGGTGCTAACTATTTCATTTCAGTTTACTTAAAATCTTAAAAAAGGACCAAATGTTCACAGCACTTAACCACATACTGAAAAGAAGAAAAAGAAAAAAAGCTTCCCTCTCTCAGGTCTGCAAAATATCACACACTGGCATTCCTGGTTTTCCTGACTGCCTCCCTTTCTCAAAGTATGGAGAAAGCATGTGTCTGAGGCTACGGCGCTGGGGAGTTTCACCTCCTTTTAACGTGATCAAGACCAAGCCCGTGGAGAGCTGGAATTAGGGCTTCACAGCCTGTCCATGCTGGTTAGAGGCTGGTTCCCCCTCCTCACCCCTTCCTTCACCCTCCCCAGCTGCCCACTGCCCCTATCATCCCGTGAAGCCATCAAATGTAGACCATATGGAAAGAAGAATCCTGAGCGACCTGCCTGAGAGCCCCACCCACGTGGGCCTCTCCTCCAGCCCCGCTCCCGCCAGGCCGTCTCGCGAGACGTGAAGTCCTGCTTCAGGCCCGGGTCCGGTGGCTGCTATCACCCCGTTTCCTGACCCCTTACCACCTTGCACCTGCGCAGGCGTCCACACAGGAGGTTTAGATTAATAGCAGCCTCGAAGAGGACGGGCTGGCCTCCCCGGTTTCTTAAATGAATTTTGAAGCTGTGAGGCTTTAAATCGTAACATATTTCCCTAGAAATGGTCTGCTCTCCAGAACATGTGAAAATGCTCACTGGAAAACAGTTTTGTCCCTTTTTTTAGGGAAAACAAAAGATGTGGGTTAAAGGTCTCATATTTCAGGTTGAATATTGGAGAAAAGTAGGAGGCTTCTTTCCTGGGAGTTCTTAAAGACAGTGATTTTTTTTTTTTTAAGATTTTTCTTTGCTTTCTATTTTTTTTAATTTATTTTTTAAAATCAGAGTACAATTGCCTTACAATGATGTGTTAGTCTCTGCTATACAACAACGTGAATTAGCTGTGTATACACAGATTCCCCCCTTCTTGAGCCTCCCTCCAACCCACCCCCCATCCCATCCCCCTAGGTCTTCACAGAGCTGAGGTCCCTGCGCTATAGAGCAGCTTCCCATTAGCTCTCTGTTTTATGCATGGTAGTCTATATATGTCAGTGTTAGTCTCTCAGCTCATCCCACCCTCCTCTTCCTCAGCCGTGTCCACAAGTCTGCTCTCTACTCATTTTTAAGTGACTCAGCTCCAAAGATAGAGTTTTAAGGATGTCAGGGAAACAAAATGCCCAAGTATGCAATGAACCTTCACATCAATACTGCTCTGGTACAATAGGTTTACTATTTTAAAAATCACTGTTAGATATAAAAATCTGGAAAAGACAAAAACATGGCAAAAAGTTTTTTATGGAAGACCACACAATTCAATTTGCTACATTCATATACAGTTGTACTTCTACGAACACTCACTGAGCTTAACAGCCGGCTGCTAGGGAATCAGAGATCAGTAAGAAGCAGCCCCTGCTTTGGGGGATGGCTGGAAGCAATTCCAAATGTCTCTTAGGAGAGGAAAGTTGGAAAAGACCTCTGAGATCTCATCCTAGCTTTGAATTCTACAGATGGAGATTCAAGGTGGGGAGAATTTAAACTACTTGGTAAGGACACACACAGATCGAGAAATTCAGCCTCCTAAATCCCACTCATGGATCTTTCTAGAAAGCCCAATTTTGCCCATCAAAGACACAGGTGCGTAAAGTCAAGACGGCATGGATTAGAATGAAGGGGCCTTGGCGTCCACCCAGTCCCACCTCTAACCAGCTGTGCACATCCACAGGTACTGGGTCAGTAGTTCTTCCCTGAGGACACGGATCACCTGGATTGCTTGTTAAATCTGCTCACAGTCAGACCTTCTTCCTAGAGGTGCTGACTTAGTTAGTCTAGATGGAGGCCCAGACGTCTGCAGGGTCTTATGTTCAGAAAACTTGCAGAAACACTGGCCAGATGAGCCCTAGTCTAACCTTCCAACCATGAAAGCATAAAGTAAATCAAAGATGTAATGATACAAACATCAGTTTATTCAAGGTTCTTGCTTCTACACGATCAAAGTTCTTACCAAACACTTTTACTCTGACCACTATTCTTTGCCTGCTGATCTAATCAGCTTCTTCTGGTCTCTGAGGGAAACCCCTCCCAAATCATATACATGGAACACTCCTAAAATTCATACTTCCAGTAACCTGAAGACCATAGAATGACTTTTTTCATAGAAGGATTTTTCTCCACACAAATTTGGGATATATATGAGCATTTGGAAGGAACATACATTTATAGATTTGTATCTCAATAGTGAGACAGACACACACATTACCACCAAATTTTACCTAGCACATAAAAGAGGTTTGGCGGGATTTCGTTATTATTGTTGAAACTAGAAAAGCAAAGAAAATTGTACTTGTCTCTCCTCTTGTTTCCAGGATGAATTGCTAGTATTTAAATACGCTATTCCGATGAACCAAGCACTCCTAACAAGGAGTTAATTAAACACACATATCATTGGATTAAAATCAGAAATGCCAGCATGGTCACAAATCTGTGAATACACCAGGTCACTGGTTTGTGGCTAACATTAACTCAAGTGTTGCCAAAGGGGACAACCCAGACTGAGGCTCTCGCCATGGTCTCCACCCCACCCTTCCCCTCCATGAGAGGGCTAGGCAGACAGGACCCATTAGTAGTGACGGTAGGATAATCTGTAAGCTCTGTTTTGTCTTTCCTTCCCTCTCTTGGAGTTGCAGGATTACAGACTCTGATATCCGATATGAAAGAAGATCCGGCTGACGACATCATTCTGGAAATGTCTTGGTCTAAAATATCTGACAAAGCCAAGCAATGAGCTGGACAGGAAAATCAGAGAGAAACAGGAGACTCGAGGAAGTCAAGCAAAACTAAATTTCTGGTGCCTCTAAGAATGTGTGTGTGTGTGTGTGTGTGTGTGTGTGTGTGTGTGTGTGTGTGTGTGTGGTGTGTTTAGCTCTAAGATTCTTCCTCCAGTTTACATGGTTCTAATTGTTTCTTCTTCCAACTGATAATTACCGACTCCTCTTGAGTGCTAAGTGCTAGATAATGAGGGGATTCTGTGAAGGTAGGATGAAGAGTAATCCGTGTTCATGCAGAGGTATGACTCTATTCGTCTCTCACATTTCCTCATTTGTCAGCTCAGCCTGGGGCTTAGAGCAGAGTGGTGAGGAAGGTAGAATGAGCAAGAACCCGGGAGCATCTCCATTCCAGGGGCACCCCTCACCCAGGGCGTAAATGGGTCCCGTCTCCCCATCTGTAAAGGGGGAAACCCTTTCAACCGTAAGAACCCATGATACCATGTAATGCAGAGGACTTCAGGGACTTCCCTGACAGTCCAGAGGCTGGGACTTCACCTTCCCAGGCGAGGGGGTGCAAGTTCAGTCCCTGGTGGAGGAGCTAGGGCCTCCCATGCCTCACGGCCAAAACACCAGAACATAAACAGCAGGGGTGACATTGCAACAAATTCCACAAAGGCTAAAAATGTAAAAGTTAAGGAAAAACGCAGGGAACTTTGTGAAGAAGAGTTAATGTTTCCAAAAATATAGGCAAACATGGTCAATATCATTTACTTTCTCTGGATAACTTTATAGAGTCATTTATGGGAGTTGGGAAGAATGAGGTGTTTGGGTTTTTTCTTTGTTTCTTCTATCCTTCTTCCCTTCCTTCTTTTCCTTCCTTTTTTCCTTTTATCTTCCTTTCTTATGAAAAGAAAAGGGGGGGGGGTGGGAGTACCTTCATCTTGTCTTTTCACTGTTTTCTGAAGAAGGTCCTGACCCCTTGCTCTGGTGATACAGTTATTACAGCACAAATCCCTCATTGGCCTCATGAACTGTAACAATTCAGAGACAAGACAAGTCTCCAGGAGCTGATTTTAGAATTCAAACCCCAAGCAGAAGTGGTGGATTTAAAATTCTGAGCCCAGCACAAACCTCTTCATTTTCAAGTTCATTTACCCTTGGCAACATGCAACCTCCTGTTTACTAAAAAGGCAAAAAAAAGCTTTTAAAAGGCTCATTTAAAAGGCTGAGGAGCCTTTTGGGATCTCCGCAAGCTCTTTAAAAACATATTTTGATGATACAAGTGTAAACAAATCAAAAGCATATGGATTGAATTTCCCTTAAATTACACAGGATTTTTTAAATGATGGGAGGGTAGAAGTGTGTTTGGAAAAATATGTTTTTGGTTTCAGTGACTCAGAAACAGGCAAATGAGCTGAAGCTTTTGACAGACCCCGAGTGATGGCAGGTTTGCCCATCATCTGTCTTTGAGGGTCTGTAGTCCTTCACGAGCCTTCTTCGGTTTCATATTCAAAGAGATTTCCCTGAGCACAGCCGCACAGAGAGGAAAGACCAGAACCGCGCATGGTGAGTTCTATCTCTCCCCTGAGCAACAGAGCCCTATTTCATGGGGATTGACAACGTAGACTCCCCTGAGACCAGTCAAGGGAATAAGCGGTCTTTTTATAAAACACAAGTTTATACAAGGCTGAAAACCCGGACCCCGATGCCAGTGTCTGCAGCCCCCAGGCGGGGAGCCACCCCAAGGCCTTTACCCATCACTTTCCAGAGTACGCTGGAGAGTTACCTGGTCATCGCGGTAACTTCCCTCCCATCCCCGCCTCAAGACATGCCAGAAACAGGGGGGTTAACAGCCTGGGCACCACCACCTCTGAAGGGCTGCTGATTCCAGGATCTCCGAATAGGGAATAAAGGCCAAGAGTGCGCAGACAGAATGAAGAACGGTTGTGACCTTATGAACACTAAGGCTTCATCTGCAAAGCAGAATGTCAGGACCAATCCTTCTAAGGCACCCATCCAATCCAGTCCTAAAGGAAAATGTTTTTTAAAAAATCTCTAGACCCTTGTTCTTCTTTCCTGTTTCCTATATCTGAATATACAATGGTTCCAGAGTTGGAGCAATCCCAGAGAGCTTCTGGAAGATTCAGGAAGGTTTGGGGTGGGTTTGGAAGACCAGGCTCCTCTGAAGACCCTTTCAGTCATCAGCTTCATGGTCAAACAAGCCATTAGAATTTACTTACAGGCAAAAGAGCTTTGTGCTTCCATTTTCACAGGATTCTCTGAGAAAAACGAACTAGGTTGCTGTGAAGAAATTCGACTTTGGAAAGCGCAGTGGGAAACGGGCAGTTACATGAGGCCTTGACTTAACCTGAGTTAAAAGGACACTTCACATCATTTTTTTCTTTTTGAGGAAAAACAACAAACATTCCTGGTGCCTCTCTTCCGACACACACTCAAACAGAGAAGTTAACATTACACCCCCTTCCTTTTTTTTTTCCACTTCAGAGGAGTGATGTGAGAAAGTACTTTGGAAAAATAAAGGGCTCTCTAGTAAAAATAGCTGCTAACCCCCACTTGAGTCTCAAGTCCTAGAGACTTCTGTCCCCTTGCAACAATGGCGGATGCCTAACCAGTGCATAATTTTAACAGCGCAATTTGCACTGCTCAGGCAGCTGTCTGCCACACCAACTCTTTATGAAATCCACCCACGGCATTTGACTCAATTACCTCCTGCAGCTGCAAATTCCACAGGTCAACCACACTCTGCATGGAAAAGTATTTCTTTGTATTCGTTCCAAATTTATTAGCCATTTGAACCATTCCTTTGAGTGACTTGTATATTTTTAAGTGTTCATATATCACCTTTTTAGGCCCAAGTCCCATTGGCCTGTATTTAATATGCAGCTCAGAATATTAGAGTATGGTGTTCAAAGGATCTGTATAAAAGCCAGTCTGGCATGTTGACCTCCACTGGAGCTTTGCTGAAAGTTCTCCAGCCATGGACATCCTCCCAGCCCACAAGCACTCGTAATCACGACCATCAGAGGGAAAAGCATTTCAGGGACCCAGGATGGAACAGTTCAAATGCTCTCCATGGTAAAAATATGAGTTGTGGCCAGACCTGATATACAGGAAATCTCTAAGAGCTAACAGTGAGTACTCTGTTTGATAGACAAAATGACTGAGTTGCAGAGAAGAGAGGTGACCTCCCATAAGAGACAGAGGTGTAGACCCCACATGCCAAATCCACAGGCTAGGCATTCTGCACACAAGTCCAACATTCTCACCCCTACCACAGGAGGTTCCATGTGAGAAGACAAGGGCCAGACTCATGGATATATAAATTAATGTATCCCCAGGCCGGTAAGAGTGGACATCACAACCGCCATCCTTGGCAGTTGGCACCGGTCATTGAGGGCCACGCTTCTCTCCCCCATGGGCAGCTTAGATTATGATGGAGGATCCTGAGAGTTTCTCTTCATGTCTTAGAAATAGACCTCAAAACGCATTAGTAAGCACGAACTTCCAGCATCTTCGTTTAGTCTGACAAATGACATCTGGGCCATTTCTCAGCTTCTTGCTTCTCTGGTCATCACCGGCCAGGTCAAATCAAATGGAGGTGATCCACCCCCACCCCCAGGCAACCTCAGTTCCTGTCCTGGCTGGGCTGTGTGGTGTTGGTGGTCCCTGAGCTCCCCTCACTACCATCCTTCTACTGGAAAGCTGGGTGTGTATAAGATGGTCTCTTTGTCTCCACACATTGTGAAGAGCCCACGTGCTTCATTGTCAGAGCTTTGCAAGGCTGGCTTGGCTCCTTCCAAAACATGAATACAGGCAAGCTCCTTAGCCCCTCAGAGCTGCAGTTCTGCAGCCCCACCAGAGTGGAGAAAATGCCTATCTTCTTTCTCTCTTTTGAAGATTAGCCATGAAGGATCCAGTGTCCCAGCCCTGTGTTCAGCCCATAATAAATACTAGATGCGTGTCAGCTGCTTGCCTTTTGCAAGTTTATGCTGTACTTTAATAAGCGGTGCTAAAGGATGCTAAAGATACAACAGGCTATTACATCCTACTGCTTTTGAAGGGGCGACTCAATTTAGCAGCCTACTCTGAAGACCAGGTGTAGCAGTGACAAAATCCAGAACTTAGGGCTATAGCTGCAACCTTGATTCAAAATTAACATGCAGCCCGAGAGTAACTCCTCAGGGCCTACACCTCAATAGGGCTGCTTGATGAACAGAACAGAGTACTTGGTGCCAAGACCCCTCCTTCCCACCAAAGGAGAAGAAAACGCCAGTTGGAAGCGAATTTAATAACGACATGTTCAGTCGGGCGCATCTGCTTCCCTTCCACGTCAAGAAATTACAGTCCACACTTGCGTTCAGCAATTTATTCTTTTTCTGAAAGTTTCTCTGCTGTCATGTACAGGCTATGTTTAGGATTTAGAGTTTCAAGATGCTTTTACTGTAAAGTGAAATAGAAACAACGATGGAATACAGGGAATCTATGATATCCAGCATCTACAGGACCAGAATTTCCTTTGCCTTTTCAAAGAATACAGCTGCTTTCAGAATTTGGTTTTTGCATCTTCTGAATCAGGGTATTTCTTTCTGATGAGAAATAAAAAACCAGTTGTCGGTATTTCATAAAAGCTTTGAAAAGTTCCCAAATAGCATGATATCAAAGCATTATCATGTTAAAAAGGTCTTCAGTCTTGACATCTAGCATCAGCTCAAGTGGCCCAAGTGACTTTGGACAGGTCACCCAACCACATCCTTGGCCAGACACATCATTTGCAATAAGAGAGACTTTGAGTGCCATCCACACCATCCAACCTGAGGTCAACGTCCTACTCTCCACGGCATGCTATTCAGCAGACAGCCAAACAGTTATAACTTCACTGTTAAAACTTCACTGATCGTTAGAAATCTAGTTATTCAACAAACTCCAGGAAAGCATCCTATCCCAGTGTCTGATAATGCTCATGGAGGCTGAGTTTGTGACATTCTTATGTTCTCAAGAAATGTCTCTACAATTGCAGGCTTGAATTTAGATTTGAATACCAAGATTGGCCAACTCTGCATTAAAAGGAAGGCAATTCAAAATGCCTACCTGATCTGTCTTCAAAATGACACAATTTGAGGCAGACCTGAAATTGCTTTTGAGCCTATCTGTGTTCAGCTCTGGGCAAATCTAGGACTCATACGCTGCTCCTTTATTAACTCAATCAGCCTAGACAAGTTGCTAATGCCCTTTGTGTGTTCATGGGGGCTCCATTGTGTCCAATTCTTTGCAACCCCAAAGACTGTAGCCCACCAGACTCCTCTGTCTGAGGGATTCTCCAGGCAAGAATATTGGAGTGGATTGCCATTTCCTGCTCCAGGAGATCTTCCTGACTCAAGGATCAAATGCACGTCTCCTGTGTTTCCTGGATTGGCTGGCAGGTTCTTTACCACTGAGTCACATAGAAAGCCATTGTATATCCTTTTTTTTTTTTTTAAAAAAAAGGTAATTATGGTACAATTTTCATACCATACAATTCACCCCTTTAAATAAGTTCAATGTTTTTTAGTATATTCCCAGAGTTGTGCTCCCATCACAATTAATTCTGGACACTTTTGTCCTCTCTAAAATAAATTCTATACACATACACATTAGCTCTCATTTGCTCTTTCCACACAAATACACCCATCCCCAGCCCTTGGCAACCACTTTCTGTTTCTATAGATTTCCCTATTCTGGACACTTCAAATAAATGGAATCACACAACATGTGACTTTTTGTGCTGACTTTTTCTACTTGGCTTGATGTAATCTGTTGTATCAGTACTTCTTTCCTTTTCATGGCTGAATAATATTCTGTTCTATGGACAGACCACATTTGTGTATTTTTCCAGATTTTTGGCTATTATGCATATACCGCTTCTGTGAGTGTGCATGTACTAGTCTGCACACCCATTTCTGCATGTGCAACATTCTATTGCTTTCCCACATGGATACTTGGATTATTTTGAATAATGTAAAAACACTTGACAAATTACTTGACAGATGAACTTATCACCTCTACAATGTCACTCGCTGATCTCCACTTCCTGACAGTCTGTTGATGTTATAGGTACTCAGGCTCTCCCAGTGTTTGAACTGTCCTCTCACTTTGCACTCTGCATTGAATTCATTTCTGAAGCCTCAATATCTAGGCTGTGTCTTAAAGTCAAAATCTCTTTTTTTTCTCTCACTGAGTATCATCCTCACCATTAACTAGTCACCTGACCCCCCAAGCCTTCTCCTTTTCATTCTACCACAAAATTTTAGTTCTAGCCATCAAGTACTTGAAAATCCCCAGTGGCTCTGCACTAAAAAAGTACTGTACTAAGTCCTTTACAAGGTACAGAATTTGCAAGCTACATACTTGGGTACAAATAGCTCTATATTTGATTGTTTTTCTATAAATGAACTTAAATTATCTTTTAAGATTCATTTAGTCTATTGGAAAAATACTTGCTCTAGTGACATTCAGGCAGTGGATTCAGATACTTCTGTGACTTCCCGCGGGCAGCTTCTACCATCCGGGGTCTTAATGGGATGCTCCTGCTCAGGCCCCCTTCCCGCCCCATCCTCAGACCCCCACTCTTTCCTTTCCTAACCTGGCCCTGCAGTCAGCTCTGTCCTAAGTCTGCCCCCTGTGCTGACTCCACGGGCTTCTCTTCCAGCCCAGCACCCCTGGAGCCACCCAGGAAGTGAGTCACTCTCCCATGTGTGTGGGATTTCCCTTCCCCAGCAGAGCAGGCAAGCAACAGGACCCCTTCTCAGAGAAAAAGCCACGTGTAAACCATCTTTTCTCTCTCTATAGCTCCTCCTCTACACAGCTTCGACCACTTTTGTCTGGTCTATACAGACAAGCTAGTTGAGCCCTTTACCGGTTTTCTTTCCAGGACTTTTTGTTTTTTAATACTTATCTATTTGGCTGTGAATTCTTGGTTACAGCACATGGGATCTAGTTCCCTGACTGGGGACCCCGCGTGGGGAGCTTGGAGTCTTGGCCACTGGATCACCAGGGAAGTCCCTCCCGGACATTGTTAGATCATATTCCCTGAATTGTTTTGTTTTCCAGAACACCGAGCTCATAGAAATCAGGAGCCTTGACTCTCAAGAGCCTTGTCCCTCCCATGAGTTTCAAGAGCCCTTTTTGGAAAGGCTGGTTCTTAGGCCTGTTGATTCCAAAGCTTGTGCCCTTCACAGCTGTGCAAGGCTGCCTCCTGATTTCTGGAGGGTATCAAGGGCTGTGACCCAACTGCCAACGCTTTAGGCCCCTCCAGAGTCTGCTGGGATACAGAGGAGACAGTGGGGAACTCCTAGCCAGAGCAGTTCCCCCAATTACACGGAAGCTCTTTTCCTTCTGCAGTTAGAGCCCCTGACCCGTCTCACCCGGCCCAGCCCCACCTGGCCAGGCTCGCGGATGTGAAGAGCCGTGGCTGGTCTCTGACCTGGTCTCCTTACAGCAGGACCTTTCCAGAAGGTCCAAATGGGACTGTCACACTATCTGACCCTTCAGTCCTGTCTCTCTAGTGTCTGTGGGGTGTGGACAAGGGCCTTGGGGGCCAGAGGCCTGACAGTTAACCAGAGAAAGGGAAAGAGCACAGGTGTATAGAGTCCATTCCCAGAAAAGACATGGAGCAGAAATGCACAAAAAATATTATTAAAACTTGAGAAAAAAAAAAGATGCAGCCAGAAGCAGGCAGACGTATAATTGTAGTTCATTGTCTGTCTTCTAATAAAAGTACCAAATGAGTTAAAAGCAAAAAAAAAAAACACATGGTAGTCAATTCCATAAAATGGAAAAAAGAAAGCCATATAAGAACTTTTGTTTTTGTTTAAATTGGCTATTCCTCGATTAACAGAAAAAGATAAAGGCTGTCATTTGTCTATAATCATTGCTGTGAATTCAAAAACTCAAGCTTCTGGTAAAGTTGACTTTCTGAATATCCAAGTTTTCACTGCTCTCTTAAAATGGAAAGGATCTAAATTGATTGGAACAAGCAGAAAAAAGATTTGAATTTTTTTTTTCTTCTCTGTGTGTCTTCTAACATAATTGAAAAGATGAATTCATTTGGCGAGAAGTGTCGCTCAAATTCAAATTTGGTTCTCTCGAAGAAAGAGGCCCAAACTGATTTTTCTTTGTAGTTAGAGAATAATGAAGCATAGAGATGATACATTTTGCATATGGGTTTGTAAAAGACACAATGTTCTTATGGATTTTTTTTGTCTTGAATATGGGTCGTTGTAAAAGGAAAGTCATCTTGCAGGATTACTTCATTTGGTTATATCTCTTTAAAGACCCAAGAGCACCTCTTTATCCATATTATCTGGTGATAAATCCTCTGAAATTCCCTGCTAAAACAAGTCCCATTGATAGCAGATAACCCGGGCTCAGCCTTCTTAAGTTTTATGTCGATTAATCTCTGATTCACGTTAATGATCTTTCAACTGTTTTATTCCTTCTGATGCCAGAATTTTTTTTTTTTTTTTATCATCTTAACGTGCTTACGGATAACCTAGTCCATGTTTTCTATCCTTGGTTGACCATTGCCTACACGATGTCTGAAATATTCCTTTCTCTACCAGCTCGCTACCTTCCCTGTGTGTCCTGGGAGAATTTCTCGAATTAAACATATTGGATGCTGAACTTCAGTTTCTATACATTTCTAGTTTGAAGAAATCACCTTTTTTAAAAAAAAAGATTTTTTTTTTTTTGGTTGTGTAGGTATTTATATATTTAATGTGCTCACTCCTGCATTTGTAGTTCATTGTCATTTTCCCAAGGGACCACATTTCTCCCCAGTTAATTTCTAATGACCCATTTTCAGGGGCATCTGCACCACAGAGGCAGCAGCTGATTTTGATTACGCCCGAATTTTCTCAGCAGGAACCATCACTGACCTCAGCATCCCTTTCACAATACCGTCCCAGGCGGAGCAACAAGCCAGTGACCATCCAGGCCCTCAGCCTTCTTGGCTTAGCGAGCTGCTACTTCTAATTATTCCTAAATTGTTTGAATTGCTTAAAGCCATTAAAAACACACACTCAACATTTGTGCATTTTGAAAGAATTGCCAGAGTCTGCTCTGACCAATGTTTCCACTGACACAATATGACTTAGAAGGAACATCAAAGGCTTGCAAGCAAGACCACTGAAAGCATTCTTGCTTCTCCACCCATCAGAGCCTCGACATTGTCTAAAACAATGTGATTTCCAGAAGGAGCTGGCTGACTGCAGGCCCTCAGAACTCTGGCAAAGTTGGCTAAAGCAGAGGCTGGAGGAATTGAGGGTTTGAAACTTTGCGGGGGAAGAAAAGCATGGCACCCCTTTGCTAAGAGGTGGGTCTCACATTACGTTACCAAAAAAGGCAATATGGTGCAAGTTCAAAGTCTGTACTCAAAGAGTCGGGTTCATAGACTCTCTAAGGCTTTGTGGAAATTTCAACGTGTCTCTGAGGTGTCTGCATGCTCAGTCCCTTAGTGATGTCTGACTCTTTGCGACCCTGTGGACGGTAGCCCACCAGGCTCCTCGTCCATGGGATTCTCCAGGCAAGAATACTGGAGTGGGTTGTCATGCTCTCCTCCAGGGGATCTTCCCAGACCAGGGTCTCCTGCATTGCAGCTAGATTCTTTACCGCTGAGCCACCGGGGAAGCCCCTGTCTCTGGGGAAGAGGTATCAAATTTCAGTGATTCAGAATCCAGGAAACGGGATACGGTATGCAAGTACACCTTCTGGCAGGTTCCAGACCTTCGTGGAAATCTCAGCTTGACATAGGCCGCTGTGCAGGAGGGCTATAAAGGAACCAAGCTGCATCTCAAGCATGTAGCTCAACACTTAGCAATGAGTGTTGGTGAAATGGGTAAATGAGTGAATGGCCCAACAAGTGTGGAGCTCAAAGTGATAATAAACCAGTCCTGGGTGTCCCTATGTACTCAGTCTTTCTTCCCTCCCTCCCTCATCTGAGTACAGTCCCCCTTCCAGCAGGGTATACCTTTTCTTACTGGAGATTTAGCCTTCCACCCACACCTGGGATCCCCTTTATACCACTTTAGAGACCTCACTCCAAGAACAGCCTTTTCCTCTGCATCATCAATGACTATCTTTGTCACGTTCACATCCCGTAAAATCCACCTCTTTAATCTCTCTCACTGCTACTGCTTTGGTTTAGAGCCTCATCGTCTGCCAGTTTGAACGATTTCAACAGTCTCCTCGCTGAACAGCAGCTCAGACCCCGTACCTAGGACCCAGCTCCTCTGCCTGTCCTTCTCAGCCTTGCGTCCTCCGCATGGACTTCGCTCTTAGCGAACTCTTTGTCTATAGTTAGGAGATGGTGGCCAGCAGGTCTTGGAGTGCTTCCTTCTTTGTCAGATCTACCGGGGGCGGGGGCGGGATGTCAGATCTATGGCGGGGGTGGGGTGGGGGGGAAGCATCACTTCCAGTATCTCCAGTAAATTAAGGACCAACTTCCGTCTCACAGCTTTCCTCTCCAAACAGCTGTGAAATCCCTACCCCCCCCACCCCGTCTACTGCTGCAATCCCCATTTCAGAGCTAATCACCCTGCCCAGGGAGAAAATAAAAATCTTATTGCTTTAAGCCATTCAGGCCCAAAGCCATTCAGGTCCACCTCTAGAAATAGCAGTGGGAACAATTTCAGCCAAACTCAAAGGCAAGAGGGGGTGGGTGAATTCCCTCAAAGAGAAGCCAGAGGATGTGGGTGGGAGAAGGAGATGGATGCTTGAGAAGCAGGCAACCAAAACCGACTAGGGCAGGGATCAACAGGAGGGCATGGACGGAGCCTAGTGTATTGATCTATTGATCTACAGGGTAGGGCATAGGATCAACAGAACAAAAGTCTGTTCAGATAGAAAGGGACAAAGAGAAGATCAGAAATTACAGCCAGAAAAGTTAGGAAAGGCAGGAGAAGCAGTCAGATCCTATTAGCCAGAGCATGAAATAAGTCAAGTTCATAAAATTCAGTTGAAATAACAGTTACTTGAGCTGGTCATGCATTAGAATCACCTGGAGGAATGTTGTGTTTAATCCAGACGTCTTGATTCCATCCCCAGAGATACCAGTTCAGGGGATCTGAGGCTTTTGAAACGGGAGAGGCTTGTGTGGGGGATAGGCTGGCCTGAAACAGTGGGAAGAGTCGCATGGGGAGGCTCGGCTGGAATGGCTGGCCGAGGAGGCAAAGTATCAGGTCGGTTGCGGCACCTCCCACCATCTGACAGGGGTGAGGAGCAGGCAGGGCTGCCCTTTTCTCTCCAGTCACAGACCACAGCAGCAGGCCCGAGAGCCACTGGGGAAAGGTCAATGGGCTGGCAGCCAATTGCCCAGGTGCAATGACTTGGTCTCTTTGCCTGAAATGGATGAATTCAGAGATTTTATTTATCTCTTGAACACTTACATGCAGTGTGACCCATAGGTCTACTATATCTCCTCCTTACACCCATGGTGTGTGTGCTTCTGTGTGCTCAGTCGTGTCCACCTCTTTGCGACCATAGGGACTATAGCCCGTGAGGATACTCTATCCATGGGATTTCCCAGGCAAGAACACTGGAGTCGGTTGCCATTTCCTTCTCCAGGGGACCTTCCCAGCCCAAGGATTGAACCGGAGTCTCTTGCATTAGCAGGCAGTTTCTTTACCACTGAGCCACCTAGGAAGCTCATAAATGGTGGTAGGTAGTGTCAACTACAAAATAAGTCTGTAAATAAATTTTCACTGAGAAACTAAGGCATTTAATAATTTGTCATCGATTTCCATTTTTGCTTGACAGAACCCCATATTATATTTTTAAAAAGAAAACGACTAGAAAACTCAAGTGTAGAAGAGGTACAGCTGAGAAGTGGGGGAGCGGGGGGAGTCCTCTGTTCATCAACCCTCTCTGCCCAAATCTGTCCAGTATGTATTTTCTTTCTATCAACTTTAATGATCCTTTTCAGCCCCTGATAAAAGATAAAGGAACCCATAGGTTAGGTGGAGATTTTGCTGTTTCCAATGAGCCAAAGGATTGAAAATGCTAAGAGACAGACTAGAACTCTCTAACCCCTCTCCCCCCTTCCCTCTGACCCTCCAGCGTCAGTCCATGTGGGGCGAGCGGGACCTGCAAAATAACACAGGTCCTGCTCTGCCCCTTAGGGCCCCAGCATGTGTTTCCAGCCCCAAATCCTCCAAAGGGAATCCATCTCCATGCTGATGGATAAAAGACGGGAAACAGTAGCTTTCTGGTGAATTTTCTTATGTGTCTGTTCCAAAGCCAATTGTTTGAAGATTTTTTTTTTGTTTCCTTTCAAGGTCCAGTACATCTTCTTTGGGTTTCTCGCCTTCCACGGGGAACTATATACCCCAGACAGCCCCGGTGACTCTGCACTAGCTTTCCATTCTACTGAGTCCTTCATTTCATTTTGGCCGAAGATCAGCATTGATCGAGGTTGCTTCCAGCTGTGCAGCAGCTGTGCAATTCAAGAAAACCACAGTGGGCTCCAGAGGCTGAGAGACTTTATTAAATCGGGGAAAAGCAGGCTGGGGGTTCCTTCTTTCCGTCCCATCCTCCCCTAAATACCTCCCTCCAATCTGAATGACGTGGTATGCGGTGACACTGGTGTGTCACACCTCTGTGGGACTTAAATAAAAGAGTTTCATTTCTATTAGGAGAAAGAAGCCATAGAGATGAAAATCTACTCATGCCCTGTTTTGGAGATAGAGTGGGTGGAAGAACTTTTCATTTGTTCCAGCATTCGGACAAACTTTAAGTGAGCAATCTTTTTTTCCCAAAAGTCAGGGATTTGATGGGGTTCATCAAAGAGGGGTTTGAGGGGCTGAAACTGAGCTCTTCAAATTGTCAAGGCTTTTAGTATACAGGCAACTTGAGTACCCTAATAAAATGTTCCTCCTGGAGTCTAAAATGCATGAAAAAACTATAGAAAAAGACTTTTCTAATCATTTGGTAACAAACCCACTAGAATAAGTAAGAAATGGATTTGTGTTTTACTTGCAGTAGATTATATAGGTCAATAAATGAAGACTCTATTTGCACCAGTTACTATTAATCTAAAATGAAATAAAGCATCTAATTTGTAAATTCATGAGAAACATATTCATTTCTCAGGAGGCAGATACTTGGAAGAATTCTTTAATTTTGATGATACTGTAGTGGTCATAGCCAGTACAGTAAACAAGGTTTTTCACACTCAAACTCCACCTGTAGTGAGCTTGCAGATGTGGTTCAGAGCCGAAGTGGTTCACGGCCTCCAGCTATCTTGTTGTCATTTCTGAGACCTTTACTACGTCGTCACTTTAGCACTGGCATGTTAAAATTGTTTCCTGCTCGGCAGTGTGGGAATGCAATATTTTCTCAGCAATATATCCCATCTGATGAACTTTCAAATAAGATTACTCAGAGCTCAGAGACAAGTAGCGTGCTTGCCTGCTAAGTTGCTTCAGTCATGTCCAATTCTTTGCAACCCTATGGACCATAGCTCGCCAGGCTTCTCTGTCCATGGGATTCTCCAGGCAAGAATACTGGAGTGGGTTGCCATGCCCTTCTCCAGGGGACAAGTAGAACACCTGCTTATTCTGTAGGAAACAAAGGTACCATCTTTGCAGCATAAAGGTGGTATCATCAGTAGAAAGGAAGTTAGGAGATACTGAGCTAGAAGGGGAGATGGATTTACTTCTCAACTTGAATGAAGCTGGGCAGGAGCTGTGTGCACTGAAAGATGGGCAACTGAAGTTAGGGGTGGCCCCTGCAGCCACGGGAGAAAGAAATATGGACCAGCCCTTGTGGGAAATAAATCTACCATCTGGGACCAATTAGTACTCATTTGTTAATCTGTCTAGGGACCTATTTCTTTCTTTCTTTTTAAAAAAGCAAGTACCCATCTTGCTGTAAAGATCCTTGGTGATTTTCTGAAAGAGATGGACAGACGCCAACTTGTGGTTTCCACTTCATTTTACATTTAGTACAATGATAGATTCAGATCTTTGTCTTGTTTTGACAAGTGATTTTTTTCGGAGAACAGAGGGAAAACCACAGAGAACGTCTATGTTTTTAGCCTAACTTACAGGCTGGAGGCAGTTTCAAACTTACCCTGATGTATGCATCTCTCTTTACAAAACTTGCAAGAGTTTTCTAAAAGAGAAGGCAGGAGCAATTCGTAAAATTTAAAAAGCTTTTCATAAGTCTCTTAGTCAGCATTTATCTTTGTATTGAACATGACTTTGTTTAATGGCCAAAGAATGCATGAATCAATAAAATGTTAGACATCACCAGAGACCGGCTGCAACCAGGGGACTCATGCTTTTTGCTATAAACGACCCATCATGTACTCTTTGCCATTCTACTTCTTCTTATCTTTTATTTATTTTGTTGTTTGTTTGTTTGTTTGAAGCAGAGTTGATTGAATGCACTCTTTAATCATGGTTCTAAGGCTATTATGGCTTGCTCCTTTGAGTTGTCTGTGGATAGATAATGAACGTGCAAGTCCATTGGAGAATCAAGATGGACACTGCCTCTGAACTCCCCCCCCACATCTTACAAACCACTTCTGAAGGTCTCCTACCCACCTTACAATTTTCAACATCCATGTCTTCCAGGCCTGCAGATGTTTAGCCGGACTGATTCCTTCACTTGAGTAAAATAAAGTGAATCCGGGATCTCACCTAGAGTCCTTGACCCCGTTCTCTGTTTCTTGTAGCAAGTACACTGCGTCCGCATATTTAAAGTGCCCTAATGCCTCTTGGAAGTGAACTCAGGACAGACTGGGTGAGCTAGCAACAGCCCAGGGAATATCTCTGGGGTGGTCTTCTGGGCAAGGCTAGCAGAGCAAGGCTACAATCAATGATTTCCAGTCACTATGCAGGAAGGAGAATCCTACCCCATACCCAGGTAAGAAAGAAATCCGTAAAGAAATGCTCTTGAGAAAGATCTGATAGTACTTTTTAATGTGGTCTTCTGGTTTGGGGTCTGATCGGCCCACACTGATGTCCAGGACACTGACCAGAGCTGATGAAGCTACAGATAGCAGCAACGACTGACCCAGGGGGAACCTGTAGGAGTGACTCAGAGGGAGGGCAGCCCACTATGTTCTGCTTACTCAGGAGGCAGTGGACTGCCCATGATGGGGCCTGGCAGTGAGGTTTCCTGGTCCAGCCTATGAGAATCCTCCAGAGACCCTGAAAGCCAGTGGATACAAGTGCCCTGGCACCAGTAAGGCCAGAGACCAGGTTCTTACAGCCCTGGAGTCAAATACACCGTGTGACTGGGGCTAGAAGTCACTTCCCTGGGGGCCTTGCTGGTGGTCAGTCTGCACTGGAGCTGGGTGTGCTTTTAGGCCTGGGGAGGAGGCAAGAGTTCAAGATAAAGGTGGGAGATGGCCTAGGCTTGCCTGGCTGGGAGGCTCATAAAACTCCCCTGGCGGGAAGTTCACCCTCGTTTTCCAGAGATGAGCTTTAGGAGGAAGTTGGTTTTTATTTCTTTGCAGTTGATCTAACATTTGGACATGTACTCTGGATGACAAATACCTGGTTATCCCCTTATTACCACCACAATCTGAGAAAAGCTTGCCTCAGAGGTTTATAAAAGAGAGGACTTTATTACAGTCTTTCAGGAGAAACATCCCCCTTCCTCCAGAGCTTCCTCTTTGCCCTGTTCCTCACTGTGTGTGTATGTGTGTGAGAGAGATGTGAGGCAGGGTCTGGTGGGGTCAAAAGCAGGTGGTCACCGATACCAATTCTGAACATATTCTCTTAGTCTAATTTCTGTCCCCTCTGAATAACTTCTCAAAAGGACCTCGCCCTGGCTCTGAATACGTTGTCAAAATTTGTCAACTGTTGGTTGCTCAGTCGTGTCTGACTCTTTGCGACCCCATGGACTGTAGCCTGCCAGGCTCCTCTGTCCATGGGATTCTCCAGGCAAGAATACTGGGGTGGGTTGCCATTTCCTTCTCCAGGGGATCTTCCCAACTCAGGGACTGAACCCGAGTCTCCTGCATTGGAGGCAGATTCTTCACTGTCTGATCCAGCAAATGTTATGACAATTAAACTTTGCCCACACACATACACACAGCCGTCTCCCTTTCTCTCTGACCCCTCCCACAAGTGCACCCAAATGTGTCAATGTTTCGTAAGGACTTATGCTAATGATCAAAGAAACTCTGGTTGGAGTATCCAGTCTATTCCCCACCCCAAAGCTATAGGGATACAGTTATCCTCAACTTTCCCACGATCTGCATTTCGTTTTATTTTTGGCTGCTCTGGGTCTTCGTTGCTGTGCGTGGGCTTTCTCTAGTTGTGACTCATGGGCTCTAGAGCCGGGGCTCAGGGGTTGTGGCGAGCAGACTTAGTTGCTCTGTGGCATGTGGGATCTTCCCAGACCAGGGATCAAATCCGTGCCTGTCCCCCGCACTTGCAGACAGATTCTTAACCACTGGACCACCGGGGAGGTCCTACAGCCCACCTTTCGAGCATAAACATTGCCCCGCCCAAGCCTCCTGTCTCCGGCCTGTTTGGCCTCTCCAAGTTAACAGAGGACTTTAGCTCAGCCCCATCGCCCTGCTGGAGGGTCCCTGTGGTGTGGAAAGGAGGGGAGCTGAGCTTCCACGGAGGAAAGGGCTTAATTGCCAGCAGGTGTGTGTGAAGGAGAGCATGAAAGCGTCCTCTCTTCCACCTTCCAAAACCCCATAAACACACACACACACAATGTCCCAACTTCCAGCGTCCAAGAGCACGGAGATGGACCAACTGACCTCAGAGCAGCTGGTCGCTGCTCTGCTTCCCAACACTCGGGGCAGGTCGAGTGAGGCAAGGATGGGGCAGGTCGAGAGGCAGGTGACTCTGGAGCGGAGGTCCCCATCTAAGCCAGAGACAGCGGCCAAAGCTCCTTTCAATTCCTCACAAGAGAGTGAAGAAAGACCTTGGGAATTCCCTGGTGGTCCAGTGGCTAAGACTTCTTCCAATGCAGGGGTTGCGGGTTCAATCCCCATAAGGGAGTTAGGCTCTCATATACCTCCTGACTAAAATACCAAAAGATAAAATGAAGCGATATTGTAACAAATTCAATAAAGACTTTTAAAAAAGAAAGAAAGACCCTTTCCCCACCCCCTGAAGTGCCCATGTGAACTTTGAAAAGTTCAGGGGTCTACCAACCTGTCTTCCTTGATCCCTGCAGGAAGATCAGGAATAGGACAGAGGATACAAGCAAAGAGAAAGGACAGTGTGAAATATGATTTCCTTAATCGTGTATTCATCAGATTATCAACCTTTTAGGAAGCTACTGAATGATCAAATATTGTACCAGGTCCTACAGGTAACAGGCATGAAGCAGTGGAGTAGCTTGTGCCTCCCTAAGAGATTAGAGTCTCCAACTGACCAAGACTATTTGGCCGCCTGCTCTGAAAGCTTCCATACTCAGCCCCCTGCCCTGACCTTCCACCAGCCTTAACAGTTCTTGGTATCATAATCTGGTACCTTCAGGAACTATCTCAAGGAATTTCATAGTGAGAATGAACTTTCCCCCCCTTGCCTCCACCGATAACGTATAAGGCTATTATTCAACTTTGGGAGGTTCTACCATCAAAGAAATTTACTCCATAGAAGAGTAGAACATTGCCTAGAAAAGAAGATACATGTTACGGATCGTGCTCTCAAGGAATTTATAGCATCACAGCCTTAGAGGAGGCTAATTGGGTTATTGGAAACATATCAGTCAGCTAACAGGGAAAGAGCAAAAACATGAGGCGATTTCAGCAAAAGGAAAGAATCATAGCCATCAACTCAGAAGCAGTGGGGCAGCTTATTCCGAAATCGCTATAAACGCGGTAGGGTGGCTCAGCTACAGTTTCTGTTTGCGTTAGATTTTTCAAGTACCAATTTCAATATGCTATCCCCTTGTTCCAAAGAAGCATTAAAATGTACCAGAAATTTGAATATGCTGGTTTCTAAACGGCATCTTCTGGGCTGCTTCTCATTCTTGGAAACAAGGCATGAATTTTTTGGTTTTGATTAGGAAAATATCCTCTTCAGAGATTAAACCATTTGAAGTTGTGCCCTAAGCTTAATTCAGAGAAGACCATAAAGAGGGGACTGGAAGGGCTCTAGAGCTGAGCTGTCCAGTATGGTGGCCACTGGGCGCATGTAGCTATTGAAACACACACCAGTTTCCAAAGACTTAATATACTTTACAATGTAAAGTGTCTCATCAACAATGATATACATTGATTATATTGTTAAAACCATAATGTTTGGTCTTTAATGAGCTTTCTACCACTATATTAAATGAATTTCACTGATCTCTTTGCCTTTTCTTTGGAAATGTGGTCAATTAAAAATGGTAAAATAATACATGTGACTCATGTTGTATTTTATTGGATAGCATTGTTCTAAAAGTGTAATCTACCCCAATATTAAAGAAATCTAATTTAAAGTTCCACCACTTACTGGAAGTCAGTTCATTTAGGATCTGAAGCCATGGATTTACTAAGCAGCACTTTGGTAGGTGGGAAGTAACCCAGGGAGCATCCCAGATGCCATGCTATGCGGAGATTTGTCATGTTGCAGGCGGCACATTGCTGGGGACATGAAAAGCCTGCCCTCTCATCGTCACACTGTCCCTAACTCTTTGTGCCCTTCGGAAAGTGGGTTTGTATTTCTGGCCTTATTTATCCATCTACCAGGTAAGGAATTTGAACTGCCTTATGACTAGGTCGCCTTTGCTTCCCACAGTCTGCTATCCCAAATCCCCTTTGTTCAAACAACATAGGGACACGACAGGGGTATTAATCAATTATAGCTACTGACCAAACAAGGAACCTCAAACCAGGTTTGAGGAAAGGCAATAGTATCCAGTTTCCAGTATGTTAGAGATAAAAGAATTTGTTCAGACTATCAGCTACCAGATCCCTGACACTTTGGCTTAAGAGATGTGCTACATCTGGGACTTGCTAACTTGAGTCAGCAAAGACTTTCTATTTCCTTGAAACGACTTCCTGAAGACATTTTTCACAAGGTTCCAACTTTCTAAGATGTTCTGCCATAAATGCCTTTGCTGTCAGCAGGCAGGGAGCCTGCCAAACTTGGCCTTCCCAGGACATTCCACGGCATTCTCCCCTGTTCCCGTGAAATGGAGGGCCCTGTATATTACCACCCTTTGGAGAGTTCTAGTGATTCCCCCTCCTCCTGTGATCATATACAAAGAATATGGTGGCCAATCAGAGTGTGCTTGCAGAGCTGGGCACACTCTCCACACACTCTCATTGACAGACTGGAGACATGGGAAGTTGCTAAACCAATCATCTTGCTTATTATTGAAAAATCAATATGCACCAAATAGAAAACAAAGTGTCTATGATGAGCAACAGAAGAGGATGGGGGCAGGGGTGCAGAATACCAGTGGGATGCTCGGGGGTGCCCAGTTGCAGAGCACGGGAAAGCCAAGCCTTCATCAGGCGCCTCTTGCAATGCTTTCGGTTGGACCACCCCTCCTTCATGCACGCCTTTTCATCAGCTTCATTTATCATGACGGCGTTCCATTTTGAAGCCCCCCATTTTAAAGACAAGCTTCCTTTTTAAACCAGTTCAAGTGAGAACCGACCAGCTGGTTCAAAAGAGAAAAGCCCAACCATGTGTAACAGATGGCATATTTGGAAGAAAGATAGAAAAATGGACCTTTCAGTGGTTGGGAAAGGAATGGGTCAAAAGACCCAAGTTGACTTCTAATGGGGGGACATCATCAAATAGATGTTCCAGGTGTTGCATACAAAGCTTAGCTCTGCTTACATTCTGGGGACCTTGGGAAATGAGAGCAAAAGTGCTAAACTCCATTATTCTGCATCCCAGCGGGTCCTCAGTGGAAGACATTTGCTTATCTCTTGTTTTATAATAATGAGTAAAGG